>NC_063161.1:125518677-125864510 GCF_023159225.1 Perognathus longimembris pacificus | reverse complement strand
CTTCTTGTCCTTTTTACACACATACACACACACACACACACACGTACTTCAACCATTAAAACAATCTAGATCACATTCTCTCTGATGAACTTTGGGGTTTTTTTTATTGCTCTTTCTTCTTCCCACTTTTCCTTGTGACTCTCTTATAAGCTAAAATGTGTATAGAATAACTCACTTTTTAATTTTACCCAAATGAAAATTCCATAGTGGAAACCTAGCAATCCACATGCAATCCTAGCCCCTTGGCAGGCAGAGATCAGTAGGATAAAATGGTTCTAGGCATTCCTGGGGGAAAAAAGACCACAAAATCCCATCTTAGCTAATAAAAGGTAAATATGATGGCATGTACCTGTCATCCCCAGTACACAAGAAGCATAGAAAGAAGGATCATGGTCCAGTCATCCTGGACACAAATGTGAGACCCTATTCAAAAGGTGTAGAATGCAAAGAATGCTGGAAGCATGATTCAAGTGGTAGAGGGCCTACCTAGACAGTACAAGGCCCCATTTAAACCAGAATACCACCAAAAAAATTCTACATCCTTTTTAAACTTATATTTTACACATAGAACTTTTAGAATGTTAATGAAATCACTTAGTCAAATGTATGGGCCTTTTTCATGAATGGCCAGCTTTCATAGCCCCACAAGCAGCTTATATGCCTGTCTCCATTCTGTAATGGAAGAGTAATTGGTAGTGAGTAGGGATCCTCTTCCCTGGCCTACTAAAAGAATTCTAGCTTTGCCAGAAACAACTTAACTTCTCTACCTCCTGAGAATATTCATTCCATGACAAGCTCTTTGGGGATTTTTATACTATGGAGACAAGGAAAAATAGTGACCCCAGAGGAGGAAACTAAGTTTACTAGAGAAGAGATTTAGAGAGGAAGTCCACAAGAACATGTGGAGTTTAAGAAGAAGTAATCATAGTCATAAAACAAATAGGACTTCAAAAAATATTGCTGTGTCTTATGAAAATCTTTCACAGTGTTTGAAAAACACACACATGAAATACTTGCATTACTAAAAAAAAAATTCCTATATGTTGGAGTGTTTCTCTTCCATCTCAACCCTTTTCCGATCTATTTAGAAGTTATAATATTATATGTAAGCAATGCTTTTAAATTTATGAGTATGAGCATATGCACATTTCTATATTTTTCATTAATATCCCTTCCCAGTAACTCATTTTTTCTGTTTCCCATATTTTCTTTTTCTCATTAGAGGCTCCTTTTAGTCTCAGAGTGGTTTCCTTTTCCCCAGCCTCTTAATGAATGGTTACTTAAATGAACCATGATAAATGCCTATCCTGGAATGGTGTCAGATTAAATCCATTATAAATATTGGATTGCTGAGGTTAAAATGCCTTTCATCACCTTAGAAAATGAAATTATAGACTCATGTTTCAGAATTAGCTAAGGAGAACTTCCACTCACAAATCCTTTCATTGAAAGGTAGTATAGTCTGATTGTGAGAGATTAGCTTTGGAACTCACTACCCTAATTCAAAACCTAGTTCAGCACCTATTGTCTCTGTAATATTGAGAGGGTTACTTAAACTCTCTATGCTCACTTAAAAATATAAACATGCAACCCAAACATGATTCCACATATTGCAATCCTAGCTACTTGGAAAGTTGAATTAGGATGTGGTGGTTCAAAGCCAGCCTGGGCCCCCCCCCCAAATATGTATGTATATGTATACATGTATGCATATATGTGAGTATACATATATACATGTTTGTATATGTATGCATGACTGTATAATGTATAATATAATATGATATAATATATCATGATAGTATACAATATATAATATAATGGATCATTATATTATATATATATATATATTAAAACAAGATGGGCATGGTCATGCCTCCTACTTCTGTCTTCTAGCTATTCAGGGAGGAAAAAGTCAGGAAGATTTTTATCCAGGCTGGTCCCAGACAAAAGTATGAGACCCTACCTGAAAAGTTAAAGCATAAAGGGTTGGTGATATGACTCAAGTGATAGCTGCTAGGCAAGCACTAGGTCCTAAGTTCAAACCCCAGGACTACCAAATTACATGCATAATGCTATGCCTAAGGTTGTAGTGACCCTGTAAATGAATCCATTCTTATAAAGGATTGAAGCAAGGCTAGTAGGTATCCTAGTACTACCTTAAATAAGAATCCTGTTAAGAGAATCCTATAGATTTTTCATGAAAAGTGGATAGAATTTCTAGTAACCATATCTGGTGACCTATATTTGATTTCCTAGGCCCTCATTCAGTCATTCACTAGTTCAGTGGATAATATGACTGAATATGTTGAAATGAATGAAATGAAGAATGAAAGTTCATTTGTTGAAAAGAATTTCCAATTCCAGTGTTTGGAGGTTGGGCAAAATCAGATGTCAATAGGTCGTGAAGCATCTGCCCTTGTGCATGGACTCAGGTGCTTATTATAGGAATGAAATGATTCCTGAGAGGGCAGATTTCTTACCAGAGTTCAGCCCTCTCTCATTTCTTTGCAGTCACTTCACCTCTCTTACCCTACTGCCTTCTACCTTTTGCCGTAGAAAAAGAAGACCCGTAGATGCAAGACCTTTCAAACTTGAACTTCCCAACCTCCAGAAACTGGAAGAAGTAAATTTCTTTTCTTTAAAAATTACCCAGGCAGTCTGTGGAACTCTGTTATAGTAACACAGAAGAGTCTGGGAAGATAGGGTTTACCAATTGATCTCTGCTGCTGTGACAGTACTGGCATTGTACCAGCCATGATGCCACAAAAATGAATGAGACACAGCTGTTTCTCCCAAAGAGTTTTCAGACTGAAAAAAAAAAATAGCATAAAACAGACAAATGAAAATGTAGTGCAAAAATTCAGGAATGAAACAAAACAAAAAAATCTATAAGAATACAAAACCATTGCAATGGAAAGTAATCAAGACTCCCTAAGGGCTCTGTGAAGACTTCCTAAAGGAAATGAAAGATTAACTAAGGCAGCCGTTGAAGGGTGAATAGAAGCTCGCCAGGCACACAGCAGAATTGATTCTAGGCAATGCAAATAGGATACAAAGTTCTGAAATAGTAAGCAAACTGAAGTATCAACTTTAAATTGAGAAATCTCAAAATGTGGTGGTAGACAGGAGCCATGAAGCATCTGTGGATTCTGCTAAAAAGGACAAATTAAAGATAGTTGCTCTTTGGGGTGGTTTGTTGTTGTTGTTATTGTTATTGTTGTTGAAAGTTGTCAGTGTTTAGAAAACTAGGAATCCATTTGGCATTATCACCAAACCCTGAGCAGACACAGGTTGTGGCTATGCAGTTATGTATTCCACCTGTACTTAGATTTTCCAATATTAACACCATTTGAGTGGAATGCTTGAGTGTGGATTCTTAGAAAAGGAATTCAACTAGAGTAAGCAAAGCAACAGCATAGATGCCTTACATTGAGATCTTGTTATAACTGATTGCAATGATATTAAATCTTAATCATTAAACACTAGTGGCTAGTGACAGCTTCTGTATTCCCATCTACATTCCCCAAATTTTTATTTGTCCATTTGTTCTTTCACTTGCTTTTCCTGCTGTTATATGGTAAATTATTCAAGAAGCCCCATTTTGAAGGGTTGAATCTTGGAGTCTTTATTAGAGCATGAGCAGTCTTCAGGCAGCCAGTTACCACAAAGGCCTGCAGCCTGCAAATACCCTTAACACTGTCAGGAAACGGGCCAGAGAGGAAAGATAGAACAAAAACAATACCACAAACCAATTCAGCTCCAATGGAGAGCTGAAGTAGGATGCCACGGTGACCAGACACCAGCCAAGAGACAGAACACAGAACTGGAAGACAGAGACATGTGGCATGGCATAATGGTGCCTGGGCTGGTCTGACCCTAAGTAGGGGCAGGTCAGCAGGCTAGGAAGTGCCCAGTCCCAGGCACTAGACTGACAGGTTCAGCAACCTATAGGCCTAGGGCCCACCCTGTCTCAGGGACTAAGGAACACTCATCACCTAGGGATGGGACTTCCCTTCCTCTAGGAATTAAGGCACTCCCATCAAAACAGGATGTCAGACAGTACAATTCACCAGCTGGCCAGTGATGACGCTGGCCAGATCTGACCTCCATACTACAGCTGTACTGAGACTTGAACATCAGGCCTTGAGCTTTCTCTTTGTTTTGATTTCCCCCTCTCACACATCTCCACTTCTGGCTTTTTTTTCCTGGCTAATTGAAGATAGAGTCTCTTGAATTTATCTTTCCAACCTGCTCTGAACCACAGTCTTTAGATCTTTGCCAGCTAAGTAGCTAGAATTATAGGCTGAGCCATGAGCTCTAAGCTCCAAACTTTAGCATCTGTATCGAGCATGAGTTAGTCATTTCTTGCTGTGGTATTTTCACTTACAAATGTTCTCTAGCTTAGATGATGAGTAGCCTTTCCCCTCCTGTTATTTTTCTTTTTCTTTTTATTTCTATTTTTTAATTAAACTTTTTTCTTTATTGTCAAAGTGTGGTACAGAGGGGTTACTGTAACTTTTCTTACACGTGTATATTTGCATATTCCACAATACTTTACTATACTGCTAGAATGGAAAAGCTGCCCTCATGTATTTAGGGGCATCTTCATTTAGTCTAAAGAAGATCAATCTTTGGGCTAAAATCTTATACCTTTAATTGTCAGTACTGGCATCTTTCTCAAAATAGTATTTTTTTCTTGCATCATTTTCTAATGAGAATCACCTTTTATGAAAACATCATTCCTTCCACAGGTTAAAAACTCTGCCTTCGTGACAAAGTAATAACATCTGGCATAATCAACTGGAATAAAGTGATAAGTTCAGTTCTTTTGGCTCCCCTTGTTTGACTAACCAGAGTCAGTAAAGACTCTGGCTATCCCTAAACTAGTCCTAGCCTGGCTGTCATATCTCCAGCATGTTTTGATGATCCTGCTCATTCACATCTCCTTTCAGTTAGAAGAAATGACTAATTGCTGGTAAAGAAATTGCCTGGCGAACAACAATGGATCATTTCAACATAGTCTTTGTCTTTCCTTGCAGAAGCTTCCCTCCTCATCCACAGATGATGAGTGCAAAACAAAATAGTCCCGCTTGATAGGTAATGCTGTGGCTTCTATTGTAATTAATGTCTCACCAATAGAAAACTCCCTTGGGTCTCATTTCAATTCCTTAACCCCTTCTTAGCATTCTAGAGAGAGGTTTCCTAAGCCTCAATGCTCTTTACTAAATAAACTATATTCCCATTTTCATTTGGCACCATTCCAGCAATAATCAGTTTTCGGTATTGTAGAATAAATTGCTGAAGAACCATAGCATGGGAGTAGATTACAACTGTATGTGGCTTAGTATTTACCTTCTGCAAGTTCCATTTATTCCCTATTTAAATAATAGGGAATTCAAAGCAAATAAAACACAAAAGTTAATAATGATAAGCCTTTTCATTCATATAGACCTCTTCCAACTAATAATACATAATAATACATTTTCAAGACACAGATATCTATCTACTGAGATATCAACTTCATATGCTCTGTATGCTCAAAAGATTACTCCAATGCGTCAAGACATCCTCAGAATTTCAAGGTAATGTTGTCCCTAAAATATGTGCAACTAACAAGAGGAAAAGCAACAAGATCATTAAATGCCTCTACTAAAGACAGATTATAATATACATATGTTTATTATTTATATTAAGGTATGATGTTAATAGCATATGTGCTAATTATTTAATTATGTGAGATTAGGAAAAATTCCTCTATTTCAGAACATAGTAAATAACATTACAGTAACATTGGTACAGTAATATTGGAAATCATATTATAATTGTCTAACATAGTCATACTATAAAAGAATTTCATAAATGTGGCACAACTCTTGAAATTATTTATTCAATTTCTTTTAGAAAGGCATTTGAGGGGCTGGGGATATGGCCTAGTGGCAAATGTGCTTCACTCCTATACATGAATCCCTAGGTTCGATTCCCCAGCACCACATATACAGAAAACGGCCAGAAGTGGCGCTGTGGCTCAAGTGGTAGAGTGCTAGCCTTGAGCAAAAAGAAGCCAGGGACAGTGCTCAGGCCCTGAGTCCAAGCCTAGAACTGGCAAAAAAGAAAATAAATTAGAAAGGCATTTGAAAACCATACTGACAACATGAGGTTTCACTTCAAAGTTATTTACAATATACCCTATAAGGAAATGTATGGCTTTATACATTTTGCCTATACAAATCCCTCTGAAGTATAAAGTATAAAACAGAGAATGAATATGTATTAGTTGAGTGCTGTTTACTGACAAGAGGTAAGAAATAAAAGAAATTCCAGACCACTGAACCAAAAGACCCTGAGGGCTGGATTTTTCTAGAGTGTAGGTATAGCAAGCTACTACATAATTTTTGCTTTTTAAGGAACCATTTGAATATCAAAACAAGTACATTGGTTATAGAGTTTTATTGATATTAGGTCAGTCATTTATCAACCCTAGGAACGGGGAGACATTCCAGTAATAGATAAACTTTGTCTATGCAGTGTTCCCAGCTAGTCACACCCAGAGTCTGTAACTACTACTTATTAGCCACTCCCAAATGATCCACCTGGAATAATAGCTTGCTTCTGCTTGTAAAGACAAGGAATGAAAGGAAGCAAGGCAATTTCTTAAAATGAGAGGATAGCAATAGGAATTATTAGTTTAATCTTCCACTTCTATCCTGGCCCTTATCCTTACTCTCCTTTACTGCCTGATTGGTGCTTGGTTTTATTATTGGTTCCACATGACCTTGCAAAATACCTTTTAAAAAAATGGCATATCCACTTGCCTGTTGATTCATAGCTAATTTCTTTTCATAATTTTAGGAAATTGTAAGGGACATAGTTTCTGTCTGTTGTATGTTATGTATACTTTTGGGTCATTTCCCCCCCAAATCATTTTTTTCTCTTGAAACAAATATGTGTGTGTGTGGGTGTGTGTGTGTGGGTGTGTGTGTGTGTGTGTGTGTGTGTAAGAGAGAGAGAGAGAGAGAGAGAGAGAGAGAGAGAGCTGAGGCTTGAACTCAGACTCTGGGCACTGTCCCTGAGCTCTTTTGCTCAAGGCTAGTATTCTACCACTTGAGCCACAGCTCCACTTCCAGCATTTTGTAGGTAATTGGAGATAATTGTCTCATGAACTTTTCATGCCCAGGCTGCCTTCAAACACTGCAATCCTCAGATCTCAACCTCCTGAATAGCTAGGATTACAGGCATGAGCCACCAGAGCCTGGCCAAATATAATTCTTGAACTCATAAGAGAAAATAGATAAGTGACAAGCTATCACCCTTGAGTACTTGTTCTGGAGAAATAAATCCTTATTCTCAAGCTAGAAGAGAATAACTTTTCATAGTTCATTCTACAGCCAAGAGATATTCTCCTTGCCTGAAAAGCCTTACCTGTCAAGATTCATACAAAGAATACTTGAGATTATTGTGAGTTTCTAAAATTCTCGACTTCTTGAACACAAAGAGCCAGGTTGAGCTGGCCTAACTAGAAATATAAGCTAAATCTCCAACTAACTAACTGCCTGGAATATATACATTTTGGGAAATTGACAGAAAAGCTCCCTAGCAAGAGAGCTAAATAGAATAGGCTTCTGGGGAAACATTCTAAGTAGGAACAAGATCCCAAAGCAGAATTTCCAAAAGAAAGAAAATGAATAATCAGCTTTCTTGTGCCCTTCACAGCTGCCCCTCTGCCTATTCAACAACCAGAAAAGGAGCTGTGTTATTACAGGATGAACACTGGGGAGCTAAAGCAGCAGCTGGCTTACCAGCAGCTGAAATGCCCCAGCAAGCCCTGGCCCCAGGAAACAAACTCCTCACAGGTTCAAGGGGAAATGAGGAAGCTGGTTCGCTTAGGAGGAGCCAACAGGAGTGTAAGGAGGGCTGGGCACATCTCTTAGAAGGTAAGATCTGCAGCAATACCTAATATAATGAACTGCCCCTTCCTAGAGAGAGTGCTACCTGAAGTTGTATTTACAAGAATAGAACTCACAGGGGGCCAGGAGACAGTGATAGACAATAGTGGAGAAGGTGGGAGTTGTAAAATCATTATTTGCTGGAGAAATGTCCTTCAAAGAATCTACAACACATAATGGTCTGAATTCATGCCAAACCAACTATAAGAAACCAGCAAAACTTGCTGCTGTCTTCCTAGTAAACTTAACAGTTAATTTTTATTTTTTTCTCAAATTTTTATTATCAAACTGATATACAGAGAGGTTACAGTTTCATACGTTAGGCATTGGATACATTTCTAGTACTGTTTGTTACCCTGTCCCTCATATCCCCCTTCCTCCTCCCCCTTTTCCTTTCCCCCCCTGAGGTGTTCAGTTCACTTTCACCAAACAGTTTCACAAGTATTGCTTTTGTAGTTGTTTGTCTTTTTTTACCCTGTGTCTCTCAATTTTGGTATTCCCTTTCAATTTCCTATTTCTAATACCAGTATACACGGTTTCCAAAATACTCAGATAAGATTACAGAGATAGTGTAGGTACAACCACTGGAAGGTGATACAAGAACATCATCAATAATAGAAGCTACAGATACACATGGGACGTTGCAAGTAGTTACAACTGTGATATAACAATTGTTTCCATAACATGGAGTTCATTTCACTTAGCATCATCTTATGTGTTCATAAGGGTATAGCTACTGGGCTCTTGTGATGCTCTGCTATGACTTGCCTAAACCTGTCCTAATTATTCCCAATAAGGGAGACCATAGAGTCCATGTTTCTTTGGGTCTGGCTCACTTCACTTAGTATAATTTTTTCCAAGCCCTTCCAATGTCATTCTTTCTGATAGAGGCATAAAATTCCATTGTGTATATGTACCACATTTTCCTGATCCATTCGTCTACTGAGGGGCATCTGGGTTGGTTACAGATCCTAGCTATGACAAATTGTGCTGCGATGACAGTTAATTTTTAAATTATTTCTTGATATTTCACAAATGACACTGGCCTATTAAGAATAACATTAATCCTAAGAAGAATGAAAATGCTTAAAAATAAATTTTTGTTATCATTAAAATAATCCAATCTCATTTTTTTTGAAAAATCAAAAGAAAAATAAACAGTCCCTGATTATATTACTTTGTTGACATCTTAGTATATTTACTTTCCAGGAACCATTTTTTTATTAATTAAATTTTGTTGACAAGGTGTTGTGCAGAAAGGGTACAGTTACATAAGGCAGTGAGTACATTTCTTGTGATATCTTACACCCTCTTTCCCTTCCCTAGATCAGGTAGGCATGTATACAATACCCAGTGTACTAAAATCATATACAGTAACCATGTGGCATACGCCAAAGGAAATTCACCTAGAACTTTAAATGTAACGTCAACAATAGAATCTTCCTGTGTCCTTCTGTTGGAGTTGTTTTTGCTTATCCTCGTCTTATATGATCATATGTACATAGCTGTTGAGCTATTGTGATCTATTGATACGTCTATTCTAGACCTTCTTATGTTTAGTAGTTGTTTGGTTTTAGATACATAATATAATGTGACTGACCCAAACCTGTGGAAATACCATTTGAAAAGAAGTTTTCTGTTTCTCAGACCTGGTCTCTACTGCCCACCCCCCACCCTAACAGTCATATATCAAGGAGACCAGGCACCTTTGTTCTCTGTGTTCTAGGCTTGTCTCACTCAACATTATTTGTTCAAGTTCTGACCATTTCCCTGTGAGTACCAATATTTTGTCATTTCTAATTGCTATGTAATATTCCATTGTGTATAGGTACCACATTTTTTTATCCATTCATCTGTAGTGGGGCATCTGGGTTGTTTCCATATTTTGGCTATTGTGAATTGTGCAGTGATAAACATGGATGTGCAGATGTCTTTTTGATATCCTGAGACCTGTTGTTCAGAATAGATGCCTAGGAGTGGTATGGCTGGGTCATAGGGTATGTCTATGCTGGGCTTTTTGAGGAACCTCCATACTGTTCTCCAAAGTGGTTGTACTAATTTGCACTCCCACCAACAGTGGAGAAGGGTTCCTCTTTCCCTGCATCCCCTCCAGTATTTGTTGTTGCCTGAATTCAGAGTATAGGCCATTCTAACTGGAGTGAGGTGGTATCTCAGGGTTGTTTTTATTTGCATTTCCTTTACTGCCAGGGATGTTGAACATTTCCTCATATGTTTCTTTGCCATTTTTATCTCTTCTCCTGTGAAGTCTCTCTTTAGCTCCTTTGCCCATTTAATAATTGGTTTACTGGGTTTGGAGGGGGTTAGCTTTTTTAGTTCAAGACCTAGAAATAAAGCTGCATTCTTACAGTCAGCTGATATTTGACAAAGGAACTAAAGACATAAAATGGGAAAAAAAACATAGCCTCTTCAACTACTGGTGCTGGGGAAACTAGGCAGCCACATGTAGAAAACTCAAAGTAGACCCTAGCCTATCACAATGCACCAAGATCAACTCAAAATGGATTAAGAACCTCAGCATCAGACCTGAATCCTTGAAACTACTGAAGGACAGAGTAGGAGAGATGCTAGAAATTATAGGCACAGGAAGGAACTTCCTGAATATAGTCCCAGGGGCACAACAGATAGGGGAGAGTCTCGACAAATGGGACTACTACAAATTAAAAAGTTTCTGCACAGCTAAATACATAGCCACCAAATTAGAAAGACAGCCAACCATATGGGAAAGGATCTTCACCAACACAGCAACAGACAAAGGCCTAATATCCATCATCTCCAGGAACCTTGTTTACCCTATCCCATGGCAACTTAGGTGTCTATGTCGGTATGCTTTCCCCTAGCCCCAACCAAAGGTCTTCTCTTGGTTTTAGTGAGGCCCAGCAGTAAGCTAAAACAGGTGGACCATTCCTCCCTCTGGAATTGCCACCGCATCTTCAACATCTTCCCATGTGGAGGGCACTGACTCTTAACTCACCCCTGACACTCCTTCATCATTGAAATTCTTTCAACTACAGGAGCTCATAGCTCCAAGGACATGCTAGGAATTCAATGAGTAATTGAATAAATGCCTGTTTATTTTAATACACTGAAATGGGCCCATCGGACATGTGTGAAGGGAATGAAAGACACAATTCACATACACAAACTGACACAACTAACTAAATTGACCATAAGATTAAATGCGGGATGGAGAGAGTGCTATAATATTAGTTGTATTAGGACTGTAATATAATTTTGTTTGTGCAATATTTCCTATCACATTTCTCACCTCATATAAGAGCAGTAGCCATTTATTTTGGAGAAATCATCATAGAAATAATGAGGCTAACCAGATATGTTGCTCCTAAAATTTTCAGGTTCAAATCTTTCTTAGAGAAGGCAGGAGCCTGTTTGGAAGGCTTCAGTTAAAACTGTTTTCTTTATCTATATACTGTTCCAGATTTGGCATTGTTGCTTGTGTCTGCAGTAACTCAGCTACACCAAAATAGATCTTTGGACGGTACCATGTTGACTGCTGTACCCCAAAACTATGGAGAGCATTTCTGTTTATGGCAGTGTATGTCCAATCCAAATTTGTGGGCTCTCATGCTAGAATCCCAGCTCTATCTCTGGCTGGCTCTGTGACCTTGACAGGTTGTTGACTGCTTGAAGTCTCAGTGTTTCCCTTTGTGAAAATGATAAAGGAAATCGTCTGCCTGCTTCATCAGACTTCTCTCCATGCTGAATAGGAGTGGCCGCAGGCACTGAGAGAAGCCAGGTATTTCTGTGCTGGCTTCTCCATGAGCTGATAATAGATCCACACAGAGTTGGAGGCCTAGAATCTTAAGGCAGAGCAGTTAGTTATGTGAATCATATTTATTGCTGACAAGGGCAACATCTCCCCTTACTATCTATTGGGAGCCTTTCTGTGGTCAGCATTCCTGTGTTCCCAGATTTGTGAGCAAGAGGGCAATCCGTGTACTTTCATAATACAAATACAGCAACAGAAGCTTCCTCAAAGTGCCAGGAGAAAACAGCCTGCACCTGGACCTGCGTTTTATCATGTTGTATTTTTTTTAAGAATTGGATTAGGCCCTGTGTGGAATTGTGAAAGCCCACACACCCACTTCATGACAGGACAGCAGAGCAATCTGTTTTCAAAGGCCAACACTGTTTTTTATTTCCACCCAGCTCTCTGGTTTTTCTCTCCTCTCTTGATCCCAGTGGTGAGGCCTTTTTTTTCATCATTTTGAGTCAGCAGCCTGCCGGTAACAAAGGTACCCAGCTGTTCTTGTAGCCCTAATCTCCAAACAACTTTTAATAGGTACTGCCTGCCTTCCATCCAGTTGGCTGTAACAATAAGATGCCAGATTGAAGATATTTTAAGGAGGATTTGCAGGATTATGGTGAAGTGTGGTTTTGCCCAATAGTTTAAGAATAGAATTGCTAATATCTCGCAGTAATGATTTGTTTTCCTTTCATATATTGAGTATGTGTTCTGGACAGCTTGTGGGCTACACATTATTGGAAATGAGCTGGCAGAGTTCCAACAACCCCTCCCAGACAAAAATCACAGACAACACTGATAGGGGAAGCCATTATCATCTCTCATAATCCTAACTCATCCGTATGTCAGATATCTCATCATCCCCATTGCATAGATGAGGAAACTGAGTTTTGGAGAGGCTGAGACCCAGGTTTCAGCTAATGCTCTCTGACCATCAAACACCATCTTCCCTTTGCAGCAACTGTGTATGTGAGATGACATAAATTAGCTTGCTCTCAACATTTGGCAGTATCATATTTTACCTAATAATATGTAAGAGTTACCATTTGTAAAGTAAACCATAAAATTCAAAAAATATCCCTTACCCACCCAATTGTTCTACAGAAGTCATAGAGGCACAGAAACTATAGCTCCACAAAGACAAAACCAAGAAAAATATGTTAGATGGCCTCATTTTATTTACTATTTCTAGGCCTCACTGATATTTTACTGCTATCAGAGAAAACATTTCCTCCACGTAGGCTCAGGCTCCAGGAAGTACAGGAAGTTTTGACATATATTTCTACATTAAAGATTCATTGATAGCAAAGAAGAAGCATAGATAGGAATTTGATCTTAGAACTACAAAACTTTGTTAAGCCAGCCTTCTGCTAGCTTCTATTATATCATTATCACAATTGGAAGAGTATGAAAATCATCACATTGTTTAAGTCCTTACTCCTAGGACATCCCCACATATGTCTCTGTCTCTACCTATCTCTGTCACTGTGCTTTTCTCTCCCACTCTCTCAAAGTATAGTGTGGCCCCAGGAGATGGCATTTTTATCAAAGGTATGCAGAGAAATACAGGATTCCTTTTGTACTTGTTATAACGGGAAAGTGGGCTAAAGTTTAGCTTTTTCCCACTAAAGAAGGTAGTGTTTGCTAAGTAAATCAATAGGAAAAACACATTTGAAATGGAATATTTAAGCTACTTGAACAAATTGTTTTCAAGAAGCATATGCAAATGATTGATTCACTAATTATGAGTCATTTTTGCCTTTTTATGAAAGCCTGCTCCCTGGGAACTTCTATTAAATATAACCTCTGTTAGATATAACTCATGTCCTGAATACACAGAACCACATCTCTGTCTTAGGTGGCAAACAGTTTGAATTCGGCTTATTTTTCATTGATTCAGGCATTGGACCTTCCTTCCCTCAAACCAAATTAAAATTTTTGCAAAGCCTGGTACTGGTGGTTCATACCTACAACTCTAGCTATGCAAGTGGCTGATATCTGAGGATAGTAGTTTGGAAGATAGCTTGGGCAGAAAAGTCCACTAGATTCAGTCTCCAAAATAACCACCACAAAAGCTGGACTGAAGCATGGCTCAAGTTGTAGAGCATCAGGTGAGCAAGTGAGTTGAGAAAACACAAGGCCCTGAGTTCAAAACAAAGTACCATACACCCACACCCTACCCCATCCCCCCGCCCCGGCCCCCAGGAATCAGCAAGAAACACATATTGAATGTACCCTACAGATCTATCTCACTGCTTTGTCTCCATTACTTTCCCATTTTTCACATTGCCATCCTCACTGTTTCTCAAACATATCTAGCAGGCCTCTATCTGGAGGCCTTTACACCTGCTGGTCCTCAAGAGATCATTGTATCTTCACTTTCTCCAGATCTTTGCTAATTTCATCTCACAGTGTGGCCTCCTTTAGCACTCCCCTTTTAATTGCAGTCTCCCTACCTGATATTTCTTTGTCTTTTCTATCTCTTCTATGTACTTATCAGTATCTATGTCTTACTTTTGGCTTTTCCTATAAGAGCAGGGATCTGTGTCTATTTTTTTCCCTATAGTATCCCCAGTTCCTAAAAGTGTGTTTTTCTATTTTTTTTCCCATTGTATCTAGTCCTTGCCTCATTTTTAACAGTACCACCTTGCCAAGCTCTATTGAAGTCTGCTGTTTATGGAAAATGGTCAGATCGTGTCAGGCTTTTGACTCAAGTACTATTATTTAGCTACTTTAAAAACCATCTAAGTAACTGAAACTAAAGGGTGACGTTAAGGTAGCCTTCATACTTGGAGTTGAAGTAAGATACTTCCACACTGGCATGCGGTATATTCTGTATTTCCCATTTTCAAGCTACTTTATGCATTTGCAATTATCAGACCTGTAGCTCATAACTGAAATGTCGCTGGGTCTTTGATCCCTTCACCATAGTATAACAATCATCTTTTATACTCTCAGGAATTTTGTAAGGCCTTCATTGGGACAATTGCTTAAATACCAGTGTGCCTGTTAATGTGGAGTTCTATTTTTACTAACCAATGTATAAATATCAAGTTTATGAAGAAGCACATTGGTATAAGATAAAAGAAAAAGGAGTAAGTATACAGAAGGAGTAAAAAATAAAGGAAATATGCACTTTGTCTTATAATTTTCTTTCTCAAAATCTCAGAAATGCCGTGACCCAGGGAGATCATTTATCATGGTCTAGTTTGAATTGAACATGAGTTATTTTTATCCAAGTGTTCACCTACTATCATTATTCTTCCCCATAATTTGTAGCTTCCCCCCATCTTCAATGACAGCCAGTTACTACCTAAAGTACAGGGAGGCCAACATAGGTCAGAATGGACATCACCGCTTGCTGTTATCTCATCTCTGGTGACTTCACATCATCCTCTCCCATTTCTGGGATTCCAGACTCCTTTGCTTGGATTCCTCACATGAGATTCCTCACTTTTGATAGAAACCTGGCTGGATTTCTGGGCGCACAGGAACTATTGTGTCTTGAAGCTTCACTCACTGACCAATAACCTTAATCCAACCAATGATAGAAATGCACTTGAAGTCAGAATTGCCTGTTAATTATTAATAATAACAATTAGCCCAGCAATATGAACATGCCAGGAACTCTTTTAAGAGCTTCCCACACATTATGGTTTTCAATTCTTCACAGCATACCAGGAAATTTATCTTAAATCTTTATAATGGCTAACTGCCCATTAGCCTATGATGAAACTGATAAGAAATCTATATAGGCATGAGCAGCTATGTCTTCATATTTGGGGAAACTAAGAGTTGTTTAGATCATACAAAAGCTTATTGCTACTTTTAAATAAGAAAATAACACTTCAGAGAAAAATTCAAAGAGAGAAAAATTCAAAGAAACAAAAATCTAAATACCAACTTTTTGCCATTATTATATGCTTTGAATATTTCACCATATGCGTGCATTTTGGAAGGCAGCTATGCTCACCACTATATCACCAACGCCTCACACTATGCATGCATTTTGAATTGGCCACTATTGTTACCTATCACAGATCACTTTTGACCTCTCATGATATCATCACCTTCAGCTTATTTTTTACTATCCTTTGGATTGTAAGTGGTAATTCCTTTCATGGCTTCTCCTGTTTTTGGCACTCCTAATGTTAACATCCCCTACCTGTCTCTCACTTTTGAAGTAACTTGGCCATCTCTCCTGCCAACAGCCCCTGCATTCTTTCTATCCTTTAAATAGCTATGAACAGTACCCTGCCTGCTTTTAATTTACACCTTAGTGTTTTTCATTGTGTGGCCACAGATCAAAGGCAACAGAACAGTTGGGGTGCTTGTTAAAATTCAGATTCCTGGATCCCACCTTCAATAGATGTTTCTGTGGGTCTAACTTTGCATTTTTGTGATAACCTCTAGTGATAGTAATAGCACTATAGTTTGAAAATCATTGATCTAGTTGAAAAATTGTCACCATTTGACTTCTTTTTTTATTAATTAAATTTTGTTGACAAAGTGTTGTGCAAAAGGAGTACAGTTACATAATATGGCAGTGAATAGATTTCTTGTGATATCTTACACCCTCATTTTTCTTTCCCTTCCCTAGATCACGTAGGCATATATACAATACCCAGTGTACCAAAAAGATATACAGTAGCCATGTGGCATACACCAAAGGAAATTCACCTAGAAGTTTAAATATAATGTCAACAATAGTTTGCTTCTTAAAGGTACCTTATTTGGAGATATTTAAATATCCTCAAATATAACATGGATTAAATAGATCTTTTCATAAGTATAAAGATACAATGTTAGTGTTTTTCTATATAAACTTTCTTTTATATATTCACTTCCATCTATGTCCATTAATCCTACTTCTAGAAGGTTCACAGAACCTTCCTAGTAAGCATCAAATAAGACCAAGTCTGTGCAGCGTTTGATGTCGATTTGAGGCCTGCTGCACCAAGATTAAATTGGTCCCATAGGTTCAGAAGAGGTAAAGTTTGGATGATTACAAATGTGTGCATGTGAGTGTGTATATCTGTATATATAGATACAGAGAGAGAAAGACACACAGAGAGAGAGAGAGAGGTAACCTTTTTATGTACATAATACCTGTAAATCATTATATAAATATACGCTTTATATATTTTATAGAGGTAAATATTACTTACATAGAATTTGTTTTTTTTAAGTTTTTATTATAAAACCGATGTACATAGAGGTTATAGTTTCATACGTTAGGCATTGGATACATTTCTTGTACTGTTTGTTACCTTGTCCCTCATACCCCCCTTCCTCCCCCCTTTCCCCACCCCAGGTGTTCAGTTCACTTACACCAAACAGTTTTGCAAGTATTGCTTTTGTAGTTGTTTGTCTTTTTTTACCCTGTGTCTCTCAAATTTGGTATTCCCTTTGAATTTCCTACTTCCATTACCCATAAACACTGTTTCCAATATACTCAGATAAGATTACAGCTATAGTGTAGGTACCACCACAGGAAGGTGATACAAGAACATCATCAATAATAGAAGCTACAGATAAACATAGGACGTTGAAAGTAGTTACAACTGTGATATAACAATTGTTTCCACAACATGGAGTTCATTTCTCTTAGCATCATCTTATGTGTTCATAAGGGTATAGCTATTGGGCCTTGTGATGCTCTGTTATGAATTGCCTAAACCTGTCCTAATTATTCCCAATAAGGGAGACCATAGAGTCCATGTTTCTTTGGGTCTGGCTCACTTCACTTAGTATAATTTTTTCCAAGTCCTTCCATTTCCTTACAAATGGGGCAATGTCATTCTTTCTGATAGAGGCATAAAATTCCATCATGTATATGTACCACATTTTCCTGATCCATTCGTCTACTGAGGGGCATCTGGGTTGGTTCCAGATTCTCGCTATGACAAATTGTGCTGTGATGAACATTGTTGTGCTGGTGGCATTACTGTGATTTTGTTTGTGGTCTTTTGAATAGATACCCAAAAGTGGGGCTGCTGGGTCATGGGGGAGTTCTATATTGAGCCTTCTGAGGAATCTCCATACTGCTTGCCAGAGTGGCTGAACCAGTTTACATTCCCACCAACAATGAAGTAGGGTTCCCTTTTGGCCACATCCCCTTCAACAATTGTTATTATTAGTTTTCTTGATATATGACATTCTTGCTGGGGTGAGATGGAATCTCAATGTTGTTTTGATTTGCATTTCCTTTATGGCCAGTGATGTAGAGCATTTTTTCATATGTCTTTTGGCCATTCTCATTTCCTCATCAGAGAAGTCTCTTTGTAGGTCTTTAGCCCACTTGATGAGGGGGCTATTGGTTCTTTGTGGTTTTGTTTTGGAAGAAGGTAGTTTTTTTAGTTTTGCATATATTTTAGAGATGAGGCCTTTGTCTGTTGAATGTCCGGTAAAGATCTTCTCCCAGTCTGTGGGCTTTCTGTTTATCTTGAGAGCTATGTCCTTTGCCGTGCAGAAGCTCTGCAGTTTGATGCAGTCCCATTTATCCAACCTTTCTTTGATTTGTAGCCTTTCTCTGTCTTTGTTAAGGAAGTTCCGTCCTGCGCCAAGGAGCCCGAGTGTTTCTCCTACTCCTTCCTTTAGTGTTTTCAGGGTGTCTGTTTTGATTTCAAGGTCTTTAATCCATTTGGAATTGATTTTGGTGCAGGGTGATATATAAGGATCTAGTTTTAGTTTGTTGCATGTGTTGAGCCAGTTTTGCCAGCACCACTTGTTAAAGAGGCTATCTTTCTTCCATACTATTGTTTTAGCTCCTTTATCAAAGATTAAGTAGGCGTAGTTCTGTGGGTTCATTTCTGGGTCTTCAATTCTGTTCCATTGGTCTTCAGGCCTGTTCCGGTGCCAATACCAAGCTGTTTTTATTACTATAGCTTTATAATACAGCTTGAAGTTGGGTATTGTAATTCCTCCAGCACTGTTCTTTCTGCTTAGGAGTGTTTTTGCTATTCTAGGTCTTTTATTGTTCCATATGAATTTCTGGATTGCTTCCTCTATTTCATTAAAGAATGGTGTTGGGATATTAATGGGTATTGCATTGAATTTGTATATAGCCTTTGGCAATATTGCCATTTTGATTATATTAATCCTCCCAATCCAGGAGCATGGGAGGTTTTTCCATTTTCTTAGTTCTGACTTAATTTCATTTTTCAAGCTTTTAAAGTTCTCATCAAAGAGGTCTTTCACTTCTTTGGTTAAGGTTATTTCTAGGTATTTTATGTTTTGGGGGGCTATTGCAAAAGGAGTTGCTTTCCTGATTTCAGCCTCGGTCTTCGGGTTGTTCTTACATAGAATTTGTATATAAACAAATAATAGTATATATGGCAGCTCAAATCCTTCTATCTTTTATACTTTGCTATTGTTTGAATATGTAATGTTCTCAGCAGACTCCTTGGTGAGTAGTGTTCTTTTGGGAAGTTCTAAAGACTTGAGAAGGTAAGACTTAGCTAGAGAAAGTAGATCAACGGGAATGTATCCTTGATGGCTGTATAGCCCCATAAGTCTCTCACCCCACCTGTGTTGTCTGTCTCTGTGCTTTGTAGCCAAGATTAAGTCAGTCTCATAGACTCAGAAGTAGTGATGAAAGCCCTCTAACCTATGGCCATGATGTTCTACACAAGTGCATGGAGCCACAAACCATGGAATGTTCCCTCTGAAACCATAAGAAAATCTCTCTTTTTATTAATTGTTTCCTTAGGTATTTTGCTCACACCTATACCAAAGTAACCTGTGCTTGGTTTAAATGTCCATGATATCCTATCCCCTCATTGTGATTTATCTCTGAGAAAATAAGTGATAACACATAAAAATGTAAATATGTTATCACCACATTATACGTGCCTACTTGGTTAAATCTATGGGAGAAGTCTGTCCATCCACCCCTTCTCAATCTGTGTAAGGCATTTGGTATGTCCATTTGGTATTAGCCTAAACTTAGCTTTAAAGTTGTAATGGCATCCAAGGGCAGGGGGGGAGGGAGGGAGATCTCCCATCCCTCCAAGAGTCTACCACTCAGAGACAGTCTCAAGTAAAAAGATGAATTTATTGGGGAAGTTCCAGATGGACCAGTCCCAGGTTTCAGAAAAAACATATAACACAAAACAGGACAGTGGCACAGCGACTTACTTCCAGAAGATTTCCAAGTACCAACAAGCCAATTCAGCTCCAATGGAGAGCTTAATTGGGACGCCATGGGGACAAGAGACACAAGATTCGAACATGTGGCATTGCATAATGGCACATGAGCTTGCCTGCCCCTAAATAGGGTCAGGTCAGGGGGCAGGGTCACAGGAAACTCCTAGTTCCAAGCACTTGACAGACAGGTTTAGCAACCTATAGACCATGTGCAGCCCCTGTCTCTTGGGGTTCAGGAACTCCTATTACCTGGGGAGGGGACTCCCTTCCTGTAGGAATCCAGGCACACCCATCAAGAATTGGCACATGGGGATTGGGGAGGGGGGCACTATTGTTTACAAGGACAGAGAATCTTCCCGGGCTTCTGTGTTGGGGCTGGGGAGGCAGTGGAGCTGGAGTCAGTTTCTGCCCTCTTTCGCTGGCCAGATCTGACCTCCATATTACAAAGTCACTTTCAACTTCATGATCATGAAGGTCAATACGGAAGCTTAAATATAGAATGGGCAGAGTCTGTTTTCTCCTCTGAACTCCTGGTACTGAAAACACTTTCTCACACTTAGGGGCTCAATAAATAACAAATAAGTGAATGGTCAAAGAGCGTATTTGCACTGGGCACCAGTAGCACAAGCCTATAATCCTACTCAGGAAGCTGAGATCAGAGGACCATGGTTCAAAGCCAGCATAGGCAGGAAAGTCCATGAGACTCTTATCTCTAATAAACTACTCAGAGAAATCTGGAAGTGGTATTGTGGCTCAAGTGGTAGAGTGCCAGCCTTGAGCACAGAGAGGCTCAGGGACAGAGCACAGGCTCTGAGTTGAAGCCCCACAACACCCCTCCCCCCCAAGAAAAACTTATTTGCAATTTTTTATGATTTCTAAGTTTGATTTTTCTCTGTCATTGGGTTTACCTATCCCTCTTACATAGCTCTTGTCCATAAATGGTATTCAATATTGGATACATTAAGACAACTGCTTACAGTACCCAAATTGTTAAACCAAGAGGATCACTATCAATTCATGTCTCCTGAATGAGTAATTCTGCAAGGGCAGAGCAGGATGGGTTAGTCAAAGTGCTAAGACCTTTCTGTACACCTCAAGTTTAAATATGTGGTATATATTTTACTTTCCAGAATATATTTTATTTTCTGTAACATGACTGTTAATCCCCTGTTCAGTTAGTGTCATCTGTCCAGCAGTGTTTGATAATGCAGTAATGATGGATGGATCTTAAGTTACATGGGTAACACTGACAAGGTACTTGCCTTTATGTAGTTGATCACCTATCAGGTAGTGAGACAATTACTGCAATAAGTTATGAGGTATTCTGTGATCACTGAGATAGGCTAGAACTACACATAGCAGCATGTACAGATTGTGAAAATCCTTGAATGCTGAGATTTGGCAACCTTTTAGTTAAAGGTGGCTTCAGAAGTACATAAAACCGGAAATAAAGTAAAAGGATTTGCAAAGAGCAGAGAATGAAGGGCAATAAAATGCTGAAGTTGTTATTGTAGATCACAGGTAAGGTCCTGGTATTTCCCCATTCAGAAACACTACAACAGGGAAAGAAGGAGGAGGCACAGGGGATCCAGTCATGAAAGAAGCTGTAAGATGCATGTACTGTTTAGGAAGAACTTGCAAGGATTTGTGTAGGAATTCCAGATGGTTACTTATGGAGAGGGATCTAGAATGAAATCTAATGTTTTATTTTTATTCAAATGTACAGCACCTACACATACCTTTTCCCTCAAAGGTAGTATTCTATCACTTGAACCACAGCTCTACTGCTGGCTTGTTGGTGGTTAATTGGAGATTTTAAGTCTCATTAACTTCCCTGCCCAGGCTGGCTTTGAACTGAGATCTTCAGATTTCAGCCTCGTTAAGTAGCTAAGATTGCAGATGTGAGCAATCAGTGCCTGACTAAATCTAACTTACTGGATCCCCATACTTAGACTAAAGTAACGAAAGGACTTCCTATTTTTGTGTGTGTAGCTCTCAGGGTATGATCCCAGTATAGACTATGAACTCATCAGAAAAGTAAATGGGTTCTACTCCCATTGAATAGAAGTTCTAGTTTTATATGACATCTAGGTAACTATGTTATTCAAAATATTTGAAAACAATCCCTCTAATTCATCTATACATTTAACAACTAATTAGAGGGCTTTTGTTGTCTGGGAAGTAACTTTGTAGACTGGACTTAATGCAAACATAAAAAATGACAAAAATATTTTTTAAAAAATCATTGACACAAAAGTTATGTGAGCACGTTTAATAGGAAGACATAACAGAAAAATTCCTTGAAAATGGTATTTAAGGTGATTCCTAGAGCAGAAGTTTTCTAGGTAAAAACATGGGTTGTAACAACAACAACAAAATTAGACCCTACTAACTGAAGAATGATAAGGAAGGCCAATCAGATACTGGGTAAGGGAGAAACATTAGACACCCAGTCAATCAAGATGGTTCTTTGGCCTTCATCCCATATGAAATAGAAAGGTAGCAAGTGGTTGTGAGGAGAGAATCAAATTTGATGAGATTTACATTTTAAAATACTACTTTGGCTCTCTTCGGATAGAACATATTTAATACACATGTAATCTCTAAGGGTATAAATTCAGCCATGCTCAGCAGTAGCCCCCACTACCCTTAGAAATTTCCAATGTGTCTGGCCCTCTGCCTTCTGGGTAGAAAGCCTAGCTCTGAAGCCTCCCTTCAAATCTGTGTGCTTTCTGACCTTAGAATTCTCCTGCCTAGTTCAAAAGCATTTATTAGAATTGGAGCTTTAAACTGGCCTCCGACCATGAAACCACCAAGAGTTTCAATTTAATTTCTCTTTCATGCCCATTCACACCTTGACTCCTTCAGAGAAATAAACCAACTATTGATACTGATAATAAGTTCATTTTATGCTTTGGAAGAAAAAAAATTGCTCAGCTGAATTCACCATTAAATACGCTCCTCTCATGATGAAGTCTACATTTAAGTCAGGCTCCTATTAGCTGAGGAAAGGGTGTCCACTGAGGTATGAAGTGTTTATTGTAGCTAGTTCCTGCAAGCACTGCCCAAAGAGAGATAGTATTTTCAATGGCTAAAAGCCACAATGCACCAAACATGAATTATGTATGTCTGTCTCTTTAGAACAAATCAGCATAAATTATCCCATAGGGTAGACTGCAGAAATGGGGGACCTTGCATATCTTGCTTCGGTTCTTTCTGCTTTAGAAACTTTGGGGTTTGAAAAGCAGTGACCGAATGAGATTCCAAATCACTACCTTCAATATCTGTGGGTGGGGGGATGGGGGTAGGGGGGTGGGGGGGTGGGGGCAAAGGTGGGATTGAAGCATAACCAACATTTCTAAGCAACATCAGTCAAGATACCAGTAATCATGATACCAGTAAACACATGATTATTATTCTCATCAGCCCAAAGCATGAAAGTAATTGAGTGAAAAAAAAATCCTCGCATTATGTGAAATGATTACTGCCTTTGAGCCATAATAAACAATCATCTCGCCCTGGTGCTATGCAGCAGAACAAATGAGGGCTGCCTGCTGCTGGTCCAGTGCCAGGACCATTACTAAATTCTAGAGCCACCAATCTCCTCAGGATCTGATTTCACTTTCAGAGCTGGGGGGTTGCTGCTCTCTTAGTTGCAACATCTGGCTCCATATTGGAGAAGCTGGCTGCCTCACTCAAGCCTACTTACCAGCCCTCAAATTCACCATCACATTTGAGTCAATTTCCCAGAACATGAGAGTTTCCATTAAGAAGAAGTGATTATCAAACTTGGAGACTCGCGTTCAAACTTCAGTTGTCAAACCAGGCAAGCAGAAGATAACAAGAGGCATAGTAAAAGTAAAAATATTACAAAGAGATGATCTAGCCTTCACAGAAAGGCTGGAGATTCATGCAGAATTTGACAGGGTAACTTTCCTGGGCCTTGTTCTGTCCAGACTCAACGGAGTAAAGGAATTCTAAGTGGTAAGTCTGGATATCCATCGCAAACTGAGCTAGAAAGAGCCAGTAGATAACTTTGCAGAAGGTCTGTAATTGATAAGCTTGGGCTTCAATTTTCCTGCCTCACCATTCAAGACAGAGTCAATAATGGTTAGCCCACAGAGTACCTTTGTGTCAATTCCATGCCATGCACACTTGCCTACTAGGTTAGCTACTCTTGTCCAGAATACCACCATCACAGCAAACCAAAAAATGCTTCAATAACAAATAGTTCAAGTTTTCCCAAATATATCGCTGGAAAGGTGCAATTATAAAATGAAAGTCCTCACAATTTCAGTTCCAACATTTAAAGGTTTTTGGAAGTGGTCATCTTTTTACAACTAGAAAAGGCTGAAAACCTTCAAAGAATGAAGAATGCAAGGTAAATTGCTACCCCAAAATCTAGAAGGTTGATTGAATTTAGAAAGTTAAGCAATTACTTTTCTGGACAGAAACTATTGGACATAAACCAGAAAGAAAACTTAAATGATAGATTTCATGGATTGTCGGGTAGCTGAGTATAGACTATTGGAAGAGTGACAGATTCCTGGGGGCTGGAGTGGGGCATTTATTGGTGGGTTTACATTAAGAACTCTCACAGATTTCACATGTAAGAGCTCAGAAAGAACTCTTAGATTTAGGAGGGGAGAAGAATAAACACCACTAAAGATATAGAGAGCATTTTTCATACTAAATATCTATGACCAGAAACAATAGAACCACAGCTTTATACAACCAAGAGAAAGGCCATATATTTTCCCTTACTCCAGCACACACTAGCTTGCATATAGGGAAAACTACAAAAATACTTGTAAAGGCTGTATCTAAGAAATACATACCCATTAAAAGACAGGCATTTGTTCAAAAGACTAAAGACTTCCTTTCCACAGCTTACTAGTATAACAATAAGGTACCAAAATAACAGTTGACTACAGCTCAGAAACGTACAAAATGAGGGGGCTACCTAAGAAGAACACAACACAAGAATTTAAAGTCTCTGAAGTCTAAAAATACAACAAACATTAGATATACTACAGCCCCTAGTCAGATAAACATTGAATCTATATATAAAAGCTTCTTTACCTCAGTTGTTTAGCTTTCGACAAAGCATTTCAAGATATGGTAAAATTCAATAAAAAAATATAGTCTACAGAAATAAAGCATTGGAATCAGACTCAGATGATACAAATTTTGGAATTATCACACATTGAATTTGAAATAATTATGATTAATATGTTAGATGTTCTAAAGGAAAAAAATGAAGAAAACATACAAGAACAAATGAGTAATGTAATCAGTGAAATGAAAAATCTGAAAGAAAAGAAAAAATCAAAGGAAAGGCTGGAGATAACAGAAGAAAAGTCTGCCTTTGATGAATTCATTAGTAAACCAGACACAATCAAGGGAAGAATCAATGAGCTTGGAGATAGGTCAATAGAAACTGCTCAAACTGTAATTCAGAGAGGGGAAAATCAGGTAAGAAGCAGAACAGAACACCCAAGAATCAGGGAACATTTTCAAAAGGTATCACATAAGTGTCCTTAGAAGGGAAAGAGAGGAGAGAACAAAACAGAAGGTGTATTAGAAGTCATAATGGGGCTGGGAATATGGCCTAGTGCCTAGTGGTAGAGTAATTGCCTTGTATACATGAAGCCTTGGATTCGATTCCTCTGCACCACATATATAGAAAAAACCAGATGTGGCACTGTGCCTCTGTGGTAGAGTGCTAGCCTTGAACAACAAAGCCAGGAACAGTGCTCAGGCCTTGAATTCAAGCCCCAGGACTGGCAACAAAAAAAAAATTCACTATATATGCTAAAAGAAAGAGTTTATAGAAAAAAACAGAAAGTTTACATAAGGAGAAAATAATCAATCCATAATCAGCCACAACCCTACCACTTCAGGATCGACTATTAAATTTTAAGTGGCTAGCTTTAGCTTTTTCTTTAGGAGTTTTTACTCTAAGATTATGTCTGACTAGATTACCATACACAGCTTGCTCTTTTTCAACACCTGTAGTTTATTTCATTGTTGAGTTTCACATTTCTCCAGATCAAAGATCAGATTAGGATGCACTTTTCTTTATTTATTCTATGGTTTCTTGTCAAATGCTCATTAACTCTAATGAGCTTTAAAGGATGCAAAAAGAATGTCTCCTACTTGCAATAAGTTTGAAGCTGCTATTTCTTAGTATATCAGCATCTGAGTCTCACTGGAAATGTCATGATTAGAAATACCAGATTATGTTCTTTTCCTTGTTCTTGCAAGAATGCGCCCTTGCTTTCAGGGACTCAAAGTAGCCTAGAGGATAAAAGGGATGGCAATTCAGATGATCTGATATAAATATTTGGGAATGGAGAGGGTTGAAACAGAAATCTTGGAGATATTACCAGGCCTCTGCTTATAATTATAATTATAATTATACTGCCAGTTTTAGTATGGTTTTATGTCTCATTTGACACTTAAAGCAGTTAACATAACACTGTCACAAATATTAGTTGGCACATAGAGGAAAATAGAAATTGGAAATAGGAAACACAGGTTGCCAGTCAGATCAGATGCCAATTCCCTGAGAAAACCTTCTCTGAACTTCAGATAGATACAGTCCCTTCATACATCCTGGCTTTTGAAGAGAGAAAGTCTCGTTTACTTTTCCCTCATAATTATGGTTAGCACAATTCTTAATGAAATACTGGTATGATTATTTCACTTCAAAGCAAATTTTGAACTCACCATGGAATCTGAAAATCTTTGCATGGTTCATGATAGGTACATAGGTGTATCTAATATACATCTATTCATTAACCGAATGAATGATTGAATAATGAAGAATTCATAACATTTTGTCACATGTCATATCCTATAGAAAGGACCATTACTTGCATCATGATGCCTTTGGAGGGTGGAAAAGATAGCTCCAGTTTAATGAATGTCATTATTTCCCCAAATGTACCTTCTGAATTACTCCGTTAATAAAAAGCAAAGCTACTATCAGCATCATTCTCTCCTGTTTTAGAAGTGATTTCTGATTCTGAGACCAGTTTCCCAATATAATGAGAATACTGAAAACTGCCTGCATGACAAGTAGTATCTATTATTGATATAAACCATGTCAGTCAACAATCTGAAATACTTGAATTTAAAGATAAAGATCAGTGACTCATTCTTCTTCAAGTTTTTCCATCAATTATTGACTCTTCATGGGTTTGACAGTAGAAGTCATGATTTAGCTAAAATTTTTCAATTATCCTGAGTGTGTTCTATATAGTTTTGTAATTACAATTTTAATAATTCTCTATTAGAAGGCTGAAAAGATTATGGGATCCATATGAAGGAATACAGTATTTTCTTCTCAAGTCTTACCAGAAATTCTTGAAGTAAGGTATGCTTTGCCTAACTTTTGATTGGCAATTTAGGGAAATAGAAGTAGTAAATCATTAAATTTCTATGAGATGATTTCCATACCCTACCTCCCATCGAAAAATTACTTTCGATGGATACATTAATGTTTTCTTAAGGAATCTTCAACAGGATGTTGACTTTTTCTTGCTGAAGTACTTTACCTTTCTGAAGTATTAAAGTTATCTTTATGTGTAATAATTTTAATTTATACATCTGCTACAGATTAGAGAATTTCTTAAATTGTCATTCATTAAATTTTTTAAATTTGTATCTACTTTCAGTAGCTGTATTTCTCTGAGTATGATAATTTCTAAATATTATAGCAACCATCACAAAATTACTCATATAAATCCTTTAAAAATCACACCCTCCTAACATATAATTATCATATGATCCAAAATCCAATTTCTAAAATGTATCCCAGAGACATAAAAACTTAAGTTTACAAAAAAAGTAGGCAAATATTAATAGCAAGAAATATTGAATAACATATAGTAAAATGTTAACCTGTGTTATATTTTGCTTCTCTTTTCATCCCAGGGTAAACCCATTATGTAGAGTATAAGGATAAAGCTTCTATAATTTCTTGTTTTCCCAGTACTTGCCAATAGAATGGCCAAGCATTACAGTAATCTCACTTTTTTTGTGCCAGTACTGGGGCTTAAACTCCAGGCCTGAGTGCTGTACCTTAGCTTTTTCACTCAGTGCTGATGATCTACCACTTGAGCCACACCTCAATTTCCAGAAATTATTGCAGATAAGTGGAGATAACAGTTTCATGGATTTTCCTGCCTAGGCTGGCTTTGATCCACAAATCCACAATTTTCAGATATGAGAATCCTGAGTAGCTAGGATTAGAGGCATGAGCCATCAGCCTGGCTACCCCCCTCATGACTCTTGAGTTCAGTGAATAATATTCTCATATTCTGTTTTGTAGGCTAGGTGTTGGTGTAAGTATGGGGGCGCCATGGCTAATGGATCAATGGCAGGAATTATCAAAACAATGAGTAATACTTGCATCAAGAGACTATTATGCAATTATAATTAAAAATCTTTAATGATTGCAATTTTTGTCACTATTCCCCCCTTTGGTGAGTGTTCTTTATTTTCTTTCAGCTCAGTAGGCTAATTGTAAAGAATAATTTAATTTTCCAAGTGCTCGAGCACACCAACTGTGTTCATATGTTTCTAAGGATGATTTAATAAAGCCTGTAGATTAACTTGCTATAATTTCTGAGTGGTACTCACATCCTACACAGTGGTGGCAAAAAGACTATACACGCTGGGAATAATGATTGACATATGGGCTTGTGAAGTGTCAAGGCCTGAAGGACTTCATTGCAGAAATACCAGAGCAGAATACTAGAGCACGGGCCTTTTCACCTTAGCAATGTAACCCATTTCAGTTCTTTCTATGAACTGAAAAAGAATTGAAAAGAAAATAAAGGCCATGAAAACCTCATTCTTTAGCTAGAAATATCCTTTCACCTAACAGCTAGTTAAAACCCTATCATCTATCCCCATTCACTGTGCTAAGAGGATAAAGGTAAGAAATGCCCTTGAACTTATTGATTTCCAACTCCACACTGAACTCTGAGTGAATATGTGTGTGTCTCTGTGTGTGTGAGAGAGTGTGTGTGTATGTGTGTGTGAGAGAGAGAGACAGAGAGAGAGAGAGAGAGAGAGAGATCCCTTCCTTGTAGGAAGTCTTTGCTTGCAATTAGCAATCTAGGACCATGTCATAAAGCAAAATACAAGGTTCACATGGAAAGCCAGGGTAAGCATTCACAAACTAAAGATAGAGCCACTGTAAGTTTCTCCTTGTTTTCTACTCATCTTCACATTCATCTGGACAGGTGTTGTGACAGCTGTTGAAAAGCCTCAAGCCAAATATTTCCAGGATGCTGGAATGACTGACAGATTGATTGATGCTTTTATTACTATGCTAAAGAAAGGAGTGACCACACTAACAACGGACCATCTAGAAAATTTACAGACTACTAGTTTACCTTTTATCACCACTGTTGTTGTACATCCCTGTCATTTAGAACATCGGGGTCTTCTGAATATGATAAAACAACACAGTGCAATGCTATGGAAAACATAAGCAACACACAATGGTTCAGCAAGTCAGTGAGCATACTTTAAATTTTAAATTATATCTTCAAATGGTTGTACAAGGGGGTTACAATTTAACGTGTCCATGATTGTGTGTAGTGCATCTTGATTGGGATCATTCTGCCATCTTTCTCTCCTTTCTCACCAGTCATCATTCAGTGTCCTACTTCCTTTTTTCCATATGTACATTGAGGATTCTGACTGAATGCACCTGCTGGTCCTTTTTCTATTCAATCACCTCCTCCCACTACTTCGCCTCCCATTCAGAACATTAAACTTTCCCATTATTCATTTTGTCAAATTAATTGTTTAAAGACTGCACACCTTTAAGGTTCACCCTTGCATGTACTATACTTTAGTGTACTTGATCATGTTTATATGCATGGCTCCCTGTGTGTATCTCATGGAAGGTTGCCTTTTGAGAGGAAAATGTGTTTCTCTAAATAGTTGGTTTGAGACGGACTGCTTTTAAATGGGGACTTCATAGAAGAAAGGAAAGAGTACACTTCTTGGGAATGTGGCTGGTTGTTCCCCCAGGGCTGGCATCTGTGGACAGGCTGGGACTGATGGGACAGCTACAGACCACAGCTAACTAACTATAGCAGGTCCTTGAAGACTGGTTTGTGCAATGAAGTATCTTGGTCTGACAGGGTGGAGGGCTTCTCAAGCACAGGAGCTAGTGATAGCAGAAGTGGCTGGTGACTTGAGGGGATTCATTAAGGAACTTGAAGTGTCCTATGAGAGCAAATAGTCAGCAAACACAATGCTCACTCCCCTTGACTAGAACCTGGTAAAGGTAATAGGCTAGAGTTCTGACTTTCATGAAAGAATATTCATTTTTTAGTAACTCTTGGGTGGTAAACTTTGAGAAATTTATTATTTTGATCATTTGCCAAAAGCAAGGGAAGCCAACATTTTTGTTCTGTCTAGTAATATACAGCTTTGAACTGAGGACCTCATGCTCAAAAATGGCACCACTTGAACCATGCATACACTGTTACTTTTTGCTTTGAGTTTGCTTACACAAATGACGTCTAGTGCCATCCTCAAACTGTAATCCTCTGACCTTTGTATCCACTTAGCTAGCATTGTAGGTATATACCAGCAGGCCTCGCTGAGATTTTTTTTCTCTTTTCCTTTCTTTTCTTCTCTTGTCGTTGTGTCTGATGATTTAAAAATCAGTTTGATTTGGTTCCTTACTTTTTATTTCAGCCTTAATTATCTGAAATCCCTTTTGACCGAGCCTGTCCCTGATTGTCACTCAGCTCTTCCTCACAGCACAAGTAGAACCTGTGTTAGGACTATAACCACATGCTGACCAATGGTGTCACTCTATTATTAATTTTAGAAGGTAACTTTCAACCCCTTTATGTTGATTTTAAGCACTATTCTAGGAGACATGCTAACAGGCCCTATACATTCTGAGGCTATTTGAGGATGTTTCAGGAGTCAACTCAAAAATAAATAGGTTGATAGATAGATAAAATTGGATCCAGAACCTCCACCTCTGAACTCATTTAGAACTAGAGAAATTGGCCTTGTATCTGCTATACACGTTGAGTTTCCCTGTAGTATTTTGTTGGGGGAAAACTGGGCTATCTTATCTGAAGAACAATTCCTTGGTGTAATACTGATGAGGAGGTTGAGGCTGAGGTCTCAGAATCCACGTGCTCTGGTTATAAACTACATTACTGTAGTCTTGTTGACTTACATGCTCATACACCAACAAATCACATCCATATAAGTCAGACACAGTTGGGTTTTCATTTTTAATTACAAGAATTTTACCACTAAAATTTATTGAATGTATGTATTTTTTCTTTATTGTCAAAGTGAAGTACAAAGGCCATGAATACATTTCTTATCCAACTTGTTACCTCCTCCCTCACTTTCCCTGCCTCTCCCCTCCCCATTTTCCTCTCTCTCCCATGCATTGATTACACCATATAGTTTTGTTAGTATTGCTGTTGCATTGATTTGTCATTTTATCCTTTGTTTCTCCATTTGGTGTTCCCTTTCCTTTCCCTAGTTCCAATACACATATATACAATATCCAGGGTACAAAAATCAGTTACAGGGGCTGGGGATATAGCCTAGTGGCAAGAGTGCCTGCCTCGAATACATGAGGCCCTAGGTTCGATTCCGCAGCACCACATATACAGAAAACGGCCAGAAGCAGCGCTGTGGCTCAAGTAGCAGAGTGCTAGCCTTGAGCGGGAAGAAGCCAGGGACAGTGCTCAGGCCCTGAGTCCAAGGCCCAGGACTGGCCAAAAAAAAAAAAAAAAAAAAAAAATCAGTTACAGTGATATCAGGGGTAAAACCACAGGAAGGGCATACAGAAAAAAAAAGATGTGGTTTCATATGGCATGTTGAAAATAACTACAACAATGATAACTTGGAGTTCATTTTGCTTAGCATCATCTTATGTGTTAATACTGGCATAGCTATTGAGTTATTGTGATCTTCTGCTAGGACTATCCTAGATGTATATTAATTATTCCCTATGAGGGAAACCATAGAGTCCATGTTTCTCGGGGTCTAGATCACTTCACTTAGTATGATTTTTAAAGTATACAATTCAGTGTTTTAAAGACTATTCACAAAGCCAAGCTCTGGTGGCTCACACCTGTAATTCTTAACTATTCAGAAGGTAGAGATCTGAAGATTGAGACTTAAAGCCAACCTACATTGAAAAACCCATAAGGCTCTTATCTTCAGTTAAACAGTGAAAGAGGCAAAAATAAAAGAATAGGTACAATTGATGTGGTAGAGTGTCAGCTGTAAAGGAGAAGGCCAACTAAAACCATGAATCATTGAGTTCAAGTCCCCAAGACTATGAACAAATATATTTTTTAATTCCAGTCTATACCACAATTCATTTTTTAAAACATGTTTGTCATTACCTTCCCAAAATGATCTGGGCCCCTTTTTTTTTTTTTTTTTTGGCCATTCCTGGGCCTTGGCCTCAGGGCCTGAGCACTGTCCCTGGCTTCTTTTTGCTCAAGGCTAGCACTCTGCCACTTGAGCCACAACACCACTTCTGGCTTTTTCTGTCTATGTGGTACTGTGGAATTGAACCCAGGGCTTCATGCATGCTAGGCAGCCACTCTACCGCTGAGCCACACTCCCAGTCCCCCAAAATGATCTGGGCCCTTTAACACCACCATTTTATTTCTTCCATGACCCAGTCTCTCAAATTAGTTAATGTTTTGTTTCTTTTTTCTTTTTTTTTTTTTTTTTTTTTGGCCAGTCCTGGGCCTTGCACTCAGGGCCTGAGCACTGTCCCTGGCTTCTTCCCGCTCAAGGCTAGCACTCTGCCACTTGAGCCACAGCGCCGCTTCTGGCCGTTTTTCTGTATATGTGGTGCTGGGGAATCGAACCTAGGGCCTCGTGTATCCGAGGCAGGCACTCTTGCCACTAGGCTATATCCCCAGCCCCTAATGTTTTGAATCAATAGAAAATAAATGGGATCATGAACTATCAATTTAATTATTAATTGTAATCATTTCACAATACATAACAGCATCATCAACAAAGAGACTTAGTTCTATTTCTTTCTATATAATTCAACTGTATGCTTTTCATTTTTTCCTCTACTTGCTTCCAGTATAATATTGAATAAAAGTAATAAGGGTCCTGTTACATTACTTTGAAATGTTCACCATGAGCACACAAATTTTATTTATGCAGAGAAGTAAACACTAGCTAGTCTGGAATATCTCACAAGAATCAGGTTTGATTTTTAACATTTCCTATAGATCTGCAATTTGCTGAAATAAGCTTCAAGTTTCTTCACACTTTTTTAGTTTTCATAGAAAACCTGCTCACTTTTATAGGGCAAGACTCCTTTGAGAGAGGGGTGGTAATTCTGATTTAAAAAATAATAAAGTTTTAAGATGAGAGCTCTGGGAAATCATGTAACAAAAGCACCATATCATTTAGACATGTCCAGAGATGCATACAATGTACCTTGATCAGATTCACCGCCTTTGTCACTCTCCTTTTCCTTCCTTCCCCCTTTCCAAACCAATATCAACAAGCTCCACTTCCGTTTTTATACATGTGCACAAAGTATTTACACTACATTCATCCTCCTTCACTCTCTCCATTCTCCCTACCTCTTACTAGTGCCTAGTTCCAGACAGGACCTATTTTATATTACTGTCATTCATTTTTTATTATATCCTAATTGCTCAAAGGTGTTTCACCACAGTATTTCATATGTGCAAATTCACTATTTTAATTAGGTTATCCCCCCCTCATCGAACTCTTGAACATATATCCGAGGGAACGTAAGGCAGGATACAATAAAGGCACCTGCACACTAATGTTCATTTTAATGCCGTTCACAATAGCAAAACTGTGGAAACAGCTCAAATACCTACAAGGGATGAATGGATCAAGAAAATGTGGTATATGTACACAATGTACACAATTGTTCAGTCATAAAAGAGAATGAGATTACATCATTTGCAGGGCAATAGATGGAACTGAAGAATGAACATTGTGTTAAGTGAAGTAAGATAGGTTTAGAGGAAAAAGAGTTATATGTGGATGCTAGAACTAAAAGATAAATATATATGTAACTTAACATATATATGTATACACACATTGTATATGATATGATACATATATAACATGTTTGTAATTATGGAACCATTTGAGGGGATGGAGAAGTGAATATTAGAAGATGAACAATACCCAAATACCTTACATTTATGAATGAAGATAGCACAATGAAAAATCACTATAAAACTGTTGAATGATGAGTACTATCAAGTTTTCTGTAAAGAATTCTCTTGTGGCTAGGCTCCCATGGCTCATGCCTATAATTCTTGCTACTCAGGAGGCTGGGATTTAAGGATTATGGTTCAAAGCCAGCCTAGGAAAGGAAGTCTATGACATTCTTATTTCCAATTAACTACCATAAAACCAGAAGTGGAACTGTGGCTCAAAGTGATAGAGTACTAGCCTTCAGCAAAAGAGCTCAGGGGTAGCACCCAGAACGTAAATTCAAGCCCTACAACCAACAAAAGAAAAAAGAAAGAAAGAAAAGAAAGAATTCTCTTAGGTTTTTGTTACTGTTTTGCATATCACCATTCCGTTGGCTTTAGATCTCTTTATGACAAAAAATTGGAAGCTTAGTTGCTCAATTTCTTGTACTAAGGAGTTGAACTAGATGACTTGCCCTTGAGCTTCTTTTATCCATACAATTCATTGACTGCTAAGTGTCTTTGTCTTTAGAAGAAGGAATCTTGTCTCTGCTCACACAGGTTAAATGTTCAGTAAAGAACTATTGCATGAGTGAACAAATGAAATTAATGACACTAGCTTCATGTATATGTGGATAGACTGCTCTACAATTGGGTCTATCATAACTATTTGTTAAATGTTGCTGTTCAATTTTAGGGGAAGGCATTTCTGAGTCAGAAAACTATGGAGGTCGTGTAAAATAAATCATTTTAGCATTCCTTAGTCTGTTCCTGAGCTGATTGATTCCTTGAAGTTTTCATTTCAATAAGAAAGAACACTAGTAGGAAATAACACTTTTCACCTCTCCTTGAGAGATCACCACTGATACCATTGGGACAAAAGGTGCTATGATTAAATATGTTTGGAATTAATATATACCATCCTTAAATTATTAAAATTGTATTCCATGGGTAACTTGGATTTCCTAATTTAAAAAAATCTTTTAGATCCCAGGATTTGATGTTGTGATCTATTTTTAATAGTTCTAATCTAATACAAGCCATTTTATACAATTCTATAAATTTTCCATCTTGCTCTCACATATATAATATATATGTGTATACATATGTTATATACACACATATAATCTTGGATAATATTAGGCCTCAGAATGACTATGTTTTCTCTAGCTTTTCTTCCATTTAAAATTGACTTTTGATTCTGTTTCAATTTTGCATTCAGAGCTTCTTTTTTTGATTGATAAATGTTTGCAAGAAACATGATCTTTCTCTATGCTTTTTCTTTCCTTCTTTTATTTTCTTGCTTGAAGGAGCTTTTTGTGGGTAGTAAAGCTCTCCTGATAACACTGGAAATAAATCTTAATGTCTTTGCCCTGTGATGGCCTAGACCTTATCTTTCTTCCTTTTACCCCAGTGATAATTGCTTATCAGTACATAGAGGCCTACTCATATGTTTCTGAGGCCACCAGGGTTTACATCTCCAAGAAGATAGACAGGAAGTGCCGTCTGCTGAATCCATTAATGGCTTTAATACAAACCAGACAAAGAAAGAATACTAAACCAGGTCGACTATCTCAAAATGCTACAGCCATCTCTGCATTTCCAGATGCTTTCTCACAAGGTTCCCCACCCCTTCCCACGTTTTTACTTTGTTCTAACTGCCCTGGGAAAGTAGGCTTCGAAAAGTGCATCTATATCAAAGCTGCAAAATCAAAAATAGGTTTTAAAAAATATATATACAGACTTGCAGCCCTTTTCCTTCCCTCAACAAGTGAAATAAACCTCAGCCTGAAATCACCCAAATACAACACACTGAAAATACACAGTGCTGTAGTTCATCAGGACACCAGAGAACAGCCACATTCTTTTTACAAAACTTAAAAAGAAAAAAAAAATGGGGGCTGGGAATGTGGCTTAGTGATAGAGTGCTTGTCTTGCATGCATGAAGCCTGGGTTTGATTCATCAGCACCACATAAACAGAAAAGGCCGGAAGTGGCACTGTAGCTCAAGAGGTAGAAAGGCTATCCTTGAGCCAAAAGAAGCCAGGGACAGTGCTTAGGGCCTGAATTTAAGCCCCAAGACTGGCAAAAAAAAAAAATAATAATAATAATGGTATTTTCTATCTACAAAATATATGTAGTAATTTAGGACATTGGATGCCAAATAGCCTGGAATATATGAGAAGTTTAAATATATACATGTGAGAATGACAGAGAAGGAAACAGAACCGGTAAGAAGAAAAGTGGGAGAAAAGAAGGGCAGGGGCAACACACTGTTCAAAAAGAAATGTACTCATTACCTGACTTAGGTAACCTCTCTGTACATCACCTTTACAAAACTTTAAATTAAAAAAAGTAAAAGACTTAAAACAAAAGGAAGAAAGGGAGAGAAGAAATACAGGGGACCTGTATCTCTGGTTCACCAATCTTCTCCAGGGAGTTGAGAAGCCCAATAAAATTCCCTTACCAGGCCAGAATCAGACTGATGGTTTCTAAACTACCTAAGTTTGAAACAGATGTGCATGTTCTATATTTTTTAAATAGCCCTGGTTGACACTGAACAGCATATCATAGAAGACATGGACATTTCACTTAGGACCACTAGATATGTATGAACTGTTAACACCCATTAGGAAGCAAGTTTACCCAAGTGACAGTCATGTATGCTTCTGGAAAAACTGGTTCCCGCCCCCTTCTTCCAAGGGAAGAAAACAACAATAACTTACCACTTTCAGAAACACTGCCTAATTAAGTGCATCATGGAAATTTGCTCTTGCATAATGAAAAATTCTAACTTTATATACCTAGAAAACAGTCTTTTTGCAGCCGTGACTGTTCATTATTGCTGAGTTCCTTAGTTTTTCAAAAAAAATAATAATATGAGGTAAAAACAGAAATTCTTTCCTGAAGTAAACTTTTGTGATCCACACACCTGCTTCCAGAACAGAAATCCCTATAGTATTCTGTGTGCATCCCCCAAGGATCTTCCCAATGTCTCTACTCCCACCAATGTTCTCATCCAAGCCACTCACTTAGCTGTTTCTCATTCTGACAGATCAGTCCTCTCACTTGTCTTTAAAACCCAGATCAATTTCTGCTTTCACTTTGACCTCATGAATTTGTTCAGCATCTTTGGTTAACTCTCTACTGTAGACTAAGCCCTAGGGAGAAACAATACACAAACATACTTGCTCTTACAGCCTGGGCAAACTCAGAGGGAGGTGTCAATTAATCAAATAGCCACACAAATCTATAATTACTAACTGAGTAGGTATTATGAGAATAATACCTTTAAGAGAATACAGCAGGATAACTGAAATCCTTTTATGAAATCACTATCATATAACAGATCTTCTTCATAATTCAATGTGAATTTGAGGTGGCAAAGCCCAAGAGACCACATGTTCTAGAAACTTCTGGAATCAGACATTAGTTAAGTAAGTTCATACATAATTGGAATAGAAAAATTGCCCAAAATAATAGCTTTTCAATTTCTTTTTAAGTAGTTGTTTAAAGAGTTGCCATTCCACATAGTAATTTATAAACACAGTGCACCTTGATTGTCACCTTTTCCAATATTCTTACCCAAGCCTCCTAACTGAATATCTTCCTCACTTTTATTAATTTTGGAGAATATTTATTGATATTTTTGCTATTCAACAAAGCAGTTCATTTGTACAATCATCTTGATTTGTGTCACCCCTTCAACATTTTCACCCTCCTTTAGCCCATCCCTTCTCTTATTTTTCTTAATTTTGTGATATATACTATTAAATTCTTGATTTTATTCTTTCCTCTTCCTTCCTTCATTAGTTTACCTCTCCCTGTGGCCCTACCCCTCCCTTACAAGTGCCCATTTCCTGGTACTTACTCTGTGGGTCTTTGACTCGGTCTCTATACAAAATTATACTGTTTGAGCTCTCCACAGATTCTATTATACTTCAGTTAATTCATTGGTAACCACTTGTATACCACCCAGTATCTTTACTTGCGTATTTATAGACACATTCTATAAACCACAAATGAGGGAAAACATGCAACCTTTGTTTCTGTGGATTTGGCTTACTTAATATATTTTTCTATGTCTTTCCATTTCCTTACAAATACAATATCATTCTTTCGAATGGATGCCTAAAATTCTATTGTTGCATATTCACCGCATTTTCTTGATCCATCTGTCTCTTGAAGGGCATCTGGACTGATTCTATATCTTTGCTATGGTAAATAATGCTGCATGAATAAGGCTGTGCTGGTGGCTTTACTGTAGCCTTATTTGTGCTTTTAAAGGTGACTGGAAAGCTTATTAGAGAAGCAATACATGTCAGAGAAAGAGAGCAGAAGGCAAAGACATGCCACAGCAACACAGTACATCAACCCATAGCCTTGGGTTTAATAGGGAGAATTGGAGTCCTTGAGGACAGATTTCTGATTGGTGGGCCTCCTTTTTGTCCCTAGTAGGTCACAAGGCAAAAGAGTTAGTATTCTATCTTTATTTTCTCATTCTTTTTTACTTTTTACTTTATCATTCTTTTGTAGAATCCTGGCCTCATTTCTTTCTCAAGCAGGTTTTGGCTTCCAAATTAACCTGCCATCTTTAAGTTGTATAGTCCTCAGTTCCCTGAATGCCTGTCTTTCAGTTATTTCTTTTCATTTTCCCTCTCTGAGAATATAACTTCTGTTAAGGAAAAGGATCAACTACCATTTGTGCTACTTCCTACTAATGGAAGAGCATTGATAGGAAAGCAGTCTAAGAATCCTCAAAGAAGGCCAGGCTAAAGAGATTCTACATATGCCAGGTTCATATGAGGTTTCATCTGAAGCTTGTTTTTTTCCTCCATTTATGGAAATGATGGTGAAAGGAAACCAAGAGTGTCTAGTAGGAAGGTGGAGATGCCTGAGTATCAGATAGTCATGCTTCCAAACTTTTTTGGTTTTGCTCTCTTGGCTTTAGTTGCTTTTGATTGTACTAGCATAGTAGAATGATAAATTCCCTGCCTAAATGGCTCATCTAGTCAGCATCAAGACCCTAGCTATAAACTGGCTTACATTTGCAAGAAAGATGTGTTCTTGAACTAAGCTAAGACTAAGTTTATTCAAGTGAACACACTTTATTGAGCATATACATTGGGCATAACTATACTGTGCAAACTGTGAAGGAGAGAATGGATCAGATGAAAACCGCTACCTCTACTGGTATTAGAACCAGGAAATTGGAAGGGAATACCAAAATCGAGAGACACAGGGTAAAAAAAGACAACTACAAAAGCAATACTGTTTGGTGAAAATGAACTGAACAACTGAACAACTCATGGGGGTGGGGGAAGGGAAAGGGAGAAGGGGTAGGGGGGATGAGGGATGAGGTAACAAACAGTACAAGAAATGTATCCAATGCCTAATGTTTGAAACTGTAACCTCTCTGTAATTCAGTTTGATAATAAAAAAATATATATTAAAAAAACGCTACCTCTATCCAACTAATAATCTGCCATCCATTTTTAAAACACATTAAATTTAAATAATTTAATGTGTTCTTTCTAGTATTTTAAGTGAATAAAAAGATTTTTCTTTTATTTATAAGAATTTCCCTCAATGACAAGTAACAAAGTTCTATTAAACAGGCTTAGGTAAATACTTAAAAGACAAACCCCTTTATTAAAAACTAGAAAATAAGGAGGTATCAATACAGATATTCTAAGGTAGATATCATCCGAGTTATTCTTTTCATACTTTTTTGTTTATCTCATTCTAAAACAGAAAACATGCTACTTTGGGGTTGAATTATCTATTCATTCATTTCAAATTTACCTGTACTCTCCTCAAATGGCTACTTTTAAAAATTACCCTCAAACAAGCACAATTTCTATTCCCATAGGACTGTCCAAAAAACGTAGTTTTCAACAGATAAACAAGGTGGCTAGGTTTAAGTGCTTACCTCTATTCATGCCCATTGATTTTAAGAATCTCTGATAAAGAAATGAATTAGCTCCATATACAAACATCTTGTGCAATATGATCAAAATAGACCACAAAACTGTATGACACATCATCATTTCCACTCTTTTAGAAACTCTTAAGAATATTAAGACTATAAAAACCAGTTCAATGAGAAGATAGACTAGTGGAATCAGTTACAATCCATAAATGATTTTAGATTTTTTTCTTTTAAAAGAAGTTCCATTAGTTTTAATAGCAGAAAAAGAAGCTAATTGGACCAATTCCATAGTTGGCTTCTTTCTCACATGTAGTGCTTTCTAGTTCAGAGCCACTTGCTAATGGATGAACTTTATAGGAATAAATTTTCCATGACCTTGCAAAAGCCAAAATTTGAATGTAATTGCTACTACAGATTAGGGGAAATGCTGAGACTCTGTTTAGTTATGAATTCTACACATACATGAAATAAGCTAGAGTATGAAAGAGTAGAGAAAAGTAATGGAAGGGAGAAGAGAAAATATGTATCTTGTTGATCACTGTCAGTTCATGCTGGACATAAGCCATGGTGGTATAGAAAGCTAGCTGTATCACATGATCCCAGGATACATCTCGATTGAGTTTGTGGTTTATGTTAGTCAATCTCACATTTTAATATTTCATTTGATTGGTCCAGATTTGCCTTCTATCATCTCTATGTCTTGCAAAGGAGCAAGTGCATCATTCTAAAGTGTATGAGAATTTAGCTATAGGACATTTTAATGAACTGGGTTTTCAAATTCTGGCTTAAATTTTTAGTTTTAATCCCATGATTATGGTGCGGCAAGCTTTCTTCATATGTCTTCTGAGTTGGCTGTTACCAAGATTTTTTTTTTTTTTTTTTTTTTTTTTTTTTTTTTTTTTGGGCCAGTCCTGGGCCTTGGACTCAGGGCCTGAGCACTGTCCCTGGCTTCTTCCCGCTCAAGGCTAGCACTCTGCCACTTGAGCCACAGCGCCGCTTCTGGCCGTTTTCTGTATATGTGGTGCTGGGGAATCGAACCTAGGGCCTCGTGTATCCGAGGCAGGCACTCTTGCCACTAGGCTATATCCCCAGCCCAAGATTTTTTAATAATATCTTCTCATTAGTTAGAGTTAGTTCTTTTGGGACATCATAGAAGATGTAAAATTCTTTTATGTGGCTCTTTCTCTTAACTAGATTATAAGCCTCTAGGTAGATAATGATTCTATTCTTTTTTTTTAACGTGGGAGAATTAGCAACAGTTGAGTTCCACTAATCTATTCATTTTTCTTCCTGTATCCTGCTTTCTCTTCCTTGCTACCTCCTTGTTCAGTTGTGAATAATTCCTTTTCTAAATGATCCTATCATTAATCCTGCATGCTGTTTGTCTAAAACTCACAATAGATGTGAAAAGTACTAGGCAAAAGAATCTTGAATTTAGTCACATTATCTGCCACTAACCAGTAGTGACAGTGCCAGTGGGAGGGTATGTTACACCTTTCCTGGGCCTGTTTCCTTACTTTGGAATTGAAATGGATAAACTAGTTGATCTCTAAGGTCCTTCCGGCTTGCTGTTCCATAATTTGTGATGGTCGCTATGACATCTGACCTAGGTATTCTGCAAGTCAGTTAGATCTGGGGCTGCTCCTGGATTCTCTGCATATCCCTTGGGGTTATGTGGAGTTGCCTTGGGAGTTACTGTGGCACAGAAGAGAAGGGTAAGGGGAATCAAGCAGCCTGCTTCAATCAGAGCAACTCACTTTGATCTATTTTAGATATTGGTCTTCCTGAGTAAAATTTCATTTGAAGAAAGAATTCTGTGCTTTAAAATATAAAAAATAAAAGATTTGAGAAATTCTGTAATGGATTTTAAAACTTCTCTTAAAATTATGTAAAACTATGTTGATTGTGGTTCTCAAACAGATAATATCCAGAGCTATAAGAGATTGAATTGCTATGTAATGATCATCTAAAATGTTTCATAAAAGTAATTTGGAATTGTCTTGAAAGGAATATCAGCCTTAGGCATTGTTCAACTAAGAATTTATCTTACATGCCAGGAGAAGGGAACTATGGAAGAGGGAATAGGGTTGGCATAAATTTTCAGTAGAATATAATAATCCCCAACTGAGAGCCTAGGTGAAGTTTCTACCAGGCTATACAGAAGAATAAAGGGCAATTATTTTCTTTTCTGTTTGAGTTCTTGGCAAATAACCCTGATGTCAATTTTAGGTGGTGTTCCCAGTTATAAATATTCTACAACCTTGACAAATCCAAAAATGTCAGAATTGCTCTACAGTACTTAACACAGTTACTAGCCATTCAGGTGGTACCCAATAAATGCTTACATAATTCAGTACAGTGTTAGAAATGAGTAGGTAATATTTTAGTAAATAGTCACTTGAAAACCACAAAAGCATGAAAAAAACTCTGTCAGAGGAATTTCAAACAATGTCTGTATTTTAAAAATTCAATCTAACCCCATTGACTCACATTGACTCAGATTTTTAAAATTTATGATGAAAGAGCCAAAAAAGAAAACAATGCACAATTTTTCTTTTCTTTTCTTCTTCCTAGTTTTTCTCTATCCTTTTTAGGCCTGTTGATAGCCCTGTGTGGCTCTACATATTGAGTCTCTTTTCTGAAGCTAACATCCTTCATGGTATTGTTTCTGTGGGGAAACATATTACAGGTTACAAACTAAAATGCTCACAAGTGATTTTGGTCATTCTATTGTTTGAGCCCTGCTGCTACCCGTCACTTCATCTGGCATCTCCTCAGTACTGCTTCACTGAATGTGTGCTACTTTCCCCCACATTCTCTCATGCCTGGTCTTTTCATTGAACTCATCCTGTTAGGTTTCTAAAATCAATATCACATCCTTGTTACATATCCGAGAAAGAGGCTGTGGAAAACAATCCAATCGCCTTCAAAGCTCATTTCAAGTATTCTAACACTTATTTGACATCATGTATAGAGGTTCTAATATTGAGTGAGAGGAGAATTTTGTTATTTAGAATCCATTTTGCCCCTTAACAGTTTATGATGTGCCATTTTCCACCGTATTTATGTTAAATAAGGTCTATTTGAGAGTTCTCTGAAACATTTCCCTCTCGCTCGAACTGTAACATTCCTTTGGACAGTCTGTCTTTTTTTGGACTTAGAGATAGCTGTTATCACAGACATTGATTTCCCTAACATATTCAAAGCAAGACTTCTGGTATAGTAAGCTAGATTCTTGCATGACAGTCCCTTCCAGAGAAATCCCTGATTCTCTATAACTAAAGTGCCACCAAGTATAAAGGACAATGAGTGTCCATTACATAATGTCTACCAGATAGTCCAAGTAGGTATTCCTGGATTGAATGTTCACACTACCTGCATACATACAAGCACTCACCACCAGACACTGGGATCAAAGTATAGAGTTGTGGAATGCAATGTGTAGTGAGTACATCAGTTCTTCTTCTTGGTGTTTTGCATCATACACAATTTTTCAGCCCTAAGCATACCTAAATTCACTATTGTGCCAAGATTTTAACAAGTCCCACCCCAGAAAACATAATAGAGAACTCTGGGGAAGACTCTAATCTGTACCCTCTTGTAGAACACAAGTAATTTAGCTATATAAGGAACAAAGTTCTATCTTGTATAGTATTCTGCAATTGGTGTATTTTTCAAATTATAGTGTCTGGTGTAGCAAATTACTCCAACACAGAGAGGTTTAAAGTAACAATTTATTCCTCTCTCATGGTTTGGCAGTTTACAGGCTCCCATAGGGAGTACTTGCGGAAGGCATCACAGATCTGCCATTGATTGTGTGGTGGCTAAGTGTAGAGTCCTGTGAAGGCTTCTTTGCTGGTACTTAGGCCAGGATGACTGAGACCAGGGGAGCACCAGCAACAAAGCTTCCTACCACGGCTAGCTGGACCCTCCCCAGAACATGTTGGCCTCAGAACAGTTTGACTTTTACATTGCAGCTGTCTTGTCCGCAGAGTGAGCAGTCTAAGAGACTCATGTAAAGCTGAAAGGCTCCAAATGACCTAGCCAGAAGTCCCTGACCCCATTTTCTTTGTATTCTATTGGTCAATGTTGCCATAGTCCAGCCCAGATTCAAATGAGAAAAAGAATAGGTCTTACCTTGTAAAGATGAAATTGTCCTGTGTATATGGACAAGAACAGAACTGATATGCATCACCGTGGAGACAAACCACCACAGTGAGTATCTGAGCCAAACTTTAGTAACTAGCCCAGCACATTAAATTTTTCTAAGTAACTGGACACCAGTGGATCACTACTGTAATCCTAGATACTCAAGAGGCTGAGATCTGAGGATCACCAGTTTGAAACTAGCTCAAGCAGGTAAGTCCCTGAGATTCTTATCTCCAATAAACTACTCAGAAAAAGGCAGAAGTGGTAGCTCAAGTAGTAGGGTGCTAGCCTTGAGCAAAAGAAGATCAGACAGTACCCAGGCCCTGAATTCAAGCCTCAAGACCAATAATAATAATAATGATTAATAATAATAATAAATAATTTCCAAGTAGCATCTAGATCATGGACTACTAAAAAAAAAAAAAAAACAGGTTTGTGAACAAACCTTCCTTCTGAGCCCATTTAAATCATATGCCCAGGAAGCCTTCATTATATAAAGGGTATCAGTTGACCCACTGAATACATTTGGGGGACATACTAACTTGTTTAAAAAAAAGTAGTCCTATGTTTCTTTGGGTCTGGTTCCCTTCACTTAGTATGATTTTTTTCCAAGTCCTTCTATTTCCTTACGAATGGAGCAATGTAATTCTTTCTGATAGAGGCATAGAATTCTATTGTGTATGTGTACCACAATTTCTTGATTTGTTCATCTACTGAGGGGCATCTGGGTTGGTTCCGTATTTTAGCAATGACAAATTGTGCTGCGATGAACAAAATAATTTTTAAAAAATCTACATCTGTGCCTGAGCATTGTGGAAAGGCACCTGTCCTGTTTATATAGATGAACCTTAAATAAATGTGTCCTTTTTATGAGTTAAAAAACTAGTGCCCTGTTTGTTTTTAAATCATTTCATGTAAAAAGAAGAAAAGAACCCACTCATCTACTGGTAGTTCTCCAACAAGACAAGAAGGTGCATATCACAAAGCTATTTCCATTATGGTTAAATGCAAGATGTTTTCATTTCAGCTTGATACACAGTGCCAACTCATTAAAACAAATTGGCTGGCATATAGTAAATGTACAATAAAATTGACTATTAATATCAATTAATTGGTAGAGAATTATAATCTGAGTAGAAAAAGTACTTTGTGATCCATTAGTGAAACTATCTTATATTAGAGGCTGAATTCTGAGGCCCAGAAAGATTTGAGATCAACCCAAGGCCACACATAGTTTAGAAGCATAACTGAGATTGGAGCTCTTCTGGACTCAGATTCCCCAGCTAATGACAAAAAGAAGCACATCTCGAAGTTCCTAATGACCTCTAGATATTATCTCAAAATGAATGCCATTATATTTTAGCTGGCATTTTGCTGAATTCTACAGAGAACAGCTTGACCCTCAATTAACAAGCACATACACATCTTGAGTCATGCTAATCTTCTGGGTGAGTGCAAATGTAGATATTATTAGCCCTGACCCTGAGTGGCCTATGTATTCCACCTGGCTATAGATGTTGCAAAATGAGGTCCTGGACTTTGATTAAATTTTATATAAAATCAGCAAGAAACATTACCTGTCAGAAGTAAATGACAGCTTTGAGAGAAATCTTGCCAAATGTGAGCATATGAGTATGAAATTCCCCTCTGGAAGAGTAAAAATTCAATTTGATACATCACCATATAAGAAGTTCTTTAAAACTGTGTAAGTGGAAGCTAAAAATAATAAGTGAGTGGGGCGGGGTGGGGGCACTCAGAGGTCCTTGCCTGTAATCCTAGCTACTCGGGAGGCTAAGATATATGAGGTTGTGGTTCAAAGCCAGCCTGGGAGCTGGGTGCCGTTATCTCACACCTGTAATCCTAGCTACCTAGGAGGCTGAGATCTGAGGATTCCGGTTCAAAGCCAGCCCAGGAAGGAAAGTCCCTGAGAGTCTTATCTCCAATTAACCACCAGAAAACTGGAAATGGCAGCATTGTGGCTCAAATGGTAGAGAGCTAACTTTGAGCTGAAGAGCTCAGGGACCCCCAGGCCCAAAGTTCAAGCTCCATGACTGACAAAAACAAAACAAAGAAACAAAAAAGCCAGCCTGAGTAGAAAAGTCCATGAGAAGCTTATATCTGATTAACTAGCAAAAACTCAGAAGAGAAGCTGTGGCTCAAGTGGTAGAACACTACCCTTGAGCAAAAAAAGCAATGGGAAAGCACCCAGGCCCTGAGTTTCAAGCCCTGGGGCCTGATACCCCCATTTTCCCCCCACCAAAAAAAATATAAACAACAAAAACTAGATGTGTCATGCACTGGTGCCTTGGGTCTATAATTATAATTCCGCAATACACTGAGATCTAAAGATAATGGTTCAAAGCTAGCCTGGGCAGAGAAATTCAAGAGATACTTATCTCCAAATATCCAACAAAAAGGCAGTAGTGGAGGTGTGGCTCACATGGTGGAACACCACACTTAAGTGAAAAAGCCAAACCAAGAGCATGAGACCCTGTGTTCAAGCTCAAGTACTGGCAAAGAATAATAATGATAATAGTAATTATCATTATAATAGGTGGTTTGGGGAGGGTATAAGAGAGAAAATATATGAAACAATCATTTTTGACGCAATAAAAAGGTATTTTGAGCTATTTACCACTTTATAGTAATAAAGTTTTAGTTATAGTAATAAAGCTTTAGCACCACTAGGGGAAACTGGTAAAATATAAGACTGACTTCCTTTAAGAAATTTCTAATTAAGTATAGACATTAGTAAGCAATTATTAACCTATGCTTAGTGAGTTGGACACTGAGAAGTGGGTATATCCATTTAGAAACTATTGTCAAAGAAAAATTGAAAAGAAGTAATTTGATAGGGACTTTCAATAATAAATAGCAATTGACCAAATAAAAGTCAGAGTTCATATTAATATTATCATTCATGAAAAACAAATAATATTACTAAAATTATCCACAATTGAATCTTTATTTATTTATTTTTTTTGGCCAGTCCTGGGCCTTGCACTCAGGGCCTGAGCACTGTCCCTGGCTTCTTTTTGCTCAAGGCTAGCACTCTGCCACTTGAGCCACAGCGCCACTTCTGGCCATTTTCTGTATATGTGGTGCTGGGGAATCGAACCCCAGGGCCTCATGTATACAAGGCAAGCACTCTTGCCACTAGGCCATATCCCCAGCCCCCACAATTGAATCTTAACATATCTCTTCCCAGAAAGACAGAAAGCTATTTCTTGACCTGTGTTACATGTGAAGTGTCAGTGGGGAAAGAAGAAAATGTTGCCAAGTATTTCAAATCCTATCATATCATGTCATCATAATGAATAGCATTGAAATGACCTTAAATTCTAATTTTATGGTAATTCAAATACAAACTCTACCAAGCTCTCCTAACTCCAGATAAATTTGACACTACCCATAAAGTTGGCATGTCCACCAACAAGTCCTTTGCATTAACCATTGCCCAGTGACTCTTGCTTTTTATCCAGGGAATGAGTGGTTTTACTTCACATCTAATATTTGGTTAAGATAATCCACTTAATAGGAGACTAGTCTAATTCCCCTTGTTCTCACCTGTGGTCTTTTCTTTTGTGTGGAGATGGTTCTCTATGTCAATTTAATTTGCCTATCTACCAGTCAGTCGACTTTTGTGCTCCCTCTTATCTTGACAAACCATGCTTCACACTTGGGTCCATTTATTTTGTAAATGTTCCCTCAGTAAATTTTTGTTTATTACAAAATGGAAGACAAAACACAAACCAACTGGTCGGAGATCTAACCAGAGATCTGCCACTTTTACATATTAACTTCAGTTTTCCTCATTCCTTCTAAGGCCTGTCTGTATGCATATGTGATATGTCCAGAGTATTTATAAAAATCTTATTAGCTCACTTGTGTTTTACAATGTGTTACTGATTCTTTTTCTATTTATTGTCCCCTTCTCTACCCCTCCATAGTACATTATTCTTACTTCCATTGTGACATTTATGACTTTGTGCATCTAATTCCTTTTTTTACTCTTCTTTCCTGCAAGATTGTTTCCAGCCAGAGACAGCTTCCTTTGCCTTTGTTCTAGTAATTTCTACAGGATATTGTTGATACACACAGTAAATAATTTCTGAATAAGTTAATGAAAGCCAACCTGTTGCCTTGGGTCAATATGTCATCACTTATGTAGCTATTATTTTTATAGTTGAGATTCCCAACACTGTCCAACTTTTTTTTGTCAAACTTAAAAAAAAATCTATCTATTATTGCTTCTTTGGGAAAGAGTATCCAGCTATTGGAAAATAAGAACTTGAGGGTAAATAAATGGAAAGCAATATCATTAATAGAGGAGGCCCAAATACTACATGGGTATTTTCTGTCAAAATGCATCTGCCTGATGGTGAGTTACTGGGACCATAGCCTGCTGTGTTATCATTAACACCTTCTTGACAGAAACAGAAAAGTAAGAGAAATCAATCTGAATACCCAGGGTAGGAATATCCCAGAGTCCAGATATGGGTTTAGCACAGATCGAAGTGAAAATGAGTTTATGATTTGGGTGACAACTGGAACCTTGTGGAAATTGAAGGGCAGGTAGGAGAAAATGAGGAACAAAGACAGTTTTTAACTGGGTAAGAGTTTAGCTGAATAATGGCACCTAGGATACATGTCATTAGAACACATACTATTTTAGTATGACTGCCAATTTGGTACAAGATAAGCCAAATATACCTACTAAGATTTCCTTTGACAGAAATAAAATCATATGTATTCTTCATTTTTCTCCTGTAAAATTCTTTCTGTGCATGAGAGTCCTATGAGGTAGAAGAGACAGCTAGTGGCAATGTCTGCCAAAAGTGAAGTATGTGGTTCCTATGTAGCCAAAAAAAAAAAAAAAAAAAACATACACTGTGATCAAACAGGATTCATTACAAAGATGCAAATCTGGTTCAGTATGCAAGCCAATTAGTGTAATTCAATACATCAACAGGAGTAATAACAAGAACCACACAATCCTCTCAAAAATAGAGAAAAGGCATTTGCCTAACACCCCTTTATAATGAAAGCTAGCTAGGAACTAGGAATCCATGGAACATCCTCAATATTATAATATGATACAACTACAGCCAGCATTATAGTTAATGGTGAAAAAGTAGAACCTATGTTTGCACAAGCAATATTTTCAATACATTCCTGCGTGTCTGGAGTTGTCTGACATGATCGGTTCATAGCTTTCTGTCTATATCCTTTTCACGGTCAACCAATGCTAGTATTCTAAAAATAGGGACACCTTGACATCTGACATCTGCCAGGCCTGGAGAGAACAGTGCTAATTATAGTTGCAAGGAAAGTGCTCAAGTGAAGCAGGAAATTCTCTTGGTTTTGATTTACCTTGTGAACTCAGATCTTAAAGGCTTACAAGGTAAACACAGAAGGTCATATGCTCTACTTGCTTGCTTTGAGGTTCAAGAGCCAAAGTCCCATGGGAATCATCACAGAAAGGAGAAGAATTGTACTCTCTCTAAGCTCTTCAGAGAAGGCTGTCTAACCCCTCAATCATTTATCTCAGTGCACAGAAAACTTGTTTGTTGTTTATTGTGTTGAACCACATTACTTATATAGTGGTATGTGTCCCTGAATGTAAGAAGTGTGAGAAGAAAAATAGACTTCTTTCATCATTAGTGTTGGCATTTTTCAGGGTACTACTCCTACTTTTGTTGACCCCCTTGTGTAGTATAAGGTTTATCTGGGATGGAGACTCAGTGGGGTTGCTTACCCCATGGGAAGCAGATCTTTCCATCCAAGCCCCTGAATTCTTCCTACTTTATTAGAACAAACACAGTCTTCGCTTTTAGGCTCAGTAGGGAAATTGAACGCGGCATGGCAAAATTGGTATACAATGGCTGCTTCTATGACACCCTATATGACTTCCAATAGGCAAAGTTTGTGGTGTCTGTTTGGCACAGAGTATGCAAAGCACATGAGTAATCAGGGAGACTATGGACCAGACAGACATGGGTTTTCATTCAGTTTCTTCCACATTACAACCCTTGCAATAAGCGTCAACTTACCCTCTCACTCTACTATGAAATAAGAATGTTAGGTTTTATTCTTATAATATTATCCTAAAAAGACCATTATGATGATACACATAAAGTGCTTAGCATAGTTCCTGGATCAATATAAGTGGTTATGAATTTTTCTTTTAATGAATTCCTTTTTCCAATACTTTTAACGGACTATTTCATCTATGTGCTGTGTTAGAATCCTTCAGTGAATGAAGCTGCCTATAGAAGTAAACAATTGAGGACACTGAGGGAGTTGATGGGATTCTTTGCAATGGTCCTGAATCTTAGTAATGTTTCTAAGATATATTCAATATATTGAGACACAGAGTCCACGGTATCTATTCACACTAGGAACATGCATGTCCTGTGTAATCAGTTATAAATGAATCTTAAGCCTGTTACAAACTAGAACAAGTCAAGTGGACATTAGATGTGACCCCTACCTTTAAGAAAAGCTTGATATATTAAGTAGAATCATATAGAGTTACTATTTTTTAGGCAAAAATCTCATTGCTATTGGAATATGGAATTGCTATTTTATCAGTCATGAATCTTATGAAACTTCACACAATTTAACTAGCACTCGAATAATATATGTACAGAAAAATCCATAAGACTGAAGAAAACTTGAGCTATTTCCTAAATAAGTACTGACAATACATTCAAGGAAACGCATAATACATTTTGGAACAGTACAGAAAGGTTTATATTAAACATGATTTCAATTGAGCCCCCTAATGCTGGGATCCCTTCTCTTTCCTCCTTTTTTTTTTTGTTTTCCTTCTCCTTTCCTTTTCTTTTCTGTTTCCTTCTACTCAGTTTTCCTATCAGTGGTATCAACATAAATGCAAAACATTTAAGAGAAAAATAGACTTGAAATCATATGACAAGGGTTTAAATGCCAGCTCTACTATTTTCCACCATCAACTTAGTCATGTAAATTCATCTTTTTAAGTATTTGTTCTAAATGAGAAAAACACCAGTTTTGTTGGAGTAAGAGACGAATGTGGTAATATAAATGGAAGTTTGTAACAATGTATGCCATACCCATATCCTTTTGTTCTGGACATACGTTTTGGTTCCAGTTGTGCCTAGTAATAATACAAGTACTACACAAATGATGGTACTGGCCTTTTAGAATGAACTGACTGTCCCAAACACTTTGTCTCTCCAGCAATGAAAATAAAAATAAGTAAACATGTGATAAAACTGCAGGTAGTGGAAAATAGTTTGGATAACAACTAGAAAAGAGAAGAAAATAAGTAGACACTTTCTGCAAGCGCTGAACTCAGCAAGAACAAGCTTTACAAAGATCTTGAGAATTCTTCCAGTAAGAAGGAAAATAGACTATATATAAAATAATCTCAAGGTGAAAAAGATCTTGGTAGGTTTCAACAATATCAATATAGCTAGCAAATCTCAAAACTATCAGTAGAGCTAGATGACCTGATTGTTGTAAATGTTGTCTTGAGAGAATGTTCAGGATGGCAAGAAATTACAGAGAAAGATGGCTAAGAGGCTACTGCTGTCATCCAGGAAAGAGATAATCATGGTTTAAACTAGGGTAATAGTGGATTTTTTTAAAGTCTCCATTATTGCTTTTTAAAATTATTTATTTATTGTCAAAATGATGTACAGAAGGGTTACAGTTTCACACATAAGGCAGTGGATACATTTTTTGTATAACTTGTTACCTCCTCTCTCATTCCCCCCCTCTTGTTTGTATATTGTAAGCCATTCAGTCCAGTTATTGATAAGATGAACCCAATTATATTATAGGGAGCAAGAAAGTGAAATGAACTTTTCCCTGAGCAACTCATGAATGTGGTGCCACTTAGAGAGATAAGGTGAAGAGGTTTATTAATCTCATCATTTGGGTGAGTGAAAAATGCATAATATTGTGATCTCATCTGGCAATCTTCTGGTGAGGGCCTTCTGAGGACATCACAACATGGCAAGTGCCTTTCCATGCCTGCAATGCATGTGATGTGGACAAGTGATACATATGGTAAGAGAGGGAAGAAGAGCAAAAAAGGCTAAGCTATCTTTTATAGCAATCCATTCTCAGGGCAACTAATCCAGTCTCACCAGAGTTACATCCATGCTTTCTAAGGCTCTAGCCCCTGTGAATGAATGACCTTCCTCTAAGCTCCACCCCACGCAGGATCACATCTCAATACTATCTCACTCAAGCTTCTAGCACATGAACCTTTGGGAAACAAATCATGGCTCTTTGGATTAAAATATTTTTTTCTTTTGATATCCAAAGAATTGTAAGTGAAGCTGACACAATACTGTTGTCAGTGGAACTTAGGGTTTCATGTGACTTTGTTGTATCTTTCCAAAGCCTGAGTCTGTGTAAAATATAATGTTACTTGTATACAAGGTCAAAGAGCTGGCTCTCCTGAGACTCCACTTCACTAAGTGATTTGCTTTGGCATACCACATGATCAACTTCAAACAAACTGTTTTATTCATTTAATGTAATAATGATCTAGAGCTGTTACCTCTCAGCTATTTAGAATGTGGCTCTTTTTATTCAAATTCACACCACTTAGCTTTTAAAGAGAAAAATGGTTCTGGAACTATAAACATATTCAGTCACCTGGGAAATGTTTATTCATATTCAAAATTAACAAGTATGGATTAAGAAGCTCTGATAGAAATTTGACCCATTTTACAAAAGCCAGTGCCTATAGTCCATCCTGTAATCCTAGCTACTCAGGGATCTAATGATGGGATTCAAAGGCACCCAAGCAGGAAAGTGTCTGAGACGCTTATCTCCTATCAACCACCAAAAAGCTAGAAAATGGAACTGTGGCTCAAGTAGTAGAACTCCAGCCTTGAGATAAAAAGCTAAGGGACAATACTGAGCCCCGGAGTTCAAGCCCAGGTACAGCACACACACACACACACACACACACACACACACACACCATGTCATCTTCCTCAGTATCCTTTAAGATCAGTTTTTAGCTTTACTTTATGAAGGTTAATATCAGCCCTAGGTTCACAAAACAAGCTGATTCTAAGTGACATTGAGGGAAACATTGAGGAAATATATCCTTCCGTTTCTTCTCCATAGACACTTTTATAAAGAGCAAGCACAGATATTTCTGACTTGGGATAGAGGGAATGTGCAGGGAACTTGCACATCCTTCATCCTCTTGGATAGTAAAAGACTGTCCCAGAAAAGCTGACCGACTACTTTTCCTCTGAACATATCCCACTGTACTCCTGTCACTTAACTCTCCTAAAATCACCTAGGACCTTTAGGATGCTTCTGTGTCATTTGGAAAATAGTGTCAAACACTTGAGGAAGAAAAAAGTCAAGGAGTTACTTCTTGATGTCCCAGCCACACTCTGGTGTCATCTATCATTCTTTCCACATCAGGCCTACAAGTGCTTTTCTTTTTTTTTCCACTCAAGGCTGGCATTCTGCCCCTTGAGCCACATCTCCACTTCCTCCTGTGGAAGGCAGAGAAAAACCCATAGGCTTTCTGACCTATCATAGGCCTTCAGTAAATACTGCTAATGAATGGGTGCTCTCAGGAAGCCATTTTTTAAACACTGTAAGTAAGTTGTGCCTCCATATTCATTATATAGTCTGAAGTATTAAATTCACTCCTGTAGTGGCTGGGACACACATCTCTCTCTTATTCATGATCCCAAAGTTCACAGGTGATGATTCAAAAAAAAATCTCAGTCTCTTTCACCTCATCTCTCCTCCATCTTTTCTTCTCTTCTTCCCTCTCTACCTTCCTCCCTGTCTTTCTTCTTTTCTTCTCTCTAGGATGTTTTGCAATTAACTGATTCATGACAGAGTGTGTAACTATGATAAATCACAATGTTCTATCTTTTTAGAGGGAGGGGGTCAATTGTGGGACTTGAGCCCTGGGCCTGGGTTTTGTCCTTGAGCTCTTCAGCTCAAGGCTGGTGATCTACCAAGTGAGTCACAGTGCCACTTCCAGTTTTTCTGGAAGTTAACTTGAGATAAGTGTCTCATGGATTTTCCTACCTAGGCTGGCTGGAGAACTACATGATCCTCAGATCTCAGCCTACTGAGTAGCTAGGATTATAGGCATGAGCCACTGGCACCCAGCCCAAAGTGTTGTTGTTTTTTTATACATAACAATTCTGACCAACTAGTTTCCTGCATCTCACCATCTACTACTTAGTAGTAATCTTTTCTTTGCTAGGAAATTCTTTTTATAAAATAAATACCTGAGAATGTGCTTGTCTCTCTGCTATTACAAATATGATTACGGTTTCCCGGTTAAAAAAAAGTTTCTCAAGTTTGAGAGGAAATTAATCAATCTCAGTTCTGTCCAGATATAAGGACAAAAGAACAAGTTTACTTTGATTTTACCATCAACTTTCAACATTGAATTCTTTCTGCACTAGATATCTTACCCACCGTCTTCCACATTGTTTCCAAAACATTCAGAATGGCTGAAAAATGTCAAATTATAATATTTCATATATGCAAACTATAATTTTTACTCAGCCAGTGGTGCCATAGTAAAACAAAAATCATGAAAGTAATAATACTTTTCACCTAGTACATGTCTAATTTTGTATTACCTTTTCTCATGCTTTACCAATTAATACAAGAGTTAGATATTATCATCCTCAAATTAAATATGAATGAACAAAGATGCAGGAAGCTGGTGACATTAAGTTACCCAAAGATTCACAGCTAAACTATTCAAGGTAAGATTCAAGTCACAAGTTTCCTACATCCAAACACAGGGTCTTCTCTGTCCATGAAATGGAAAAACTGGAACTACCTTAATTTTTTTTATCTTAGAGGTACAGTTTGAACTTTGCGTTTGATGGATTACAATGGAGTTGCTAAATTTTGAAGTAATAATTTTATGACTGTAATTATAAATTCACATTAAAGCAGATCAGAGCCAAAAAGAAGTGAGATTGAAGAAAAATAAGTAGATGGTATGTACATAAAGTGCACATGTCTGATATGTTAGACACTTACCACTATAAGTGGTAATGAGAAATGAAGTGGAAAGGAAGAAAAAGAAACTACTAGGAGACAAACCCTCACACATTCAGGAAGGAGAAGGCTCCAGTAGTTCTGCTGCCTTAAACTCCAAGTCAAAAGAGACTCATGAGATTACTTTCTTTTTTAATCAGAAATTGTTTTCTAGTTATCTTCCCCACAAATCCTCCATTGTTCTCAACATTCCCTGCCAGCCAGGGCAGGAGAGTCTGTGAGACTATTATCCCCAATTATTCACAGAAAAAGCCAAAAATAGACTATGGCTCAAGTGGTAGAGTGCTAACTTTAAGATGAAGAAGCTCAGAGACAGTGCCATGGCCTTTAGTTCAAGCCCTAGGAATGTCACAAAAAATGTATATTTAGTATCTTAATCTTGAGAAGTGTAAACATAATTGCTCTATAGCTGTCACTTACATAGTGCTACAAACATACACACTGTGTCCTTCCTATTTCTATTTTAATATTGAAGTATAACAGATGTGAAAAAGTACAAATATTTAGTACAAGCATCTTGATATCAAATCAAGTTTTATGTTGTACCTACCGCATACAGAATATCCTACTATGTGATTTTTGTCATGTGTTAAAATAAATGATGCCAAACAAAATACCATATTCCTTTCTCCCCCTAACATTTTACTGTGATAATTGCACCTTAGTGACTTTGAGGAAGTCATATGAATTATCTAAATGCTTCCTTATTTGTAGATTGGAATAATGCTAATATTTCCAGAAAAAGTGTTTAAACAGATTTTTTTTTAAACAGATGATGAATATAAGCTTATGGGCACATGGTCGATGTCAGTAAATGTTAAACTCTTTACCTTGTTCTACTCCTGGAACATAAAATTCTACAATCTCTACTTCAGATCTGGGTGCTCAGAAAGTGTCATAATTTTTTTTTCTGATTTTATCAGTATCCAAACTAGACTCCCACCTCCTTAGTCAGAAGTGATACTCTGTTCATATTACTATCCAGTCAAGATCTAGTTTATTGACTGCTAGTTATATCCACAGGGTAGCATGATCATGAAATGACAGACCACACATGTCTTTTCTTTCAAATCCAGAGGACACAGGAAGTCTTGATGAAGGTGTGTATGCCTAACAAAACACTATTCAGAAAACCAATTCCAAGTTCTAATACCATTGATTCTAGTAGATGTCAACCCACTGTTCTTAAGTTAGTCAGCTTGGTTGGTTCTACTGGTAAGATGCATTCAGAAGGACCTCTAGCAGTCTTCCATTGCCAATAAGATAAAGCCTGTGGCTAGGCTGGGAATATGGCCTAGTGGTAAAGTGCTCGTCTCATATACATGAAGCCCTGGGTTCGATTCCTCAGCACCATGTATATAGAAAAGGCCAGAAGTGGCACTGTGACTCAAGTGGCAGAGTGCTAGCCTTGAGCAAGAAGAAGCCAGGGACAGTGCTCAGGCCCTGAGTTCAAGCCCCAGGACTGGCAAAAACAAAACAAAACAAAAAAAAGCCTATGGCTTTTATAGGGCACATTAAACCTCTGGCTTTCATAGAGGAATTACAGAGTAATAGTTTGCTTGGATTGCCACCATCCAATCATCCAAGGATAATTTCAACAGCTCAAACCAGCAGTATTAAATGAAGATGATACAAATTCCCAGATATAAGCCTTTTCTTTCTTCATTTTTTTTTTGTTCTTGCCAATCCCATTGTCCCAGAGTATCATTTACCTTCTCAGGCTGTGGAAACTCTAAGCTTCTTTTCTTCACTTCCTTCTTGTACTCACTTTGCAAAGTCAATTTTGTATGGTCCAGGAATGGCTCAAGGCTACACTGATCTTAGCAAGGGAATATTTTAATATCTTATCAGAAATCTCCAGTGAACATATGAAATGCAAAACTGAATAAATAATATCTTGGCATATTATAGCCAAACTTAGAGTAAAATGAAACGAACTGTGGGGTATGTTACCAGTGTAATAGTGAAATCTGGTTGGGGAAAGCATGGAATTGGGGGTCTAAAGTTCTCATTTTAATTCTCATGGGTTAGAAGCATCTGCTTTAAAAAGTGATTTTAGCTCCCTAATTCTCCACTTGATCTCTTTTACTAACAGGGAAGAAAGAATTTCACACACAGAGGGAAAGACAGAGAAAAACCCTAGTGGGTAAGCAGGAGAGCTCTAGTAAGACATAAATCACGTCTCTAGTTGCTTTGATCTCTGGAATCCCCCCAGAAGAACCTGCACAAACTCTATGTTCAACCACTTTTGAAGGGGATGGATGATTTGTACCCATTTTTTTTTCTTCTTCTTTTTTTGCCAGTCCTGGGGCTTGGACTCAGGGCCTGAGCACTGTCCCTGGCTTCTTTTTGCTCAAGGCTAGCACTCTGCCACTTGTGCCACAGCGCCACTTCTGGCATTTGCTGTTTATGTGGGGCTAAGGAACTGAACCTAGGGCTTCATGCATGGGAGGCAAGCACTCTACCACTAAGCCACATTCCTAACTCCTTGTATCCCTTTTCTAAATCCAGAGTCAATTCCCTATGGACTGTCCCAGTTGGTACCTCATCACAACTTCTCTTTCTTCTAACATCTCACCCTTCCACCTACTTTAGATCATTGACACATCCTTTAAGGTTTTGTGCTTTGGATGGCAAATACCAGTCTCTTTGACTTCACAGTGGTAATAACTCTTTTGCTAATACTGCTAATGTTAGCTTTTAGATTAATAGAGCCTTTGAACTGCATCCATTTCCCATAACTAGATGGCAGAATGTGTTATCATTTCTTGAAAATCGTTCTCTATTTTCTTTGTGACACAGAATATTATATTCATGCACATATTAATTATTAGAGCATGATATTAGGATATTTTATAAATTCAGTGGGATGTATATAATACTAGATTATATTTTTAAGTATTGTCTATTTTTTATGAGTTCAGATCATTGTGCAAGGAGGGAGGCTAATAGGAGTCTAAAGCAGCGAAGGTTGAGTGCATATTATGTGTTGCATCTATAACAGATGGATGACAGGGTGTTGCACTTTACAGTCTGAAAAGTATCAGTCCATAAATTTTCCCATTATTGCCTCAACCATTAGGTGGGACTGGTGTTATTAATTCTGGAATTTTGATAGGAAACAGAGGCTAAGTATGATTTCAGTGATTTGTCCAATATCTCATATCTAATGCTCAGGCTATTTGTTCCCCAAACATCTTCAACAAGGAGAGCAGAATAGTTAAGGGTATATCCTCTTAACCAATATTACTCAGTATTAACAAAACTGGCTACTTACTAGCTATGGAACATAAATAAGGCAAGTTACTTAACTTTCATGTACCTTAGCTTCCCATTACAAATTGAGATGAACCTGCCAAATATGATTATTAAAACAATTCAATTAATTCCTGTAAAATTCTTAGAACCTGGAGTGCAGGCAGCATGTGAAAAGTACTACCGTGTGTGTGTTTGTACATGTACAAGCACATGTATTCATACATAAGTTTCATGCATGCCTGTTTCATTCATGGAAGTCTGTCAAACTTTAGCCCCAAAAATATATTTCATTTTCTTTATACAAGAGCTGATTCTTAGTGTCTGCCTGATTATAAATTATGTGTAATATATTTATGAGGAGATTGAGAGCATGTATCAGGCTATCCATTAAGGAGCAAGTCTAATATGTAGAAGAGGGAGAAAAAAATATGCTGACCTCTAATCTTCATTAAAATGCTGCTCAGATAAAATCCCTACACTTCAGGAGCTGATTGCCAAGTAGCCCTGCAGCCTGCTGATCATAATGCAAGCAGGAATTTTAAATTTTCATGTAGGAAGGAAGCATTATAATTTTCACAGAGACTTTAGATCAAACATAAGATGAGACTTGACGCCTGCCCAGTGTATGAAGCATAGAACCAGGCAGTGTGGCTTTTGAGTTCTTTCCTGTTCAATTTTATTGATTCAACTTCAAACTGTCTAATGTAAGGAATGTTGCTTGGATGTCTAGACTTAGCCTTGGACAAAGTGAAGACACAGTCTAAACAGAGACTTAGAAAACCAAATGGTGATTCTATTTGCTTTATAGCCACTAAAAACAAGAGACCAAACTGAAACTGAAAGGTTTTCAGGTCACATGTGCTAAATTCCATCACTTGATTTAGAGATGCCACATTTGACTTTCTGATCTTTCACTAATGTAGATGGATATGAGGATTTGCTCTCTGAATAAGCCAGGTGCAACAGCCCAGGACCTTTTGGGGGCCAATTCAGACAGTTCTTACACACTGCTGTAGTGGCAGCTCCCTGTCGTTCTGTTCTCATCATTCTTCTTCCTTAGCATCTTCATTCGAGCAAGACCATGTGACAAAATAACCATCATTCTGCCTCAGACAACAGTGTGTGGACACAGAAGTAAGATGAACTTCTAAGTCAGGAAAAACCAGGGCTGTGAGTCTACATTTTGCTTATTACCTGTGCCATGCTATGCACATTAACTCTCTCTGCTTCAATTTTCACTTCCATAAATGGAGTTAATTTATTTTACAATGTGGTTGTGAGGATTCTGAGGTAATAATTGAGACCATACTCAGCACAAAGTGAGCACTTAAATGTTGATTCTTACTAGGGGGATAGAAAATAGAAGGCAAGGGTATTAACTGGCTTTTAGAACTTCTGGAAAATTTCATATAGTTGTCTGACTTGTTAATAAAATTTTAATTTGACTGCTATCAATGAAAAGCCTCATGTGCTGACTACAAATACGTACTCTTCAGCAATCCCAAGGAAAATCCATCTGGGTTATTTCCTTTCATGAGAAGAGCAATATAAATATTGATCAACTCTCCTAATTGACCTGTAGTTTGCTTTCATACATTAAACTTCTCCTCTGTGCAGTGGGCACAAATCTCCCAATTGCCTTCAGTTCATAATTTATTATGTCACATTATAGGCTGAACATGCACACTGAGTAAAAGTGCCACTTAAGGAACACTTCTGTTGCCTTTTTTGCCCCCAAACTGTTTAAGTCTCACATGACCTGTGTAATAGCTAAGGGAATACATGTACCTATCTGAGATCAGCCAACCTCTCACATCTGAAATCAAAGCACCTGCATGGCAGGGCTGAAAAGCAGCCTCTTCACTGTGGAACAGAAATGAATAACATACCAGCTAATGAAAAGGGAAGATTAGGTTTGCTGACACAGGAAGACTGGAAAAATGCCAAGGCAAACATCTGTTGTTTCATAAAGATGGCTAGAGACATTCTAATCATCTTGTTAGTGGTGGTCAAAACATTGAAGTTATTTCTTTTAAAGTCAATGGCAATAGATGCTGCCTCTTGAACTTGGAAATGAAGAAAACATTTTTAAATGTAGACTCTGATGCCTCAAATACTGAATAGTTGGCTACGAATATGTAGGCATGGCTATCTCTCAGAAAAGGCAGGTCCTCTTTGAAAGGTCTGATATAACATGAAATAATGAATTCATTATTAACTAAACATTTTCTTGGCAATTTATTGCTAAAGGAATGACTGGCATAAAAGATACTTAGTACCTGTAAGTCTGAGGGCCTTATTGCTAGGGCTATGCCTCTCTTGATCTCTGGCTTCATTGCTGTCCATGATTTTTGTTTCTTTTGGCTAAATAGGAACACTTACTCTGCAACTTTGCCTCTCAATCTCCAGGCATGATACTTTGTCCCCATGCAAAGAAAAAGCTGAAACATTCTGAATAGCTCGTATTGGAAATAATTATTGTACACTTAAGCTTCTGTCCCATTCTTTCATAAGTCAGTTGCAGAATGGAATGGGAAGATTGCCTCCCTAAATAGTTATAATGATGGTGGCTGCTCATATGAAATGTAATTCCTTCTCTTTCAGACTAGTTTTCATTAACATAAAAGGCATATTGTGCCTAATTCTGAGCAAGATTGTTTTTTCCTTTGTAAGCCTTTGTTCTTCAATATACAACTTAAGAGGTATCATTTCACATAGCAGAAAAGTTTCCTTCTTTATTATTATTGTAACTGAAACTGTGGGATCAGAGTGGAATAATCTTCCAAATTTGGTGGCATTGCAGAGGTAAACTAGAGGGCAAGTCAATACAGAATTTTGCTTTATGTAAAGGTTATGTATTATACTGTACCTCCATATCATTTTCTTTTTCATTCAGGTGTATTGGTAACAGAGCAGAATACTAAAGTCTGTGAAGTAAAATATAATACACAAGCTATAATGTTAGAACTAGTTAGCTGGTCTCTTTTAAAATACACATTTGCACATAAAATTATTGAATTTCAGAGGTCTCAAATGAATTCTTCTAAGTCATTTATAGAAAATGGGGAGGTGGGAGAGGTTCAGAAAGCCAAATTGGAAGGATTCCTTGTGCCTAGGAGTTGAGGACAAGCCTAGGCAACATAACAAGACCCTGTTGCAAACTAAAAACAGAGATCAAGTGAAATAATGACCACGAGTAAATCAATTCTAAGTCTTTTTCACCTCACTGCATTAATCCTTCTCCACATATATACTAACCAGGAAATTAAAATAGGAGACTGTGCTTAGTGACCCAGGGAAGTAAGAATGTCAAATCCTTGCATGAGAGCTGCCACTATTGGCATCCTCTGATTGATCTCGTTCTTCTATTCAGCTTTACAAGTGACCACTACCCAGTACTTCAGGTAAATAAAGTTGGCATACAACATGAGACATATTTCCTATCCCTGTTTTAACAATTGATTGCTAATTGTTTTAAAGTAGGATTAAGCAATGTTCAAATTCTGCTTCTATCATTTACTGACTGTGTGAGTTTCCATATGTGACTTAATATCTCTGAATCCTGGATTCCTTTTGCAAAATAGATATAATTCTATCTTTCCCTCAGGGTTGTTATATGATGTAGCTAAAATGTTTACCACAGAACATGGAATATGCAGTGAGTTCTCATGGTATTGATCAAAGTGGTGCAAAACATCAACTTTCTTACACTCTCCATTCTTTAATTTGCTATGTCAAATTTAGCCAAATGTGTGCACAAAGAGTTTTACAGAGCTTTCTGATGGTATCTTAGACTTTAGTTCTAGATTCTATATTAAAGTTTAAATTGGTTTAGGAAGGTCTTTAATTCATTCAGTGTGCTATAACAAAGGACCATAGATTAAGTACCTTATAATAATGGAAATTTATTTATTTATTTCATAATTTAGAAAATAGTTGATTAGTTTTTATAATCAAACCCATGTTGATAAAACCTTACAGTTGACAGATTGTGTTAACCCTATACAAATGGAAAAATAAGTTTAATTATTCTAGACCAATATGTCTATTAATTTCTACATAATGTCAAGTTGACACAGTTAACTAGGATACTTTTTCTCCAAAGTTGACAGCACAGCTGAAGTTTCCAAAAATTCAAAGTATAAAATTATATTTAAGTTTGTGTAAAGACCAATATTACATAGCTGCTGCAGATCTTCCAAGACATTTGAAAAAAATTATAGGTATGTGACAAGCTATACTCAATAAAGCAGAAGAAACAAAAGCAAAAGGAAAACCTACCCCCGATACACCAGCCAAAACAGCAAAGATCTGTTACTCTTGTGGTACCTAGCATCATTTTTATTAACTTATTAATCATCATAAAATTAACAGGAATTTTTCCTCATGGTTTGTTTCTTAGAGTTTGAGAAGTCCAAGATCAAGTCACTGGATAAAATAGTGTCCAGTAAATGCCAACTTTCTAGTTCATCACAGAAAGAAGAGAGGTAGCTCCCGGCGGCCTCATCTATAAATATACTAATCTCATTTCTATGAGATCCAAATTTATAACCTAATCACCTCTCAAATTCCTCACCTTTTTACACCATATATTGGGAATTAGGACTGAACACATGAATGTTGGTAGTAAGCGTATATTCAGTCCCCAGAAAGCCTAGGGTTCATTTTCAGCTATATACGCCAGCATAGCTCCAATTCATCTGCTGCACTCAACTGCAGTTCACCGAAAGATGGCTCATTTAAAGTCTAAAGAAAAATGAACAATGTTTTAGAATGTAGTATTGAATCCATGCCAAAGATGAGTCTGGAGCTGAAGTGTTCTTACATTTCATCCTGGGAACAAAAGGGGCAAAGGACAAACAAGTCACACAGTGAACCCAAGCCAGAGAGGCTCTTTCATGAGATGTCCTTTCCAGTGACACTGCCAGGAAGAGGAAGCTAAAAGCAGTGGAGCACATACTCGACTGAACCAAAAAGGATGTGTTCATTGAAGCTCACCTGGGGCTTATTTGCAGAGCCTGAATCAGGGGGAGAAATGGCTTGCTGAATCTCCGAATGTGTAGTCTTACCACATATTTAAATTTTGAGACCTATTTCTTCCCTATTAAAAATGAAAAACAGTTGTAGTCATTCTTTGGCATGGTTATTTTTTCATGGTGGTGTTATGCTGGCATTAGATTGTCACATGGTTGGATTGGGTTGTGACATATCCAGGTTCCCATGTGATACTGGGAACAATTCACACAAAACCTTTTTAAATATTTCACTAACACAGTAGTAAAATATTTAGAAAGTTCTGTTTATTATACTCACATTCCTTTTTATTTCCAATAAAACGCATGGTCTTCTGAGGATAGGAAGTCGAGAGCTCTCCCTAGCATACCATCACTTGTAATAGAAGCTTCTTATTTATACTTGCAACTAGGGAGTCATGGTAACCTGCAGAAGTGCAAAAGAAAGAAAAAATAATAATAATTTTCTTTGGGGTAGATAAGGATAAGCCACAGAAAAATTCTTGCACGTACTTTGGTTTCTCTATTTCCTAAGATAAAGAATTAGTCATCCAGAAGGGTGTGAATATTCCCAGCAGTGGAAACCTCCCTGGTTGTCAGGAAAGTTTAATTCACCCATACTTACGTTCTGAGTACCTGTGAAATGCCTCCTCCTGTCTTTGTCGCCTGTTGTCTCTGGCTGCTAACATTTTTTTCCCTTCTGCCCTTCCACTTTTTGAATGAGAAAAAAAAAGTAAATTCCATATTTTCACATGATATCTACAGTCTCTTTCTATGGAAATTGCATAATTACTGAGGGAACAGCATCTTATGCATTTTCAAATGTTGGCTTCAGGTTCAGTTTTTCTCCATTTACATAAAAAGTCAATTGAAACAGAAGTCTTTGTTGTTGCCTTGGTGGAACCTTCTCACAGGTTTTCTCAAGAGATTATATGCTTAGAACCAAATGTAGAATATATATAGATACATATATATGCATATATATGCAGAAGGTTTTGCAAAATATCCTTGTCCAATTCATAGTTTTTTCCTGTCACATAAATAATTCTTTTCTAGCTAGGCTCACTGCTGGCCCAGCATCCAGCCAACTGGGAAAGGAATAAAGAGTATAGCATTTCAATGAATATCTGTAACTTCAATCACCTTCTCAAAGTTTAATCACATAAAAAATGAGGGTGAATTTTTTAATAGCTTCCTTTTAGAAAAATAAGTCAATATGGCACAATGGAACAAAATACAGAAGATGAAACAGAGCTGTTATTAGCATGTGATACAAGCCACATTCCTTCAGGGTTCTAACAATGCACTGCCGCATCAAAAAAAAAAAAAAAAAAAAAAAAGAAAGAAAGAAAGAAAAAAAAAAGTAAATCTTCCTTCCCAGAATTGATGTGAGGCATAAATGACATGATACACTAAGAGAAACAGCATAGCTCCAAGAATATAAAAAATAACTCCTATTTTAAGTGTTTTTGTTTTCAGGCCAAATAGCCTCACACATTATAGTATGGGGGCTAGGCTTAGTAGTCCATGCCTTAAATCCCTACTTGGGAGGCTGAAGTAGGAGGATTGCATTCCAAGACCAGCTTTGGCAAAAGTTCGAGACTGTATCTTTAAAAAGATACCAAAGCAACAAAAATTGGGATTATGGTTCAAGTCGTAGAACACTTTCCTAGCAAGCACTAATCCCTGAATTCAAACCTTAGTCCCACCAAAATATAATATGGGGAAGGGTTTTTCAGACTTGCCCAAACAGAAAAGATTAGTTTGAGTCAGTAATTATGCAACACTTCCATTGCAAGAAGAGAAAGGAATCTACAATGAGAATGAGCCCATGGTCCATAGTCCTTCCCAGGACTTAGGCCTTCAGGCCTCCATCATGTGAGGGAGGCCAAGCAACTCCTCTGACTCCCTGAAGCCCAGGAGCAGCTTCTTCTGTAAACTGTGCATGAGGGAGGAAAAGCTGCTTCCCCATGTTGTTTTTATTCCATTGCTCAAGCAATTATTCCATTTGTTCCCATCTAACATCTGTGCAGGCTCACAGGTGGCATTTTTACAACCTGTGGGATGCTAATTAATAACAATTCAGATAAAGTGATTGTTTTTCTTTTGGCAGGGGCATTAGAAAGCAATCAAAGTCAAACGTATCCAGTGCTGATGGAAGAATCAACTCCTTCAAACTATTAAAGATATTACAAAATCCACAAACATTGTACAATATAAATGGGCTCAAAGACAAGTGATTGAGCACCTCTCCCTCTCCCTTTTTCTTATTACAGGGAAGTAGAGTTTTAGACCTTACTTCAATTTTTTAAATTACTCCTACAGCAAATGAGACATGAGTTTCTAAGAGACTTTTGTCCTAACACAATCTGAAATGTCATTAAAATGTCATAAATGTGCAATGAATCTGTCAAGGCCAGATTTAATTGCCTTTCACAGTAGCTTTGTGCTTTAGGAATGGTTTCAGATCTTGTCCCATTTGACCCAGTGAGGGAAGTGGAATAGTTATTCATATTCCCATTTGAAAGATAAGAAAACCAAAGGATGGAAATGATAATAGACTTACCCAGAGTTACTGAGACAGTGGCAGGGCATTAGAATGCAATGTCCTACTTCCTAGTGACAATAATGTTCAATATGTAAAGACCTTCCAAGAGATGGAGCCATAAAAGTGCCTCCTATCAATGTTATATTTTACATAGAAGGGAATCTCATTGGCTGTTAGCCCAATGAGGAATACAATTCAGGCAACACCAATAACCTTTCTACTTATGTGGTTCATGATAGCCATGGCAATGATGTGAAATTTCTAGAAATATACCACATGGATTCAGCCTTCCCAGGTTCTAGGCTACATTCTTATTTTTTCCAATCCTGGGGTTTGAATTTAGGGCCTGAGCACTGTCCCTGAGCCTCTCTGTGCTCAAGGTTAGCACTCTACCACTTGAGCCACAGTGCCACTTCTGGCTTTTTCTGAGTAGTTTATTGGAGATAAGAGTCTCATGGACTTTCCTGCCTTTGGCTGGCTTCAAACTGTGGTCCTCATATCTCAGCCTCCTGAGTCATTAAGATTATAGGGGTGAGCCACCAGCACCCAGCTCTAAGCTACATTTGAGTTAAACGTGCTTAGAATAATACCATAGATCTGACCTTCATAACTATAATTGATATCCAGTATATCCTCATTACAGTTGTAATATGCAATGTATTTTAAATTACTTTAGTTTCAACATTTTAAGATACATATGGCTCCAGAGCCAAAAAGAACAAACATAATAACATGTTTTTGTTTTTTTCAACATGCATCTCCCACCTGCCCATCTTTGAATTCTTCCAAAGCTTTGTACTATCATCTGGGCAATGACATTTTTAAATCACATGTAAATAAATATAAATCTGCATTTTGAACCAGTTCTACAGATAACTCAAATACAGGCCATCTTCAAATTGTTACTCAACTCCTCTGGAACCTTCAAAGCACAGGAAGTTCTAGTGGATATTTCAGTCTCAAACTTCTTAAACCATTGTATATATCTGTAGAATTTTTTAAAACATTCCTTTCTGGCTCCGTCTACATTGAGAAACATTAATCTTGGACAATCTTAGACCAATCAATACATTGTCAATGGCCATAAATTCATCACTATGCTCACTAGGAGTCAAATGCTGCTCTCAGCACTTTATATAGGTTAGCTTGTTAATATATGGTCATTACTCCATTATACAGAGGGAAAACTGAGGCAGATAGATTAAGCTTACTTTCATTCTTTTAGGTGGTAAAGGATAAAACCAGCCTGACTTCAGAACTCTTTCCCTTAACTACCAATCTCTGCTAACTGCATTCATGGTCTAATACACACTTGCTTTCTTATCTTTTTTTAAAATTTAATTTATTGTATTTTATTTTATTTTTATTGTTATTGTAAACATGATGTCCAGAGGGCTTACAGTTACATAAGTAGGGTAATGAGAACATTTCTTATCAAAATGTTACCTCCTCCCTCATTTCCTCCCACTTTCCTACCCCCTAGCTCCCTGAGTAAAAGTTCATTTCTAATAATGTCTAGTGAGTATCACTGTTGTATTGGTTCACCCTTTGTCCCACCATTTCTGTGATTCCCTTTCCCTGCCCCAAATCAGACAAACTTACATAGAAGATAAATGGTACCAAAATCAGAAAGAGTGACCACAGGGGGCAAAAAAACAGAGGAGAAAAAAATTAATGACAAAAGAAATAACTGCAAAGAGCACACGAAAGAAAGAAAGAAAGAAAGAAAGAAAGAAAGAAAGAAAGAAAGAAAGAAAGAAAGAAAGAAAGAAAGAAAGAAAGAAAGAAAGAAAGAAAGAAAGAAAAAAGAAAGAAAAGAAAAGAAAAGAAGGAAGAGAGAAGGAAGGAAGGAAGGAAGGAAGGAAGGAAGGAAGGAAGGAAGGAAGGAAGGAAGGAAGGAAGGAAGGAAGGAAGGGAGGGAGGGAGGAAGGGAGAGAGGAAGGAAGAGAGGAAGAGGGAAGGAGAGAAAGAGAAACCAACTAAAACCACACTCACAAAAATAAACTCTTGTTTCCATATCATGCAGACAATTTCAATTTGCATAATTTTATGTGGTCATATGTACATCACTATTGAGCTTTTGTGAATCTCTGCTAGGACTATCCTAGATATATGCTCATTATTACAAATGAAGGAAAACAAACAACCTATGTTTCCTTTGGCCTGGCTTATTTCATTTAATATGATTTTTTCCAAGTATTTCTATTTCCTTATGAATGGGGCAATGTCATTCTTTCTTAGGAAAGCATAGAATTCCATTGTATATACATATGCCACATTTTCTTGATCTGTTCACCTACTAAGGAGTATCTGGATTGATTCCATAATATCACTCATATTTGCTCAAGAATCAAATTAATATAGGCAAATCATTTTAATAGTACAGCTATTTTAATAAAATTGGCTTTTATTACCTATAAACATGGGAAGCCTTTGCCATTTTTGGTGTTCCCTTCAATATATTTCATTAATAGTTTTATATTTCCATTGTGGTGTGTGTGCGTGTGCGTGTGTGTGTGTGTAAGTGTGTGTGTATGTGGATGTACATGGATACGCTGATCCTAGGGCTTGAACTCAAGGTGTGGGAATTGTCTCAAATTTAGTGCTCTACCACTGGAGTCACAGCTCCACTTCTGGCTTTTTGGTGTTTAATTGGAGATGAGAATCTCACAGCCTTTCCTGTGCCATCTGGCTTTGAACTGTAATCCTCAGATCTAGGCTTTCTGTATAGCTAGGATTATAGGCATCAGCTACTGGCACCGGACTGATAACTTTCATTTTGTGATTCTTAGTGCTTGCCTAGCATGCACAAAGCCCTGAGTTCAAGCACCACATAAACAAAAAAAGCAGGAGGTAGCACTGTGGCTCAAGTGGTAGAGTGCTAGCCTTGAGTAAAAAGAAACCAGGGATAGTGCTCATGCCCTGAGTCCAAGCTCCAGGACTGGTAATAATAATAATAGCAATTGTTATTATTATTATTATTCTCTAAGTATTTCAATTCATTTTGCACCTATTTGTGGATACCACAAAGATTGAATTTGAGAAATTTCCAATTGATTTGCAGCTTTTCAAAGTGCAATAAAATAAATATTAGTATTTTCAACAATACAATCTTATATTTCATAACATTTTATATAAAATTGTATTCATTATGTAAAATATTGTTTTAGTATATACAGAGCTACTTAACTAAATGTATAGGATGCAATTACTGCATTACTAGATTCAACTTCCACTAGGTCTTAAAGTGTCAATAATTAACTTTTCATAAATTTATAACTGTGTTGGTGTCAGGTTGACAGGTGGGAATTGTAACAAAAAGTAGAAAATAAAACATTTTCCCCATTTTGAAGCACACAGTTGCTTCAAATTGATCACTACACAACCATTCTAGTAGCTCTTGAATCTCAAAGCACTGTGACACATTCTCATATATATAATGAAAAGAAAAATACTTTAATGCATCACTAAGGCTGGCACATTAAATAAAATGTTAATCACAGTATTGACTTCTTAATTTTAATCACCCCATTACTGCTAGTAGCCAAAAAATATTGATTAGACACAGAATTTATCTCTCATCTCTTTTCTACTAAGTATCTAAATCATTATTTCGGCAAAGCCCTTGGAGCTTAACACACGATAAAGAAAAGATGACCTTAAGTCCTCACTCAGACACAGTCTACAAAATTAAAAAAAACAAATGAGGAAATTCTTTCACCTAGAAGTGGGACAGACCTTCATGTTCATCAGAGAACACACAGGAGAGAAACCTTATGAATATAACAAATGTGGACAGACCTTGGCATGGATAATAGAATTCACACAGATGAGAAACCTTGTAAACATAGAAAGTCTTTCAACCAAAACTCACTTTAGCAGGCCTAAGAGAATTCACACATGTGAAAAACGTTAGGAATGTAATAGATGTGGAATGTTTTCACCTGGAAAAAAACTCAGTTTGCATTGGAGAACCCAAACAGGATAAAAGCCTTGTGAATGTAAATCCTTTTTTTTTTCAAATTTTTTTTAATTTATTTTTTTTTCTCAAATTTTTATTATCAAACTGACGTACAGAGAGGTTTCAGTATCATACGTTGGGCATTGGATACATTTCTTGTACTGTTTGTTGCCTTGTCCCTCATGCCCCCCTCCCTCCCCCCCTTTCCCTACCCCCCCAGGTGTTCAGTTCACTTACTCCAAACAGTTTTGCAAGTATTGCTTTTGTGGTTTTTTTCTCTTTTTTTACCCTGTGTCTCTCGAATTTGGTGTTCCCTTTGAATTTCCTACTTCCAATACCAGTAAACACGGTTTCCAATATACTCAGATAAGATTACAGAGATAGTGTAGGTACAAACATAGGAAGGTGATACAAAACATCATCAATAATAGAAACTACACATACACATAGGACGTTGAAAGTAGTTACAACTGTGATATATCACTTGTTTCCATAACTTGGAGTTCATTTCACTTAGCATCATCTTATTTGTTTCTAAGTGTATAGCTATTGGGCCTTGTGATGCTCTGCTATGGCTTGCCTAAACCTGTACTAATTATTCCCAATAAGGGAGGCCATAGAGTCCATGTTTCTTTGGGTCTGGCTCACTTCACTTAGTATAACTTTTTCCAAGTCCTTCCATTTCCTTACAAATGGAACAATATCATTCTTTCTGATAGAGGCATAAAATTCCATTATGTAAATGTACCACATTTTCCTGATCCATTCATCTATGGAGGGGCATCTGGGTTGGTTCCAGCTTCTCGCTATGACAAATTGTGCTGCGATGAACATTGTTGTGCTGGTGGCATTACTGTGATTTTGTTTGTGGGCTTTTGGGTAGATACCCAACAGTGGGGCTGCTGGGTCATAGGGGAGTTCTATATTGAGCCTTCTGAGGAATCTCCATACTGCTTGCCAGAGTGGCTGAACCAGTTTACATTCCCACCAACAATGAAGTAGGGTTCCCTTTTGGCCACATCCCCTCCAACAATTGTTATTATTAGTTTTCTTGATATATGAAATTCTTGCTGGGGTGAGATGGAATCTCAATGTTGTTTTGATTTGCATTTCCTTTATGGCCAGTGATGTAGAGCATTTTTTCATATGTCTATTGGCCATTCTCATTTCCTCATCAGAGAAGTTTCTTTGCAAGTCTTTAGCCCACTTGATGAGGGGGCTATTGGTTCTTTGCAGTTTTGTTTTGGAAGAAGGTAATTTTTTTAGTTCTGCATATATTTTAGAGATGAGGCCTTTGTCTGTTGAATGTCCGGTAACGATCTTCTCCCAGTCTGTGGGCTTTCTGTTTATCTTGAGAGCTATGTCCTTTGCCGTGCAGAAGCTCTGGAGTTTGATGCAGTCCCATTTGTCCAACCTTTCTTTGATTTGTAGCCTTTCAGGGTCTTTGTTAAGGAAGTTCTGTCCTGTGCCAAGGAGCCCAAGTGTTTCTCCTACTCCTTCCTTTAGTGTCTTCAGGGTGCCTGTTTTGATTTCGAGGTCTTTAATCCATTTGGAATTGATTTTGGTGCAGGGTGATATATAAGGATCTAGTTTTAGTTTGTTGCATGTGTTGAGCCAGTTTTGCCAGCACCACTTGTTAAAGAGGCTATCTTTCTTCCATACTATTGTTTTAGCTCCTTTATCAAAGATTAAGTAGGCATAGTTCTGTGGGTTTAATTCTGGGTCTTCAATTCTGTTCCATTGGTCTTCAGGCCTGTTCCGGTGCCAATACCAAGCTGTTTTTATTACTATAGCTTTATAATACAGCTTGAAGTTGGGTATTGTAATTCCTCCAGCACTGTTCTTTCTGCTTAGGAGTGTTTTTGCTATTCTAGGTCTTTTATTGTTCCATATGAATTTCTGGATTGCTTCCTCTATTTCATTAAAGAATGGTGTTGGGATATTAATGGGTATTGCATTGAATTTGTAGATAGCCTTTGGCAATATTGCCATTTTGATTATATTAATCCTCCCAATCCAGGAGCATGGGAGGTTTTTCCATTTTCTTAGTTCTGACTTAATTTCATTTTTCAAGCTTTTAAAGTTCTCTTCAAAGAGGTCTTTCACTTCTTTGGTTAAGGTTATTCCTAGGTATTTTATGTTTTTGGGGGCTATTGCAAAAGGAGTTGCTTTCCTGATTTCAGCTTCGGTCTTCGGGTTGTTAGCATAGAGAAAGGCCGTTGATTTTTGAAGGTTTATTTTATATCCTGCAACTTTGCCAAAGTTTTGGATCAGCTCTAGTAGCTTGGGGGTAGAGTCTATGGGATTCTTTAGGTATAGGATCATGTCATCTGCGAAGAGAGAATGTTTAACTTCATCTTTTCCTATTTGGATCCCCTTTATATTCTCTTCTCGCCTAATTGCTCTGGCTAGGAATTCTAGTACTATGTTGAAGAGCAGGGGAGAGAGTGGACATCCCTGCCTTGTTCCTGATTTTAAAGGGAATGGCTTTAGTTTTTCACCATTTAGAGTTATGCTTGCTGTTGGTTTGTCATAAACTGCCTTGATTATATTCAGGAATGTTCCCTGGAATCCCAGTTTTTCCAGGGCTTTTAGCATAAATGGGTGCTGGATTTTATCGAACGCTTTTTCCGCATCCCGCGATAAAACCATGTGGTTCTTTACCTTGCTCCGGTTGATGTGGTGGATTACATTAATTGACTTGCGTATATTAAACCAGCTTTGCATCCCTGGGATGAATCCAGTTTGATCGTGGTGTATGATTTTTTTGATGACCTGTTGAAGTCGATTGGCCAGAATTTTGTTGAGAATTTTTGCATCTATGTTCATCAGGGAGATTGGTCTGTAGTCCTCTTTCCGTGATGAGTCTCTGCCTGGTTTTGGGATGAGGGTTATACTGGCTTCATAAAATGAGTCTGGCAGTGAACGTTCTCTTTCAATTTCATTAAGAGTTTGAGAAATATTGGAGTGAGTTCTGTTTTGAAGGCCTTGTAGAATTCTGCGGTGAATCCATCTGGACCTGGGCTTTTCTTGGATGGGAGATCATTTATTGCTGTTTCTATTTCAATACTGGATATGGGTCTGTTTAGAAGGTTTAAGTCTTCATAGTTGAGTTTGGGGGTATCAATTTTTTCTAGGAAATCATCCATTTCTTCCAAGTTCTCGAATTTGTTGGCATAAAGGTTTGCAAAATAGTCCCTTATTATTTTCTGAATTTCGGTTATTTCTGTGGTGATGCTACCTGTTTCATCTCTTATCTTGTTTATTTGAGTGTGCTGCCTTCGTTCTTTGGTCAGGTTTGCCAGGGGTCTGTCTATCTTGTTGATTTTTTCAAAGAACCAACTCTTTGTTTTGTTGATTCTTTCGATGGTTTTTTTCGTCTCTAATTGATTTAATTCTGATTTGATTTTAATTATTTGCTTCCGTCTATTGACTTGGGGTTTGGCTTGCTGTTCTCTCTCCAGAAAATTAAGGTGCTTCCTTAAATTACTGAGTTGCTGTTTCTCCAGTTTGTTGATGTATGTACTCAGAGATATAAATTTTCCTCTGAGTACTGCCTTTGCTGTGTCCCAAAGGAGCTGGTACTTTGTGCCCTCAACTTGGTTGAAGTCCATAAACATTTGAATTTCTGTTTTAATTTCTTCAATGACCCACTGATGGTTCAGCAGTGTGTTCTTTAGTCTCCATGAATTGTGGGATTTTCTGTGGTGGCTGAATGAGTTGAGCTCTAATTTTATTCCATTGTGGTCTGAAAGAATGCAGGGAATGATTTTGATACTTCTGAATTTGTACAGATTTTCTTTGTGCCCTAAGATGTGATCTATTTTGGAGAATGTTCCGTGTGCTGCCGAAAAGAATGTGTATTCTGTCCTTGCTGGGTGGAATATTCTGTAGATGTCGATTAAGTCTAGTTGGTCTATGCAATTGTTTAGTTCTGTGGTTTCTTTGTTCAGTTTTTGGCGTGTTGATCTGTCCAGAGGTGATAGTGGAGTGTTAAAGTCCCCCACTATCATTGTGTTTGGGTCTATGAATGTTTTTAGAGCCAGTAGTGTTTGTTTGATGAAGTTGGGTGCTCCTGCATTTGGCGTGTAGATATTTAGGATGGTTATTTCTTCCTGTTGGAGAGATCCTTTTACTAGTATGTAGTAACCTTCTTTGTCTCTTCTTACCTTTTTTAATTTGAAGTCAATTTTGTCTGATACTAGGATTGCAACTCCAGCCTGCTTATGGGGGCCATTTGCTTGATAGATTTGTTTCCAGCCTTTCACTTTTAGAAGATGTTTACTTTTGCTGGATAGATGTGTCTCTTGGAGGCAGCAGAAAGATGGATCTTGATTTTTGATCCAAGTTATGAGCCTATGTCGTTTGATTGGAGAATTAAGTCCATTAATGTTGACAGTTAGGATTGAGAGGTGATCGTTTGTTCCTTTCATTTTCACTGTCTTGTTTAAAGCTGTGTCTTCCCATTTCTTGATCTAGTGTTTGCTAATTAGGGTTCATTTCTCTGTCTGTGTTGGGATCTTGATTATTTTCCCTGTATAGTACATCTTTAAGGATTTTGTGTAAAGCTGGTTTGGTGGAGATATATTGTTTCAGTTTTTCCTTATTGTGGAAGACTTTTATTTGACCTTCGGCTATGAAGGAGAGTTTGGCGGGGTACAGAATTCTTGGTTGGTAGTTATTTTTATTTAGAGTTTGGTATACTTCATTCCAGGCTCTCCTTGCTTTCATGGTCTCTGCTGAGAAGTCTGGGGTAATTCTGATTGCTTTTCCTTTATATGTGTTTGTTTTCTTTGCCCTAACAGCTTTGAGTATTTTTTCCTTGCACTCTGCTGAAGCTGTTTTGATCACAATGTGTCGGTGGGAAGTCCTATTCTGGTCTGGTCGATTTGGGGTTCTAAATGCTTCTTGTATCTGTATAGGCCTTTCCTTCTGGATGTTTGGGAAGTTCTCAGCTAATATTCTGTTAAATAGGTTGCCTATCCCATTAACCTTTCTCCAAGTTTTCCTCAATACCTATTATCCTTAAATTGGGCTTCCTGATTGTGTCTTGAATCTCCTGTAGCGATCTGTTTTGTTGCTTGGACTGGATTTGTATTGATTTTTGATCTTTCTCCATAGAATCTAAGGAATCTTCAGCTCCTGAGATTCGATCCTCTGCTTCAGTTAGTCGGGACTGTAGGCTAGCTACTTGATTTCGAATCTCTTTTCCTTCTGACTGGTCTTTCCTGATGATTTCCATGTCATTTCTTAGGTCCTGTATGGACTTCTTTACTTCATTAACTTCATTACTTTGGTTTTGAGTGTTGTCTCTCAAATATTTAAGTTGGGTAGCTATCTTTTCATTTGACTCTTGAAGCTCACTTATCTTTCTATTTGTGGATGCCATGAAATTCTCCATTAATTTTTGCCTTGCCTCCTCACGCTCTAACATAATTGACTGAAGAGATTCAAACTTTTCATTTATCATGTTTATCAGTAAACTTTGTAGAGCATTTTGGGGGTTTTCTTCTATGTTTTTGATTGAGTGCTCTGCTTCCTGTTTGTTTTGGGTGGGGGATAAGACTTCATTATTTGCCATCTTTCTTGTGTTTCTTCTGCCCATTGGAATTGGGAATGCCAGTCTACCAGCACCTGTGAGCACTGTTTAAGACCCAAAGCAGCCCTTACCAAGCACTGTTGTGTAAATCTTACAATTTCACAATTATATACAGATAACTTGTATACCTGTCTATAAAGTTAGATTTGGTGTTCTTAAAGAATACAATTTCAATATAACATCTGATCCTGGGCCCTGTATTCAGTAGTTACTTATTTACTGTTACAACCTTATACGCAATTCTTGTTTTTATATTAAGTTCTTTTAGGACTGGCTTTCTCTATGAACCCCTTTGATTCACTCGTATTAAGCTGGGATATTCTCTATCCAATAACCAGGAGTCAATGGAACCTGGAGGTCCAGGCAGTAAGTCAGGAGGGTAAGTTGGAGGTAGTAAAGAGAATAGAGTAAAGTGTATTGGGGGGGGGGGTGATTTTGGTTTAGTTTCAGTGACGTGGAAATGTGGAGAAGAGTAGAATCAGTAGAAAGAACATTGATAAAATGACAGACACTGGAGAGTTAGCAGAAAAGGGTGTAGGTGTTATTTATAGGAAAGTAGTTTTTAAAGGAAGAGGACGTAACGAGAGAAATGAAGTAAAAATACTGGAAGACAGATACACAAAACAGAGAAAAATTATTTAACAAGGAAGCATAAGTAAATAAAAAGGAAACTAACAGAAAAGGAACAACCCAAGCAAATAAACAAACACAAAAAAAACTTGATAAAACAAACCAGTAAAAATGGAAAACAAACAAACAAACAAAAAAAAAAAAACAGCCAATGATGTTTCAGGTGCAAAAAATTTAAAAAGAATATTTAAAAGAAAAGTTAAAAAAAAAATGTTTGAAAAGAAAAAGAAACCAGTCTCTGCTTTCCCTGCAATGGACTGCAGTCTATTTTCCTGATTGGCTGGTTTGACTTGATTTCAGTTGGCAAGGGGTGGTTCTGTGCTGACCTTCTCCCCTGTTGGTGCAATCGTGGGTCTCTGTGGTTCGCACAGCTTGCAGGCAGGCCTTGGGCGTCCTCTGTCGATGGGGACGTGGGCAGTCACAGGAACTGTGGCTCCTCTGTCTGCTGTGGGGCCGCTGCCTTTGATGCCTGGACTTGACTAGACTGTGAACTCAGCAGAGCGTGGCGCCTCTGGCCTGTTTTGCTCCACTAAGAGTTGCTTGCCTAAGGGAGGCGGCCTCCTTGGCATAGGTAGCTATGGAATACAGCTCCGTTTTGGGCTGGGAATTAGTTTCCTCTGTGATGGGACCGTTGAGCTGTCCCCGGAACTGTTTGTTCCTCCTTCTGTTGTTTCCATGCCCCTGGTAGCTGCTCGCAGCTTTTGCTTTAAGTTTAGAAGTTCCGGCGGGCAGGGCGGGGCATCTCTGGCTAAGAAACGGACTCACCTCCCACCAGGGCAGGGGGCGTTCTTCTGGGCGGAGCTGGTTCTCACTGATTCCGCCCCCTCCTGCCCTTTTCAAAGATGGCTTTTTTGACCTCGCTTTCCCCAGGCCCACTTCAGTTCCAGTCTGGTCTGACCCTATGCCAGTGGCAAAGATGGCGCTTTGCTCTGGCGGTGGGGACAGGGATGCCTTCCAGAAGCTGGACTGTGGGCACAAGCGAGAATAATTTTTTTTTTTTTTTGCGGGGTACTCACGCTGTCTCTGCGATGTCAGGTCCTCCGTGCTCGGCTGCCGTCTGGAGTATTTCTCGCTTTAGCTGTGCGGAGTGCGGGGGGCTGTGCCTGGCACTGTGCCGGAGCCGGCACTGGCGCCGCGGCGGGACGCCGCCCGGAGCTCAAAACTGTGTTTTCAGACCAGCAAAGTCGATTTTTCCTTCCTGTTCAGAATCCCTGTACTGTTAGAACTTACTTTGGCTGTCTTTCTCGGAGAAACAGTTTCTATGAGGTGAGAAAACTACGATATCGGAGGGAGCTCTGCAGGGCTCAGCCACTCCTCCGCCGTCTTCCCACTGAGTCCTTTTTTTTCAAATTTTTATTATCAAACTGATGTACAGAGAGGTTACAGTTTCATACGTTAGGCATTGGATACATTTCTTGTACTGTTTGTTACCTTGACCCTCATACCCCCCTCCCTCCTCCCCCTTTCCCTTTCTCCCCCTGAGGTGTTCAGTTCACTTACACCAAACAGTTTTACAAGTATTGCTTTTGTAGTTGTTTGTCTTTTTTTTACCCTGTGTCTCTCAATTTTGGTATTCCCTTTCAATTTCCTAGTTCCAATACCAGTATACACGGTTTCCAATATACTCAGAAAAGAGATAGTGTAGGTACAACCACAGGAAGGTGATACAAGAACATCATCAATAATAGAAGCTACAGATACACATGTGACGTTGAAAGTAGTTACAACTGTGATATAACAATCGTTTCCATAACATGGAGTTCATTTCACTTAGCATCATCTTATGTGTGCATAAGGGTATAGCTATTGGGCCTTGTGATGTTCTGCTATGACTTGCCTAAACCTGTACTAATTATTCCCAATAAGGGAGACTATAGAGTCCATGTTTCTTTGGGTCTGGCTCACTTCACTTAGTATAATTTTTCCAAGTCCTTCCATTTCCTTACAAATGGAACAATGTCATTCTTTCTGATAGACGCATAAAATTCCATTGTGTATATGTACCACATTTTCTTGATCCATTCGTCTACTGAGGGGCATCTGGGTTGGTTCCAGATTCTCGCTATGACAAATTGTGCTGCGATGAACATTGTTGTGCTGGTGGCATTACTGTGATTTTGTTTGTGGTCTTTTGGGTAGATACCCAAAAGTGGGGCTGCTGGGTCATGGGGGAGTTCTATATTTAGCCTTCTGAGGAATCTCCATACTGCTTGCCAGAGTGGCTGAACCAGTTTACATTCCCACCAACAATGAAGTAGGGTTCCCTTTTGGCCACATCCCCTCCAACAATTGTTATTGTTAGTTTTCTTGATATAGGACATTCTTACTGGGTGAGATGGAATCTCAATGTTGTTTTGATTTGCATTTCTTTTATGGCCAGTGATGTAGAGCATTTTTTCATATGTCTCTTGGCCATTCTCATTTCCTCATCAGAGAAGTCTCTTTGTAAGTCTTTAGCCCACTTGATGAGGGGGCTATTTGTTCTTTGCGGTTTTGTTTTGGAAGAAGGTAATTTTTTTAGTTCTGCATATATTTTAGATATAAGGCCTTTGTCCGTTGAATGGCCGGTAAAGATCTTCTCCCAGTCTGTGGGCTTTCTGTTTATCTTGTGAGCTATGTCCTTTGCTGTGCAGAAGCTCTGCAGTTTGATGCGGTCCCATTTGTCCAATCTTTCTTTGATTTGTAGCCTTTCTGGGTCTTTGTTAAGGAAGTTCCATCCTGCGCCAAGGAGCCCAAGTGTTTCTCCTACTCCTTCCTTTAGTGTTTTCAGGGTGTCTGTTTTGATTTCGAGGTCTTTAATCCATTTGGAATTGATTTTGGTGCCGGGTGATATATAAGGATCTAATTTTAGTTTGTTGCATGTGTTGAGCCAGTTTTGCCAGCACCATTTGTTAAAGAGGCTATCTTTCTTCCATACTATTGTTTTAGCTCCTTTATCAAAGATTAAGTAGGCATAGTTCTGTGCGTTCATTTCTGGGTCTTCAATTCTGTTCCATTGGTCTTCAGGCCTGTTTCGGTACCAATACCAAGCTGTATTTATTACTATAGCTTTATAATACAGCTTGAAGTTGGGTATTGTAATTCCTCCAGCACTGTTCTTTCTGCTTAGGTGTAAATCCTTTAAAAAAAAAAAAAAAAAGAACTCTTAAAACAGGCTCAGATTGTGTGGTGAGCAGCAACTACAGTAGAGAGAGCTAACAAAGAATATTGCTCGTAAAGTTTACTTGCACATATGAAAATACAATTAGGTTATTAATATGGAGAAACTAACACTACATCCTACTTAATTTCATAGAAAAATGCATTCTGTGCATATTAGGTAACATAATGAATTCTACTGAATAATCAACAAAAAATATTGTCTCTAAAGTAAACATAATTGTCTGCCTCCTGAAAAAAATACTCAATATGTTTAATGAAATTAAAACAAGATAAACTTAGAAATCAGACTACTCATTAAATTTTTAATTTGTCATTGAAATCAGTTATTTTAGAATGTCTCTTTCAAAAGTGTTACATTTGGTTTTAGATAATCAATCTCTTGTTTAATGTGTACTTAAAATAAAGGTAATCTTAATGGCAAAAAAAATGATAAAATAATGGCATTCACAGGGAAATGGTCAGATCGTGAATGAATAATATTCAGCCAGACAAGCCTAAAGCACAGAGGACAAAGGCGCATAGTCTCCCTGATATGTGGTTGTTGGAAGGGAAGGGGAGAACAGTAGAGATCATGTCTGTAATTCAACAAACTTCTTTTCAAACGGTATTTCTACATATTTTGGTCAGCGACTTTACATCATCTCTCTAAAACCAAACAATTACTAAATAAACATAAAATGGTCTCAACAGCTACATACACATAATTATATAAGATGAAGCTAAGCAAAATGAACTCCAAGAGGTGGAAACAGGAGGATTTTACTGTTGTCAATGTTTAATGTACTAGATGAATTTCCTTTGACGTACCCCCTGTGGTCACTGTATATGATTCTGGTACACTGGATATTGTATATATGCTTATCTGAACTGGGGAAGGGAAAGAAAAATGAAGGAGGGTGTAACAAATATGACAAGAAATGTACTCACTACCTTATTATGTAACTATACCCTCTCTGCACATCATCTTATCAATAAAATTTAATGAAAAAAAAAACTGAAGGGAGAGGCTGTGGGAAAATGGGTGAGAATGTTGAAAGGAGTGACACTGATCAAGATTCATTGTATATCTATGCTACATGGTTGAATGGCAACTCCGTTGTACAACTACTTAATTTAAAAGATAACAAAAAGAACACTACGTTTCTAGTAACAATTCTGGCCACACACAAAAAAAGTACACAGTATGTATGCAAACAGCAAGTTTGATAGGTCAGCTTACAGAACTTAAAGGTCATGTTTTACTCTTTTTAAATTTATATTGATTAAATTATTGTCAAAGTGATGTACAGAGGGGTTACGGTTTCATACATAAGGCAGTGAGTACATTTCTTATCACACTTGTTATCTCCTCACTCATTTTTCTCCCACCTTCCCCCTTTGCCAGTTCCCTCCCCCTGCCTGAGTTGTACTGTTGGATTACAGCATATAGTTTTGTAAGTATTGCTGTTGCATTGGTTTGTCTTTTATCCTTTGTCTCTCCATTTTGATGTTCCCCTTCCCTTCCCTACTTCTGATAAATATATATACAATACCCAGGGTACCAAATCAGTTACAGTGACATCAGGAGTAAAATCATGGAGAAAATGGCATAATTTAAAATTGTACATTGAACATAACAACAATGATAAACCACTTATTTCCATAACTTTTAGTTCAATTCTCTTAGCATCATCTTATGTGTTCATATAGCTTTTGAGCTATTGTGATCTTCTGTCAGGACTATCCTAGGCATGTATTAATTATTACCAATGAGGGAAACCATAGAGACAATGTTTCTTTTGTTCTGGCTCACGTAGTATGATTTTTTTCCTAGTCTTTCCATTTCATTACTAATGGGGTAATGTTATTCTTTCTGATAGAGGCATAGAATTCCATTGTGTATATATACCATATTTTCTTGATCCATTCATTTACTGCGGGACATCTGGGTTGTTTCCATATTTTAGCTATGGTAAATAATGCTGCTATGCATATAGTTGTGCTGGTGGCTTTAGTATCATCTTGCTTGTAATCATTAGGGTAGATTCCCCAAAATGGGGCTACTGAGTCATAGGGGATCTCCATGTTTATCCTTTTGAGGAACCTCCACACTGCTTCCCAGAGTGGTTGAACAAGTTTACACTCCCACCAACAGTGTAGTAAGGTTCCCTTTTGGCCATATCCCATCCAGCATCTGTTTTTATTAGTTTTCTTGATAACGGACATTCTTATTGGAGTGAAGTGGAATCCCAATGTTGTTTTGATTTGCATTTCTTTTATGGTGAGGTATTTTGAACACTTCTTCATGGTTCTCTTAACAATTCTCATTTCCTCTTCAGAGAAATCTCTTTTTAGGTCTTTAGCCCACTTATTATGAGGGAAGTTTGTTCTTTAATGATACATCCCATGCTCCTGGATTGGGAGGATTAACATGATGAAAATGGCAATGCTGTCAAAGGCTATCTTCAAATTCAATGCTGTGCCTATCAGTATCCCAACACCATCCTTTAACGAAATAGAAGAAGCAATCCAAAAATTCATATGGAACAATGAAAGACCCCAAATAGCAAAAACAATCCTAAGCAGGAAGAACAGTGCTGGAGGAATATCAATACCAAACTTCAAACTCTATTATAAAGCTATAGTAATAAAAACAACTTGGTATAATGAATAGCCAATATTGACTATCCCTGGATTTTTCAAGGAATTTCACGAGTGCAATAGCACCTACAGGTTTTTAGTGACACATAGGAAGGTAACTCTGCCCTGTATTTCACACATTTCCATCATTCTTCCAATCTACCCTCATCTCAGTACAAGAAAGGAAGGAAGGGAGGGACAGAAAGAGGGATGAAAATCCAACCTAAAGCTTTCTATTGTGACTAGACATTTCAGAGACATAAAAGGCCTTCCATTACAAGTGCTGTCCTCCATCCCAAGCAGAAAAGACTCAGATGAGGGAATATGATGGAAGACTGTATGCAGCTCAGGGATACCTCTCTCTTGAGTCCCCACCATGAGAAAATATGACCTTCATCTCAGATTCACAAGGTACAAGTCACTCTCTCATCCCAGTCCTTCATGGTGTGTTCCTAAAGCATTTGTGAGGGGGTACCTTAAGTCATTTTACCAAAAAGAGCCAGTGTTTTATAGATCTGTTAACAATCAAAGTAAATTAATGACTCCCCCCATAACGGTATCATTTTCAACTTACTCATAAATCCAACTGTACTCCTCAGTAAAAGTGAAAAGGATAGAGTTACTTCAACACATTTTGTTTTCATGAATTTTTATTCTGGGAGTGCCATAAGAACAAGTTGTCTTTATAAATATATCACCTATTTAGAGATCTGATAGTCTGTCTGCATCTTAATTAAACCATAACAAAAAGTCAAGAAAATCTGGGCACCAATGGCTCATGCCTGTAATTCTAGCTACTCAGGAGGCTGAGAGCTGAGGATCATGATTCAAAGCCAGACTGAGCAGAAAAATCCATGAGACTCTTATCTCCAATTAACTACCAAAAAATGCCTGAAGTGGAGCTGTGTCTCAAGTGGTAGAACACTAGACATGAGCAGAAAAGCTAAGGGACAGTGCCCAGGCCCTGAGTTCAATCCCCAGTATAGTAGAAAAAGAGAAGCTGACCCGTGCTCCAAGAAAGATACTCAGAACTGAAAGTTTTAAAGGCTAAACTATCTATGACCATCTCTACTACATCAATCAAGTCTCTTCTGAGGACAGAAGAGGACTGACCAGATTGGAACCTTGGCAGCAGTCCTGTTGATGTATTTACTTCCTTAAATATTTTAGCTCCAATTTCATATGTATTCCCTAGGTTGAGGAAGGGATACATTCTGCTTCTATGAGGTATGGCTTCTATAGATATTCTATACTCTTCTGTTGGAAAAAGGTCAGAGGCCCTACTACTTTAAACCAACATTGGCAGTACTGTAAGGCATCTGTCACCTAGAATTCTACAATAAAACAAAATTTACAGGATGAGATCTATAATAGGCACATAGAGAAAAGAAGAGAGAGAATGATTGTGAGAACTGACTCATGTAATTATGGTGGCCTAGATGGCCCTCCTTCTGTTATCTGTAAGCTAGAGAAACATAGTGCAATTCAATCTGAAACCAGAGGACTGGGAACCAGAGCATCCTATATTTGAGAGCAGAAGATAAATGGCTCCACTCAACAACACATGGAGAAGAGTTTGTTGTTTGTTCTGTCAGCCAATTGAAGGATGCCCACCTATATGGGTGAAGGAGGATCTATTTATTCAGTCTACTAATACAAATGCCAGTCTTCCCAGAAACATGCAGAAATAAAGTTGTGCCAATAGTGTCAACCTTCCTTCACTAAGTCAAGTGGACATATTAAAAAAAATAAAAATAACCACCCCCAGAGTCCTTTGCCACAATACTGATGATAGTTTGTTAGAGTGTGGAAAAATCAAGGAAGATAATCTCAGCTGTAAAAGCTGGGATAAGCTTTTGCATAAGCCTTCCAGTTACCCTGTATAGAATACCTAGCATTTCTATCCACATGATTTATATACACATGATGGGCGGTGTGTGTGCGCTTCATTGCTCTATTCAACTAAACACTCTATTTTTAGTTTACTGCTAAATCCTCCTTTATCTTGTCAATTTCAGACCAGGTTTCGTATGTTCTGGATCAGAAAATGTAGCCCATTTCATCCCATTTCATGAGTTACACCTCGACCTAACTTTTTTATGTAATATAATTGGCCTCCTTGTGGGCCTTTTTAGGGTTTGCTGAAGATGGTGGTATATAGACTGAATTAGCAAGAAATGGTGAGGTATATCGGGGTTTATCGATTACAGAACAGGCTTCTGTAGATGCATATAAAGCGCCACCAAGTCCTTTGAGTTTTAAGCTGCAGCTAGTAGTTCTTTGGCAAATAGGCTGTTTTAAACCTACCTATGTTCCAATACCAGTATACACTGTTTCCAGTATACTCAGCTAAGATTACAGAGATAGTGTAGGTACAACCACAGGAAGGTGATACAAGAACATCATCAATAATAGAAGCTACAGATACACATGGGATGTTGAAAGTAGTTACAACTGTGATATAACAATTGTCTTCATAACATGGAGTTCATGGAACTAGGAAATTGAAAGGGAATACCAAAATTGAGAGACACAGGGTAAAAAAAGAGAAACAACTACAAAAGCAATACTTGCAAAACTGTTTGGTATAAGTGAACTGAACACCTCAGGGGAGGGGAAGGGTAAGGGGGAGGGGGGAGGGGGTATGAGGGACAAGGTAACAAACAGTACAAGAAAAGTATCCAATGCCTAACGTATGAAAGTGTAACCTCTCTGTACATCAGTTTGATAATAAAAATTTGAAAAAAAATAAACCTACCTATGTTTATGACTATACATAGTGGGGTATCTAATCCCAGTTTGTGTTATAGTTTCAGTGTTTTAATTATACAAAGTTTCTTTTGACATTGTCTTTCATAGAAGCTAGGACTTTTTACAGATTAGCTTTACTTTAACTTTACTAAATAATTAATTCAACACTCTTTATGCCGAACTTTACTTACTTGGGTCATTCGTATAACCGTGGTGGCTGGCACGAAGTTTACCAACCCTATGTCAGTATAACTTAGTTGAACTTTAGTTCATAGCTTAATTTTTATTACTCCTGTAGCCAGTGGGGGTGTGGTTAAACGTGGCATTATGAGCTTCAATTGTTAGATTGAGAGCTTAAAACCTACTCCTTTTATTCTTATTGAATTTTAGGTTAAGACTCACCGGCATATGCATATTTATTTGCATGTATAATTTTACTGACAGCAAATAAAAAGGCCAGGACCCAACCTTTGTGTTTATGGAATTAAACAATTCTTCTAGGCATTTTCAGTCCCTTGCTTTTCCTATAAGCTACATTAACCTGGGGCCTTAGGAGGTTGAGTGTCAACTAAGTTTTTAGTAAGTTCAGATTAGGGCTATGTTAATATTTGCATTTATTAATGTTTAGGGGAATAGGTGTTAATAAAATGCTAATCTCCTAAGGGGGGTAATAAGTATTATTTCTTTATATTAGTTTGAGTACTATTTTAGTATAAAATTTTTATGTCCTGGAGCATTAATTAATATGTCAATAGCTTGATAATTATGAGGTTTGAGAATGTTAGTTAATAAGTCCAGCTACAGATCAATTGACTGCGTCCATGTCTTGACAGCTTAGTTGAGTCACAGCAAACCGAAAATAAAAAAATACTAGGGGTATGACAGAACACTTATGTTGGTCATGGGCTGATTAGTCACTAATCCATCGAGATGTCTTATTTAAGGGGAACGTGTGGGCAATCTTAGTTTTATGGCCCTGAGGTAAGAACCAGATGTCAGGTATAGTATCACAATAGCTACCCCCAAGTTTTATGGGCCTGGAGCGAGAAGGGTAGGCCGAGTGGGCGGGTTGATGGTTTCACAGAGGATGGTAGATTAAGGGACAACAAGCAGCAGGGGATATCCATGTGTCCAAGGACTGACGAAATTTAATGGACTAATGTGGGTAGAGGTATTGTTGGTGACATGCATTAACCTATTGTACTGTACAATATTCATATTGTATGACATTTAATGTGGATTATACATATGATATAAATGTACTTTATGGGGTTTATTACTTGCTTATAAGCATGTGTATAATAGTTTAATGGGGAGTAAACATTTCAGAAATAACTCCTGAAATTCTTTCAATTGGCCTCACTGTTAGAATAGGATTGTTGGTGAGTGTGAGGTACAACTAAACCACAAGGTTCCATTGTCATAGAGAACTGTGCTATCTCCAGTCCCTCACTATAGGAAGTGATTTGTTTGGTCAGGCAGGTTGTGACACACAGAGAAGGGTTGTGTATAGAGAGGAAACTGTTCCTTTAGTAAACAAATTTGCTAGAAGTCTGGCTTTCTTATATCACAAGTTTCCAAAATGCTGCTATTCTCCACAAACAATTTTATCTAATTAACATCTATTCCCCCCCTTTACATCATAATCATCCTTCAATTACCAGATCCCAGCTGCTGATGCTATAATGTACTGAAAAATTGAATTCATACAATAAGTCCTTAGATGCCCTCACCAAAGCCTAAACTAAGACAAAGGACTATTTATTCCTGACATGTTTCTCTTTCTTTTATTGATATACATTCCATTTCTTTTTTATAAATCCCTTTATGACTGCAGTTCCCTTCTAGGACCTGTTATTGAAAGCCATAGGGAAAGTACATGCATACAAATATACACATACTAACACAACAAGAAGAGTTTCAAGGGGCTGGGGGGCTGGGTAACTCAGTGTGAGAGTTCAAGCCACTGGGTAAAATCCTTAGTGACAGAAAGAAAAGCTGTGTGTGTGTGTGTGTGTGTGTGTGTGTGTGTGTGTGTGTGTGTGTGTCTGTGTCTGTGTCTGTGTGTCTTTGTGTCTCTGTATGTGTATGTGGTTGTTTGCCAATTCAAGGGCCTGGGAATTGTTCCTGAGATTCTTTGGTTCAAGGCTAGTACTCTATCACTTGGGCAACTGCTCTACTTCTGGCTTTTTATGGTAATTTTTTTGAGATATGAGTCCCACCAATTTCCCTGCCCAGCCTGGCTTTGAACTGATCCTCAGATATCACGGAGTAGCCAAGATTACAGGTGTAAGCCACTGGCACACAACAGCCAAGAAAGAAAGAGAGAGAGAGAGAGAGAAAAGGAAGGAAGGAAGGAAGGAAGGAAGGAAGGAAGGAAGGAAGGAAGGAAGGAAGGAAGGAAGGAAGGAAGGAAGGAAGGAAGGAAGGAAGGAAGGAAGGAAGGAAGGAAGGGAAGGAAGGAAGGAAGGAAGGAAGGAAGGAAGGAAGGAAGGAAGGAAGGAAGGAAGGAAGGAAGAAGGAAGGAAGGAAGGAAGGAAGGAAGGAAGGAAGGAAGGAAGGAAGGAAGGAAGGAAGGAAGGAAGGAAGGGAAGGAGGAATTTGGAGAGAATTCTATCTAAAGTGGCATTCACATGGCATTAACTACAGAGAATTTTGCCTTCCAAAGGGAAATATGGTCAACAATCTTCACATTTTCTTTTTTATTCTTTTCTTTCTTTTGCTTTCCCTTTCTTTTCTTCTTTCTTGCCAGTCCTGGGACTTGAACTCAGGGTCTAGGTGCTGTCCCTGATATTTTTTTACTCTAGGCTAGCACTCTACCACTTGAGCAACAGATTCATTTCCAGCTTTTTTTAATGATTAACTGCAGATAAGAGTCTCATGAACTTTCTTGCCCAGGCTGGCTTTGAGCCATGATCCTAAGATTTCACCCTCCTGAATAGCTAGGATTGCAGGCATGAGCCACTGACACCTCGAGGGTTATTTGATGGCTAGGTGTTGGTAGCTCACACCTGTAACCTTAACTACTCAGGAGGTAGAAATCTGAGGATCGCCATTGGAAGCCAGCCCAGGAAGAAAACATCTGCAAGACTTTTATCTCCAATTAACCACTAAGAAATCAGAAGTAGCACTCTGGCTCAAAGTGGTAGAGTGCTAGCCTTGAGCCCAAAAGCTCAGGGATAGTGCCCTGAGCTTGAGTCCAAGCCCCACAACCCAAAACAACAACAAAAGAGTGTTGGTTGATATAGTCAGTAGAACCTGACTTATCCTGATTAAATGACTATTTTATAATAATTAAGTTTTAAAGTAAAATTTCAATTTTATAAAACTATTTTGATGTCCACTTTCTTTTTTTTATTATCAAACTGATGTACAGAGAGATTACAGTTTCATATGTTAGGCATTGGATACATTTCTTGTACTGTTTGTTACCTCGTCCCTCATTCCCCCTTCCCTCCTCCCCTTTTCCCTTCCCGCCCCCCCCCCCATGAGTTTTTCAGTTCATTTACACCAAACAGTTTTGCAAGTATTGCTTTTGTAGTTGTCTTTTTTTACCCTGTGTCTCTCAATTTTGGTATTTCCTTTCAATTTCCTAGTTCTAATACCAGTATACACAATTTCCAATATACTCAGATAAGACACAGAGATAGTGTAGGCACAACCACAGGAAGGGGATACAAGAAGATCATCAATAATAGAAGCTACAGTTACACATAGCACGTTGAAAGTAGTCACAAGATGAACTCCATGTTATGGAAACAATTGTTGTATCACTGATGTCCACTTTATTTTACTGGCCACCCACTTTGAGTAAGAGAGAGAGAATTAGAGGTCAAGAGAAAAGGAGCAAAGTATAACAAGAGCAAAAGAGAAGGAAGGAAGAAAAGCTACAGAGGGCCAGACATAGAGAAGAAAGCAAAATATAGGGATAAACCCGACTGCAATGAACATAGTTGTACCGGTAGCATTAATGTGGCTTTGTTTGTGTTCTATGGGGAAAAAAATTACCCAATAATGGAATTGCTGAGTCATAGGGAATCTCTGTGTTTAGTCTCTTGAAGAACCTCCATAATGCTTTCCAGAGTGGTTGAACAGTTGAAAAAAGTAAGTAAGCCAGACCCCCAAAAAACAGAGGTTATATGGTGTCCCTCATTTTTGTAACTAGAACATGCCTACAAATCTACAAGTAAAAACACTAGATGGTAAAACACACAAACACATACACAAAAAAAATACACTTAGACATGATTAATTATACAGGACTCGAGATGTTCACAAAAGTTCAAAGAAGGATATCCTTAGGAAATGATCACAAAGGCTCAATAACTATGTGCATATGACCATCTAAAATGATGTTATTGAAATGAACTCCAAGAAATGGAAACAATAGTTTGTTTTTCTTATTTTGCTTTTTTTTATCCTTTATAAGTTTTTGTTTTTTGTACCTTTTGTTGTATGTAAGTTTATCTGATTTGGGGAGGGGAAGGGAAAGGACAGAAATGGTGGGACAAAGAGTGAACAAATGCAGCAGTGGTACTCACTAAACACTATGTTCAAAATGAACTATACAACTTGTGGAGAGGGGAGGTCAGAAGAGGAAAAACTGGAAGAAAAGAAGGGTAGAAGTGACACTGTTCAAAAAGAAATGTACTCATTACCTGACTTATGTAACTGTTATTCCTCTGTACATCACCCTTGCAATAACAATTTTTAAAAAAAGAAAATGGAGGGAGCAGAAGGAAAGAATAAACTGAAATATTCTTTATATGGTTACTATAAAAAAAAGTGCGGTTCAACAGCAAAGTTCCAAACTTTAAGTGTAAGTTTGCTATTTGAAATGAAAATAGGCGTGGAGAAAGAAGACTTATAAATGCCTCTTCTACTCCAGGCACTTTATATACTCAATCTCACATAACACTCAGAGACAGAAGTTGAAAGATATAAATATCATCTATACCTCATTGACACTGAGGTTCTGAATTTACAAAGGATTAGCATAATCATCACCAGCTATAAAATCAATAATGAGACCCATGTATAGCTGTCCAAAGTGTCCCATTCTCTTTCTGTGTCATTCATTTCAGTGATTCTATCTTTTCTTCTAGGGAATAGCACTATATTTATGATTTTTCATTCAGCCATTTCTGATTCCAAGTACTTGATTATAAATCTAAACTTCCAATTATAACATTGTTCTTTTTCTTTTTAAAAAGTCTACTCTACAAAAGTTCTCACATTGGAGTTCAGAACAAGGATTGAAAGTCAAAGGCAATATATCTCCTGAGGCATTAATAGAATTCAGAAGCATCACTCTTGCCACGAAAATGGGACACAAAAATCAATGCTGTTTACTCAATGTTAAAATACAAACTCCTGACTCTTAACAATATGCTGGCTCTAAAGATGGCTAATACTCCCAAAAGGTAGGAGAATCTGCTCAACTCTAGTCTCAAACCTCATATACCTAATTTTGGCTTTTTTAATACCTAAATCTAGATTAATCAATTAGGATTAAATATATTATGCTGTGAATTAATGTTGAAAGTATTCCATTCATTTTGACAGCAATACCCAGAACAACAGTCTTTATAGAAGAACGCATGAGCTCAAGCAAGGAAAACACCAGTTTAGGACAGTTAGGGAGGAGGGACTACATGTCCCCAAAATAGGGTCACATATCTTCCTTTGTCTGGAATTTTCCCTGTTTCTCATTGTATTTGTATGAATTCGTATCTATGTGAATAGTGCCCCTACCACATCTCAGAAGTCTGAAGTTCAAATCACTCAGGACACTCTTGTAGAAAACCTAGCTCATCAGGAGACACAACACAGTTCCCACACTCCTTGAGTTTTTCCATGCTGAGAACATGCCATAGAAATGAAGCCAAATTCAAGATTCTAAGACTTTCATGAAGCTGAAACTGATAAGTTCTGCAATAAATGCTACCTATCTAATCTACAAAATGTAAGGAGAATTGATGTGTATTTGTTTCTATGTCAGTCTGCTATAGCAGTTATACATTTTTTCTCAGTTAGGTAGAGGAAGTTCACTGACAGGCCTGAGTTAATTGGAATCCTAGCTCTGCCTGTTATTACCTGAATGACCTTGGACTACTTGCTCTGGTTGTCTGAGACTCAGGTGAATATTCTGTTCAAGGTGTAGGAATAATATCCCAACTACCAAGGGCTATTTGTAACCATAGTAACTAGGACTTGAGAGCCATAAAGAACTTAGTCTGAATGCCATTTCTTCAGCTTCTTTCCTGGGTGATCTTCACCATATATATTTAAACTATAGCCTCAGTTTTACGTCTATAAAATTATAATATGAGTCAGGTATTGGTGGCTCACACCTGTCATCCTAGCTACTCAGGAAGCTGATATCTGAGGATCTCAGTTCCAAGCCAGCCCAGTCAGGAAAGTCCATGAGACTCTTATCTCCAAAGCGTTACTCAGAAAAGGCCGGAAGTAGAGCTGTGACATAAGTGCTAGAATGCTAGCCTTAAGCAAAAGGAACCCAAGGACAGTGTCTGGCCTGAGTTTAAGCCCCAGCACCCTAAATAAAAAATGCTACTATGGAGAAGTTTTATCTCATAGGAGGTTGTTTTGACAACCAATTAATATGTTTTCATTGTTGTCATTATTTTGAAATACTGTATAGGAAAATAGTCATAAACCTCATACATAATTTTTGCTAGAACTTTCTTAGGTAACTCTGCTTACTTCTTCTAGCTACTACTGTTCAAAAGTACCAGTCCTATTTAAAATGCTTTCTTACCTGAAAGTCAAACTAACACTTTACCTGATTTGAAATATGTAAGCAAAGGTTTTGTTAGAACATTGCCTATAGTTTATCCCCCTGATTTGGCTGGGTTAAGGCCTAAAATGAATTGTTTCTATAAAATGGTGAGAATCACCATGGTTTATTTCTTTATGTCAGTTTTTTAGCCTTTCTCTGAGCTCTTTCATACTTTATTTGGATTTCACCTACATTTGTAATCATAAAAATCTGTTTGCTGAGCCACTTATTGGTTTTTCTTTCAAGACAAATTTATCCAGATGAGGATAATTAACTTGTGTGTTGCATAAATGTAAACATAATATTTAAGATAACATGATTCCCTATGATTCTGGAAATGTTTACCAAAATACAAATAACTTAGAGAATACTTATATTTGATCTTCCCTCTCCTTCTATACATATAAACATGTAATACATATGTAGTATATGTATATGCAAGTGCTACCTAAAACATACATACATATATTAGATGAATCTATAGAGTAAATATCTTAGCCCTATGAATTTAAATAAAGCAAGAAATCAAATTAAAATATTTCTATGGTACTTCACTAGAAATAATTTACTTGAAAGAAAAAATATTGATAATCATTCTATGTATAGCAATCATCCCAAACAATGAAATAAAAGAGTGATGTTTGCTAGAAGAGAATAGAGTGGTAGTCAAGACAGTAGATTCCCAATCCCTGTGTTGTTTAAATATTTGAACCAAAAACCATGCCCTTTCTACTTTGTAGTCTTACCAAGATTTAGTAAATGTGAACAACCCTACACCTGTCTTTAATATGCTTTCCAAAGTGTGAGATACAGTCTAATGTAGTTAATATTTAGTGAAACTGAGTCAATAAGGGGAGAGTTATTCTCTTTGGAATAATTGTTCCCTGAAAAGACATTTCTTTTTAATTCCTCTCTAACCTTGAATATTCTTCCCAAATAGAAGCAGGACTGTGGTTCAGATTCTTGAAAGATAAGACCTTCCCTTTGGAATGTAACAATTTTGTTTCAATTATGTATGTTTTAATTATATCTCAGTTGTTACTTCCCATTTAAAATCAGAATATTCTATCTTTAGATGGTTTTAAAAATAATATGAAACAAATCATGGTTTGGGGTACATACTGGAGTAATAGTTATGATATTGATAGCAAAAGATGGTGTAAGAAATGTGCTATTCTACTGTACTGTACTGTGCTCAGTACAGGAACATTGTCTAGCTTCCTTCCTATCAAACTCAAATAAACAATGAAAACCACCATTATGTGTGAAAATTGGCAGCTCTCTTTGTAGCATCTTTGACTTGAGACCTTTCTTTCCCAATGATTTACACTGAATTATTGTCAGGTCTGGTTGGTGAAGACCTTTTAATTATAATCCTTTTTTTTTAATCTTTCTGGAATGGAGGGGACTTCAAAGACTTGGAAGAGCGTGGAAACTTTCAAATCCAGCCTCCGTCTCTCAATGTCTTCATGGAGCAGAACTAATAAACTTCTCTCATTTTAAGCTACTCAGATTTATCTCTTACAGAAGCTGGTATGAATTTATATTTGTTTCATTTCCAGAGTGTTCCAGAAGGGATTTAAGACAGCTATCTTATCTAAACAGCTTTAAACAAGAAAGAAGCTAAAAATGTCTAGGTGCCTTCAGCACCAACTAATTAAAATCAGGTAATCTGCAGAAAGTAGCCTTTGTTCGTGAAAACCGGCACTTCAAAAAGTACAGTTCTTCATGGAAAATAGATAAAATTCAAGAATCTGAAAGGAAACTACTAGCAGAATTTTCCTCTATCTCATGCTATTTTCTAGAGAAAAATTTAATAACCTTTTGAAGGAGTGTTGGTCCTTGGCAGTCCATGTTTCATTCAGATTAGCCTAGATAGATCTTAAAGATCAGTAATTATCACAAAAAGGCAGCCAACATTTTTTTTTTACTCCAGTCAAAGCAAGATACACATATCATAGCTCTGTCTGCCTATCTCTAGAGGAATTTAAGTAATTTCTGAGAATTCTTTTTGCCCTGGGTTCTACCTTAATTTTTTCATCTGTAATAGGAAATACTTAACAAACTTTGACATCTACCTTAGTTGACTAACTGAGAAGCTAAGGATTATCTATTCTCTAATTTTAAAAGAAAAAGGATTTTTAGGGCTGCCTTCAGTTCAAAGACTTTAGTATCTGCTGCCATTTGAAACATTTTCCTTTCTCTAAATATTAAAAAAAAAAGTATATTAGGCAGTGGTGGCTCACATCTCCAATTCTAACTATGCAGGAGCTGAGATCAGAGGCTCACAATTCAAAACCAACCTGGATAGAAAAGTCTATGAGACTCTTACCTCCAATTAGCCAGTAAAAAGCCTGAAGTTGTGGTATGACTGAATGACAAAATTCTAGCCTTGAGCAAAAAAACCAAATGAGTATGTGAGACTGAATCCAAGCCTCAGTACACACACAGACACACACACACACACACACACACACACACACACACACGATTTTAGTTATGTGATCACATTTAATTCTTATTAAAAACCCTGTAGCATACTCACTGTTGTTCTTGCTTTTGAGGAAGGACAACTTAGACTATCTGAGGCTTGTATCTGTAGGCATATCTGTGCTCTAAGTTATCACCCAATGCCTGCTTGTTGGTTGGAAGCATTCTATATTACACTGGTGGGGCCACCAGGCATTGTGAGCCAACTAACCTATCATTAATAATGTTAATTTCCAAGTTATACAAGAACCACTTTCATCTTTTAAAGTTGCAAGTACTATAAACATACTCTATATGTCCAAATCTTTCTATGTAGGCCAAAAGGAGATTGAGAACTATAGGAAATAATTTACATTTCAAAGAGATGCAAATACAAACCGGAACTAAGCACTCTCCAGTTGCTGGAAAGATTAAACACAAACTATTAATTAATGATTTAGGACAAGCTTCCCTAATTGTTTGAATACAAGATGAACTCATGCTTTAAAACAGATACAGTCTACTAGAAAACTGATTCTGAGCCTTAGCAAAAAAAAAAAAAAAACAAGCCCCAAGGGGAAAGGAAAGAAGAAAATGTATACTTTCTCCCTGTTTCTAAAAGTAAATGTTACTATTAAAATCTACTTTGCAAAAAATAGTTCAATCTCTTTTGGATGACACAGATGTAGTAATATATATGATACATGAGAAGAGATGTAAGCAATCATGGACAGAAAAAATCTTGGGCATCAAGAGATGCTGGTTAAAAATACTTTCTCTGCACTAAGACCTTAACCCTAGGCAAATGACACATCAGCAAGAAGGGTGCTTTTTTCCTTCTGAAGTCAAGAGATAAATACTTCAACAGGATTAGATGGATTCTGTAGTAGTCTTGCCCTGTAGTGAAAAGTCCATCTTGCTTCCTGTCTAGCTCTTGCCTGGCAGATCTAGAGAACAATTATTAAGTAGCTATCTTCTTTTTCTGTCAGAGTAAAAAGAGTTGTTGTTCTATTGAGGGTTTGGGGGAGGGGGGGTAGTCACTGCTTTGTGGGGTGGGTTTTTTTATTTTTTTGGACTTCTAGAATTTTTTTGGCTGAATAACTATTTCGCACACCCTTGAAGACAACATCCATAAGAGAGAGAGAGAGTACCAGGATTCTTTCCCATTGTTTACAGTAACCACCTCAGAGATTAGTGACATCTCTGAATAGACACTAGTCCTAGAGACTCACCAAGCCAGAGATTCAATCATTGGCATGAAAGGGAACTGTATAAAATATGTCTTGACTGTGCATCCTGAAAATCTCAAGAGATTATTACACAAAAGGAGTTGTCAGCTTTTTAAAGAAATCTATCAGTTCCACATAACACTAACTTATCTATGACAGTTTGAGTTAAATAAAACTTTCTTAATCTTACTGCTCCTGAATAAATTATAAAGGGTCAACAAAGAGGAAAAATATATGATCTGACTGTATGTCTTATTTATAAGTATATGCTCATTTTATATATGTTTACGAAGACTTCATTACATTAAATCATTTTAACAGCTTGTTTCCATACAGATAGGATCTTATGCTATTTGTATAGGTTTTTAAACTAAATAGTAGTTGCAAGTAACCAATAGTTTCTATTCACGTACTGTAATTATATATCCAAATGCCCTCTTAAATGATTCACAGAAAAATCCAATATAGCCTAAAAAATTAAGAAGAGTAAGGGAAAGGGCAGGTAGGAGAGGGAGGGGTAGGTAAAAAAAATATTGAACATAGTGACATTAATCAACATATATTGTATTCATTAACTGCTTTATTAAATGGCAACTCCTTTTTACAACTACTTAAAGATTTTTTTAATATAGGCAGAATTGGTTTGACTGTGGAAAATTGAAAGGTAACTGTAACTGGTGGGTAACTTTTCTCTCTTGACTGAACCACTGAGAAATTTTTATTGTTGCACTTATAAATTTTGGTTTAAAAATTGGAACCATGGGTATTGTGTATACGTTTATTGGAACTAGGAAAGGGAAGAACATCAAAATGGAGAGACAAACAGTAAAAGGCAAACCAATACAACATCAATACTTACAAACTATATGCTGTAAACCAACTGTACACCTTGGGAGGGGAAAAATTGGGGCAGGGAGAAGGTGGAAGAAAAATGAGGGAGGAGGTAACAAGTTTGATAAGAAATGTACTCACTGCCTTACATATGAAACTTTAACTCCTCTGTACATCACTTTGACAATAAATAAATAAATAAATTTAAAAATTATGTTTATAATATAAAACCAATTTAGTGTTCTCTATGTCTGGGTGTCATGGTGACTATTACCATTTCCCCTTGAAATTTCTCTAAGCTGAGCTTCAATATCAACACTTTCCAGTTGACAGGTTGAATTGAAACCTCATTGTATAGCTACTTAAAGATAGTCAAAAATAAAATGAAAAATAAAACCTTTCCATTTTTGTATAAATACAATCAGACAGAGAGATAAAACCCCAATGCTTTGAGGGTAATTGTGAAGCATATAGGAGGAGAAATTTAATTTCTGTAGAGAAAGAGCTCAAATCCAATGGTTCCTGCCAGATTTGGGACATTGAGTTTGATCTCAACTTTCTTTACATCCTTGAAGAAACTCATGTTGCCCTGTTGAGTTTCCAGACATATTCACAAGAGGGTGAATCTATTTCCAGTGATTGTACAGATCTCACACATGTTTTCTTGTTTTTGTTTGTTTGTTTTTGGTTTGGTTTGGTTTGGTTTGGTTTTTGTCAGTCATGGGGCTTGAACTCAGGGCCTTGGCAATGTCCTTGAGCATTTCTGCTCAATCTTAGGGTGCTACCAGGTTGAACCACAGCTCCAGTTCATTTTCTGGTGGTTAATTAGAAATAAGTGTCTCATGGTCTTTCCTGCCTGAAAGGCTTTGAATAGTGATTCTCCAATCGCAGTCTCTTGAGTAGCTAGAATTACAGGTATGAGCCACCAACACCTGGCTCACAAGTGTGTAGTATCTGATATTTGACACAGAGCAGCATTTCCAATTTAGAGTTTTAGACAACTAGAAGGTTTAAATCCCCGTTTGATGATATCAGATATATTTGGAAGCCTTTATTCATTGCATCTTTTGTTTTCTTTTCTTCTGCACCTCCTTTTATTTATCACTACTTCTTTCCATTTGGGGAAATCATTTTATTGGGGGATAAAATCCTATCATTAACTAGGATTAAGGTTTAAGGAGATTTCTATGCTATCAATTTATTGTTTTGTGGCCTTGTTCAGCTGCCAGAGAACTAAATTAATCATAGAATTCCCACACTAAGCAATTTATCATCACTGTATCATCCATCAAAGCAGCTATTTCCTTTCTAAATTTTTCTTTTTAAACAATGTACAACAACTGTCACCATTTCTTTTCTTACTGGTGTTTTTAAAGATTATGGCTACTTGGAGTTTTCCATTTCTCTTTCTTTGTTGTAGCAATCTGTCCACTTCTCACCAATGCATCAAACCCTGGAGGATCTCTTTCTTCTGAGCTCTCCTCTCCCAGTGGAGAGACATGTCTTTCTTTGGCTTGATTTCTGATCTGACTGACACTGCCTCAGGAAACCAAACCATTCTCCTATTAAAAAATGAGGAAAATAACAGCTATTAATGTGTGAGGTACTATACATACACCATCTTTAATGTTTCCATTTATTCTCTTTTATAATCACAAAATGATGTGTATGTGAGAACCTTACAGCTTATCATTGAGCCAAATAGAAGAAAATGCAATTTTTTTGCTGTTTCTGTCCTAGGTTGCTTTTTTTGTTTCATGCAATCCCTGATGCTTTTATTTGTGTTTCTTCCAGTAATACAATACAGTAAGTCGTAAATTAATACCAAGCATGGAGAAAATGTTAAGTATGAAAATATCGAACTTCACATGCTAGGTTTAAAAAGCTACTAATCACTATCCTGGTGAGTCCCTTTGATCAGAATTAATGGAAGGGCCCTCATAAGCTCCCTATATATTTGAGATTTCTGCTTATTCTTAACGAACAAAGTTCATCCTGTCAAACCTTGGTCACAGTTGGACACTAGGAGCAAGCTTTGATTGTAAGACTTCTACTGACAGTGAAAGCTAAATGGAATCAGCAGTTTGCCCTTCCAGAGTAAACCCGAGGAATATTTGTGAGGAGAATAGTAAAGTACAAACTTCCTCCACAATTTCCAAGGTACATCAAAAGAACTCTGATGCGATATGGCTCCAAATTATCTACTCCTGCCAGTAGTTGATGGCTGAAGTGTTGCTGATCTGAAGATACCTTGCATGCATCCTGCTCCTGAGTACAAACCATGTGGATAGCCCATCATATTGACTTCAGCCAAAATAACCATTTTTTAAAAATACTCACTATTGAGCTCCTTCCCATGTTATTTAAAACCATAATTGGATCACTCTCTTCCAAAGTGTACTCTCCTTGCCATATTAATGGATTTAATAAATAACCCTTTCCTAAAATATTATTGAAACAAATCAGAACAAAGATGTCAATTTTCTCATTATCATTATATGCACATTAAGCAAATTTTTCCAAGGATAAGAATTTTTACTAGAGGAAATTTTTTTAAAAGACTCACTTTGCCACTACCAAAGAAACTAAAAAGTATAAATGATGAAAAAATATTTTCATCCAGAACATAAAGAACCATACAAATACAATAGAAAATATATTTTCTGCCCTAATAAAGAAATACTAAAGTATATATGAAATACATATATTTGAAAAATATTATCTTTTTATACATTTATTTAACATAAATTATACAAAGAGCCTTTATTGTTATATTTACATAAATGCATAATAATATATTCATCATTTTCTGTCCATCTGTCCATCTGTATTGTTTATTCTTCCACCCTCCTTTTAACAATATTGAACTAATTATGTATATTTTCTCACTAAATTGTTAACATCAATCATCTTCAACACAGATTTTTCATATGTATTCAGATATAATTGCTTATCTTTTAAATATAGTTTATAGTAACATCACATTGTTTCATTATTATAGTTTTATTTCCAATGTTTAAATCTACAGTAGTGCTTTCATACTTTTTCTGGGTATTTTCACATGTTTATATTTACAAACATAAATTTGTAGTATGCTTATATCATAACTTATAAGACCAAGATCATAATATACATATACACTGTATATTTCCAGTTTTCCCCTATAACAGACAAACTAAACTAAACTTAAAAGGAACTACATAGCACTAATATGCTTATTATACTCTCCTATGTAATCCAACTAAAATTGAGATATCTTCCACAAACCTTTATATATCACTACTTTATTTCAGCCTTAGAATTCATTTTCCCATACTAAGATATTTTTGTAATGAATGTTTTCATTGAGAATTTTTTTATTATTTCATATTTCTAACTATACAGTTTTTCCTTGTTTAGTAAATTTTATTTTGACTCATCAGTAGGATTTAGTAATTGTCATATTCTACATATTTCTTAAATTGATTCTAAGAAATTTGACATTCTTTAGTAATGCTATTATTAACTAAAATAAGTTTTACAACACAAGAAAGTATGTATATTTCCCTTTCAAACTCTAAATTACTTATTTTTTCTATTTGGCCTAATAGTTTTGTGTGTTTGGGGGAAGGAGTTAATTAACAAGTTTTCCCATCCTGAATGATCTGAGATTATAAGTGTTTTCAAGGTACCTGGATTGTGTTTCATCTCAACAAGAAACACAAAACCAACAGGGAGACAATGAAGGCAAAACACTGGTTTGTCTCAAATAAGAGGGTTCCTTCCTAAGCCAAATTTCATCTACGTTTGACCAGAAGATTGTCTTAAGATCAAAAGTCCTTTTTATTGGAATATACATGGGGGCAGGGGGGAGAATCTGTGTATTTAGTAGTAGGTATACATTTTTGCTTGGTTTATTGGACCCACAGGCCTGATGTTGAACGAAAACTTCTATTAGCATCATTTTGAATGGGGAATGGGACCTCAGACATTACAGATGCAAGCTGTCATTCCTGCATAACCACTTTCCTCTTGGCTATTGACCCCTAATTCTCTCACTTGAATTCAATCTGGAGCATGCGAATTATATGCTATTTTGCCTCAGTCAGTTCCAGACACTAAACTTGTCTTGTTAGATTTGTCAAACACCGAATTTGTGGTGCTAAGTTCTAGGAAGGTATTACAATTACTACTGCCATTATCCCCATTTAGCAATAAACGAGAGACTCTCCAAGTACAGAGAGCCAAAATAACATCTCCAAGATCCTGTGCACAGCAGTAGAAGCCCACAAGTATAATCCCAGATTGGATTCCTAGTCCAAAATCCTGTTTCCTTATTTAGATTCCTTTCCGCATTGACTGGTGTCCCTTATGTATGCCCTGACTCAACTTCTCTTCCTTCTTCTGCCCCTTCTCCGCAGGCCCGTGACCAAGGTGTAGACTAAGAAGTGGAGTCATGCTTCACACAGCCGTATCATGCTGGCAGCCATTCCTGGGTCTGGCTGTGGTGTTCATCTTCATGGGATCCACCATCGGCTGCCCTGCTCGCTGCGAGTGCTCTGCCCAGAACAAGTCTGTTAGCTGCCACAGAAGAAGGCTAATTGCCATCCCAGAGGGCATTCCCATCGAGACCAAAATCTTGGACCTCAGCAAAAACAGGTTGAAAAGTGTCAACCCTGAAGAATTCATCTCATACCCTCTCCTGGAGGAGATAGACCTGAGTGACAATATCATTGCCAATGTGGAGCCAGGGGCGTTCAACAATCTCTTTAATCTGCGGTCCCTTCGCCTGAAAGGCAATCGCCTGAAGTTGGTCCCTTTAGGAGTATTCACGGGGCTGTCCAACCTCACCAAACTGGACATTAGTGAAAATAAGATTGTGATTTTACTGGATTACATGTTCCAGGATCTGCATAACCTGAAGTCTCTTGAAGTGGGAGACAATGATTTGGTTTATATCTCACACCGGGCTTTCAGCGGGCTACTTAGCTTGGAACAGCTCACCCTGGAGAAATGCAACCTCACGGCAGTCCCCACGGAAGCCCTCTCCCACCTCCGCAGCCTCATCAGCCTACACCTGAAGCATCTCAACATCAACAATATGCCCGTGTATGCCTTCAAAAGATTGTTCCATCTGAAAAACCTAGAGATTGACTATTGGCCTTTACTGGATATGATGCCTGCCAATAGCCTCTACGGTCTCAACCTCACGTCTCTTTCCATAACTAACACCAACCTGTCCACTGTCCCTTTCCTGGCCTTTAAACATCTGGTATACCTGACCCACCTTAACCTCTCCTACAATCCCATCAGTACCATTGAAGCAGGCATGTTCTCTGACCTGACCCGCCTTCAGGAGCTGCATATCGTGGGGGCCCAGCTCCGTACCATTGAGCCTCATTCCTTCCAAGGGCTCCGTTATCTGCGTGTGCTCAATGTGTCTCAGAACCTACTGGAAACTTTGGAAGAGAACGTCTTCTCCTCCCCGAGGGCTTTGGAGGTCCTGAGCATTAATAACAACCCACTGGCTTGCGACTGCCGTCTCCTCTGGATCCTGCAGCGACAGCCCACCCTGCAGTTTGGTGGCCAGCAGCCCATGTGCGCTGGACCAGACACCATCCGGGAGAGATCCTTCAAGGATTTCCACAGCACTGCCCTTTCTTTTTATTTCACCTGCAAAAAACCCAAAATCCGTGAGAAGAAGTTGCAGCACCTTCTCGTGGATGAAGGGCAGACTGTGCAGCTAGAATGCAATGCAGATGGAGATCCACAGCCCATGATTTCCTGGGTGACACCCCGACGGCGTTTTATCACCACCAAGTCCAACGGAAGGGCCACCGTTTTGGGTGATGGCACCTTAGAAATCCGCTTTGCCCAGGATCAAGACAGTGGGATGTATGTTTGCATCGCTAGCAACGCTGCTGGAAATGACACCTTCACGGCCTCCTTAACTGTGAAAGGATTCACTTCAGACCGCTTCCTTTACGCAAATAGGACCCCCATGTACATGACCGACTCCAATGACACCATTTCCAATGGCACCAATGCCAATACTTTCTCCCTGGACCTTAAAACAATACTGGTATCGACAGCCATGGGCTGTTTCACATTCCTGGGAGTGGTTTTATTTTGTTTTCTCCTCCTTTTTGTGTGGAGCCGAGGGAAAGGCAAGCACAAAAACAGCATTGACCTTGAGTATGTACCCCGAAAAAACAATGGTGCTGTTGTGGAAGGGGAGGTAGCCGGACCCAGGAGGTTCAACATGAAAATGATTTGAGTGGCTACCTACCATTGATTGGCACTACTGTCTCTGTCATTGTTGGTAATCCATAAGGCAGTCTGGCACAGGAAATCGCTAGGTTAAGAAGCAGCTGCCCCTAGCTGCCCCCAGTGTGGAAGCAGGAAGACTTCTTATGGAGACTCTCCATGTATAGAGGCAGGCAGGCATGTGTCCCAACCCTTCACACAGTGGGATACTAATTGTTTGCATTGCAAATATTGGCATTCTGGGGATCTCAGTCATGAACCTGAACCTTTGGCTCATGCTCATGGACAATAATTCAGCATTTTCTACCATGGCAAAAAATAAAAATAAAAAAAAATAAAAAGAACAACCTACAGTGTAGGATTTACATATTTAAAAAGACACATTTGTTTAAAACATACTCTACAGATAAATTCGTGTCTATAATTATCATTTGTTAAAGCCTTGCATCATACCATATTGTTGGTTCTGCACCAAAACCAGATCAATAGATTATTTTCCTCTTTTGGTTTGTTTGGTTTTTTTTTTTTTGAAACATATATGCTGTATATGTTTTGAAGCAATATGAATGGGAGGTTGTGCTTTTTAGTTACTCACCACTATAGATCCAAGTGTGATTTCATGTTCCTTTACTACAGATAAGCCTGAGATTAGATCCCTGGAGGGAGAAGGTGGAAATTTGTTGAGAGTTGTGTATGTCTGGTAGAGGATGCCAAGAAACAGGACCCAAGGCAAAACTGCTCAAGTCTGTTCACTTCTGTTATTATAAATAAAGGCATGTGCCTAGTTTTGATACAGAATGGAATATTTTTTATACTTGTAATATCATATGGGACCAGTTTACTGTAACAAAGCCCTGGTTTCTCCAGGAGGAGGTATGCCACTAGATGTACATGAAAAATGCAAGGTAGGTGTTACTAATGAAAATCATCCATTTAGCCACCCTTGATATTAATTTCACCAGTCACTGCTAATAGGATAATTGAAAATGTAAGAGGATATAATTGAATATATATATATAAATTTATATATATATGTGTGTGTATACATATGTATATGTGTATGTATGTATATGCACATATATGTATATATATACACACTGAGGATTATTTTGTTTGAAAGAGTTCTGAATTTGGCTTTTCCAGCTGCCAACATGAGCCACAGTAATCTGTGCAAAACAAGATGGTGATATATCTAAGGATCTATTTAAACCACGATAGCTCCTGGAAGTATAGGTTCAATCCAGTCAAAAGGAATATATATATCTGCTACCACACTGATGTTCTCTATTCCAGTGCTACAAACACAGTATTATCTTATGTAGACAACTTCAAGAATTCTCCCTACTTTTTTTATCCACTAGATTTTGGGGCTTTGTTTTGAAATGCATCTTATATAGATTAGAAGACTGTGTTTTGTTTTTAAAGAGGTGAGGAGGAAATGGTAGATTAAAAGACGTTTACTGATTATCTTCTTCCACTGAGAAAATAATTAAAAACTTACAGCCCAAGACATATTTGAAATTGTACTGATCCTTTTGCCCTCGACCTGAGGATAGTTGCCCAATTCAGTTGTTCTTAATGTTACTACTCAAGATTAAAAATTCTAGTTAAAAAAATAACACAATATCATTACTAGAAGTGATCTGGTTTAAAGGAACATATTTCCATTTTACTAAGTGTGGAGTGAATGATTTTCAAAGCATATGTCTAGAAGGCACTGAGTATAAATTATATTTCTGAAATGTCATACAGACTAAAGTACAAAATCCCTCCATTTTTTTCATATTTGAGAGGGCCTTAGAAAAAGGTATCTGCTTGGATAACTTTTAAGATAGAGAAGATTTCTGGGGCTTCCTTCTTGTTGTATCAAATCAAGGGTCTGATTTTTAAACAGCTGGCTTTTTAAAATATTTCAAAGAATTTTAACAAGATTAATTCAACCCCAATACAAAAGTAACAAGGTCAGAAATTGTATTGCCAATTGAATAACAGCACATCTCATCCCTTAATAACAGATGGAAAATGAGAAAGAAAAATCAAATAATTACCCATTTGAATCATATTTCATTTGACTATCTCAATGATTATCATAGATAGTTTAGAAGTTCTTTTCTCATTTGTGAGCTTATTCACATCTAGTAATACAAATCAAGCTGTGCAAAAATTCTATCAAAATTTAAGTTCTGTGCAAATAAATGGATTATTTGAATTTAAAAGAAAAACTAAAGGTAAAAATGAAGGAATATTTCCAAAGAGAAAGTATATCATTTTAATTTTGGAACATTTTATGAAGAAATACTTTACCAACTGCCAGAAAGAGAGAGACAGAGACAGAGAGAAAGGGAGACAGGTGGATACAGAGGCATATGCAGAGACAGAGACAGAGCAAAGGCAGAGTAAGCTCATGAGTTGAGCAACTGAAAGTTGAATAAAAAAACTCCCAAGTAAAATGAAATTGAATTAAAGCTTATTTCACTCAAATAATTCAGACTGGATTCTCAGAGTTTCCATACTCTGATCCATGGAATAAGATCTTAGTCATCTTTAAGAGCCTACTGACTAAGAACTGAGTAAATGAAATCCATTCTATTATCATTCCTTTGAGGTTCAAAGTCTGCATAAGCCTAGGAACCCCCCTGAAAGTTTCCGTAAACAAGAACCATGTTTTTTTCTCATGCATTTTTATTGTTATTGGCAGACAGGTGACAGTTCATATAAGTCAGATAAAGAGTACATGTTTTTGGGACAATGTCACCCTTTCCCTCTTTCTTTCCCAGTTTTTTCCTACTGTCACCACCCATAAGTTGTTTAGTGCATTTTCAATGTAGTGTCTAGTGAGTACCACTGATGCATTTGTTCCCCCTTTGTCCCTCCATTTATGTGTTACTTCTTACCCTCTCAAAGACATATATGAACAAAGAAGACAAAAAGAAAAAATAAAAACAGTAAGGAGGAAAATGCCTCAAATATGTTTTTCCTTGAGGATATGTGTGTGTGTGTGTGTGTGTGTGTGTGTGTGTGTGTTCAGACCATGACAGTATATTGACCAAATGTATTTGAAATAATTGGCTATTCTTTGCTTGAAGCAATGTGGTTAAGGGCTTATAGGTAACTGAATAGACCCCTACCTTTTCTATATTTTCTCTATTTATGTGAATCTTGCTTTTCTTTTCATATCTATAAGGCTTTGGCATTAAATATAATCTGGAACTTTAATAGTCTTATGAAAGGATTGCATGGAATTTTCTTTATGCTTATAGATGACCTCTGTTCGTCCAAATTATATCACGGTATAGAATATAACTGTTCATTACAACACACACGCCAATTCTTCCCCTTAGATATGACATCTCTGAGTTATCTTCTTCCTATAGAGTGTGTTTCAAAATATATTATGAAGAAACAGAAAGGTTTGGCTGAGCATTTTGTTCTAGGTTGACCAGTAGCCTATATGCTATTAAATACTTTAGAGTAGGATTTTCTCTCGAGTATGAGAAAAAAAAATCCCTAACCAGAGCCCTAATAGTATTAGGAAGCTAGTACACAAGCCCAAATGTCAGAACAGCATATTATTAGAGTAAGACAACTCACTCAATTTGGTCTAATGTATTTCTACAGAGTAGTTTATACTTTTATGCATTCTCAGAATCTTCATATTTCCAGGCTTTTCATTTACATGGTATTTGCAATCATGCACTTTTCAAATGTTCTCAGTGTTTCAAAACGTAATCCAGAAATAAGACTCTTATATCCTAAGTTCCTCAAAAAAATGTTAAAACTGATTTTGCTCAATTTTCCCAGAAATTTTGCTTGACACCAACTCTCTTGAAGTCCAAAGGTATTCAAGATTTGCTCTATAATATTTAGCATGAGATTCTTTTTTTCATTGTCATATCAAATTTTTTGTTCTCAGCTCTCAGAACTTAGAGTTACAATCATCTGCATCTCTTATAAAAAGAATCATTTAAACCTCACCTCTGTTGAAGACCGACTTTTGTCACTTCCCATTACTCTAGGACTAGCTAATGTATTTTTAAATTAGAAGTACAAAGAGAGGATGTGATCTTAGAGAAATAAAATTAAGTAGAGTCTCAAGTCTCCCTTCAATTCCATATCAAGACAATTCTTTTATATTCAGGACTTGTTCATAGAAACTTTTGAATATCACAGAAGGTGTCTTGAGGCTTTCTAGAGGAGAAAAAAAAATAGGTCATTTACAGCTGGATAAGACTTGCAAAAAAGACATATCAGGAATTTAAAGAAAGGTTGGAGATCACTCGGGGACTTGTGTTCTTTCTTTTATTGATAAGTTTTATAGTTCCAATCTATCCGAAAAAGAATCAGAGATCATACTTTTTTTTTTTTAAACATTCACTGGTATATATTTATCCTCTTTTCTAACTCCTGGCTACTTATAGCTCATATCAATTCCAAATGGATCTTGTAACCTGTGAACCAGTAAGAAAATCTGTTAACACAAAAGCCATTCATTGCACTTGGTACATAGATAAAAGTTTATTCTCTTTATCACTGAAATTAACATTTTCTAAAAGACTAATACATCATTTGCTTGGTTATTTCTATTGAGATCCCTCCTTTACAATTCCTTTTGGCTAAAATCCTCGATACATTTCTGATGGAAAAGTTTTACAGTTATTCTGTCTTTTTATATAAAGCTTTGAGAGATGAAATATTATTTGCCTAATGGCTTCTTATTTTTGTTTTGTGCTGGTCCTGGAACTTGAACTCAGGTGCTGTCCTTGGCCTCCTTACCCCAAGGCTAGCTCTCTGCCACTTGAGCCAGAGCTCCCCTCCCAGCTTTTTAGGGTATTTGTTTATTAGAGATAAGAGACTCACAGGCTTTCTTGCCTGGGCTGGCTTTGAACTGTAATCCTCATATCTCAGCCTCCTGATTAGCTAGAATTATAGGCATAAGCCACCAGCACCTGTGTCTTGTCTGATATTTTTTAGAATTATATCTTTTCATTAAGCAACAGAATGTTTCAAGGAACTGTAACAAGCAAACACCTGATATGGGTTTCTTGGTGCTCTACCCTTCACCCCTACAATAGCCATTCCCTAAAAATCTGTTCACATGTACCCCAGCAAAGTCTAGTGTAGGCAAAAAGCTCCACAACACTGGCCAATAGAATGATATGAGAGTTGATATGCTCATATCTTTAGCTCACTTCACCTAATAATAAACATCAGGCTCAGGAGAAAATCTACGCCTAAAGGGCTTAGCTAAGAGAATTATGTTGTAAATCAATAATGAATGACAGGTGTTTAAATCTGAAGTTGGCTTGTGTATTTGGGAGCGGCAAGTGACACTGTACATTTCCTCAAAGGGAAAAAAAAAACACTAGGGAATGGAAACTCTGCTTATGTGAAGTTTTCAACAGATGGTCTATGGTAAAAGTACTTCCCCTTCCCCAAGAAACTGGTTTAAATTTATGTAAGTGAGTTTTTGTTTTAAAACAGAACTAGAGCTGATGTTTGTCTTTCCAAATACGAAAATATGATCAGGACATGCTTACATATGTCCCAGGCTTCCCCCTTCAGCTTACCCAAGCATTTAATATATCTTCTCCTTCCCTCTCCTCCAGCTCTCTGACAATAGCATCACTAGGTTGGAGAACAATAGCAGTAACTACAGAAGATTCACACCTGAGCCCTCTTGAGGATAAGTTCCAGGACTATCAGATGATATTCATTGATGGTATCAAATCTTATATCCTGGTTGTTTTTTTTTCCTATACAAATATGCCTATTGACAAAGCTTAATTTCTAAATGAAGCACAATTATAGCAATACACTATAAGAAATATGTGGATGTGCACTCCCTATGCACTACACCCCTAAATATTCATTCAGCATTTTCAGATAGAGGTCAATCATGGTTAACTGGAATCAGTGGAGCAAAATCATGCCTGAGTGTGGGGGTAGAGGGGTTAGCGCAATAACTCCCGCAGGTAGCCCACAGCAGTGGAAGGCTTCAGTGTTTCCTCACATTCCTGCCTGCTTTTCTGGCGCCCAGATGGAAGTGACCCTTCATTCTCCTGCCTGCCCAGTCACCACTGTCACCTTTGAGCAGCTGTCATGCCTCTTCAATGAATGTTCTCACACAAGATAAGTCTTCTTTCATTGGTACTCAGAAATTCTTGGGTTATACTAGAAATTGCTCTAAAAGAAAGAAAGAGAGAAAGAAAGAAAGAAAGAAAGAAAGAAAGAAAGAAAGAAAGAAAGAAAGAAAAGAAAGCCTCCAGACTATCAGACTATCTCACATAACACTTTAAAAGTAAAGACTTACCATTCTCATAATCACAAGCTAACAGCAATCTGCTGGCTGAATGAGTCTGAGGGTGTTTTGCTCTTCTCAAAGCAGGTGGGTTGATAAAATGCCAACCTTAAATAGATTTATTTATAGATTTATTTATAGCCTTAGCAAAATGAGAAAAGAGCTGTCATAGTCAAAAGAGTCCTTCACATTTTAAGGAATTATCTACCTTTAATAGGCTAAATTAGCCATTAGAAGACAACAAAAATGCAAATTTGTGTTTCCTAAATTTATTAATTCTATTAATGGTAATATAGCCCAGAAGGAGACACTCCATATTGAAAATGGCTTAAAAGTTTTGTGTCTGATCTACAAGGGCCAAAAGAATCAGATGGTTGCCATCTTACCTTCATTCATTGTTGCATACCTCCAATTCTAAATTGTTTTAATATTCCTAATCGATACTGCAAAACAATCAATTCCATCCATAACATAATATAATCGACAAATAATGATTAGGCAGAAGACTAATTAAACCTTCTAAAAAATTCTCCCATTCCTTACAGCAGTAGGTCTAGCTACATCCAGACTAAGCTCCATTTGTATGTGACATTAAGAAATTGAAAAACGAGTCATGAACAACATATTGTATACAGGGCAGCTGGAAGAAAACATCTTTTATCTCCTGCTATCAAATCAGAGGAACCATACATAACTGAGCTTGCTGGCACATGAAAGAGTTTGTCTTCATATATTTTATCTGTACAGTATGGCATGCCCCACATAACAATCAAAAAGGCATTGTTTATATATACATGGTTTTATTTTTTAAGTGTTAAAATGGAACTCTAATGAACATTGGTATGCCTAAACAGGAAGGGGGAAAGAAAAATGTATACTTGCATTTTCCTTTGCTTATTTTCAAAATCCCACTCTTGAAATACTCCATGATTGAAAATTACTCACCACTAACCTAGCTTTTTCTTTCTCTAAAAATGCCTGAGTGCTTGTTTTTCTTCTTTAAAACGTCAGTATAAAAGAGAGAGAAAAAATGATTTAGGTTTATGTCTCACTGGCTATTATTATTGGGTAATTGTGAGAGATTTTATTGTAAAAACAAATTATCAACATGTTAAATCATTTAGTATACATGTTATCATTGCAGATGATAAGGGCTTATGCATCTGACATCTCAGTAAAAATCTGTTGGGTTATTAACAAATGAAATACAATAAAAAGTAATTGGAGTCGTGTGAACATATTTCTTTACTGAGAAATAAGGAACTTTTATTTCTCAGTAAGGAAATGAACTTCTCAAAGAACATGAGGTTGTTGAAACAGCTTTAGCAGTGTATTCATGAAATAATACTCAGAACTATCAGAGAAGAGGCTTTTTGTGGCATGTAATTCCATAGGGGATGAGTAGAGACTACTCAAAGGAATCAGAGGCCAGGTTACCAGCTTCTTTATCTGAAAAAATTGCCTCCTGGACATGGGAATCTATGCAATATTAACCGTACTCTAAAAGCATTCTACTTCAATGAAGATGAATTTTTCTAAACAAAGGAAGTGGATTGCAAATTCATTTGACTTGGAAGAGTTCAGAAAGCCACACATCATCTAGTTTTTCAGAGTTAGCTTTCACTGAACCAGCTTTTCATGCTCTGAAACATGAAGTACAGCAGAAAGGCACAAAAATTGAAAAAGAGAAAACTCTTCTGTCTTCAATAAAATTAGAAACAGAAGACAGAGAAGGCAGTCTGGTATTAAAAGGGAAAATGTATGGAATATATGTGTTTTCTAATATTTTTTTATTGCTGCAAAGCTGATGTACAGAGGGGTTACTGTGACATAAGTCAGGTACTGAGTACATTTCTTCCCTCATTTTCTTCGTTTTCCCAACTCCCCTCCCCCCACAAGTTGTATCATTCATTTTCAACGTAGTGTCTAGTATTACTGCCACATTTGTTCACCGATTTTCCCCCTTCTGTGCTCCCCTTTACCTTCTCTAAAACAGATAAACTTACAAAAAAAGGGAAAATAGTACAGAAATCAAAAACAACAATGAAGGAGAGAAGAGAAAAAAAGCAAAATAAGAAAAAAAACCTGTTACTTTCATTTCTTAGAGTTCATTTTGATACACATCATTTTATTTATATGGCTATATGCACATAGCTATTGAGCCTTTGTGATCCTTTCCTAAAAATATTCTCCTTTGGTCCCACTGTGTGAATGTATAGAGTTTAGGACAATTTATCATATCCAAGTGTACTTTTTTGTCTTTTACCATCCAGCATGTTTGCTTGAAAACTGCTCATGTGAAGTACTTAGGATGAGAGGAAAATGCTCTCTCTTTCAGTAGTTCAGGTTTAAGGGAGATGGGCTCAGGTATCCATTATCAGCTGTGCTACCAAATTCATCCGCAGGCCCAGTAGTGCATTTGATGCATTCCAGTGAGTGTAGAGGATGAAGGTGAAGGAAGACGCAGGCAGATGACATTAATGGTACCTGGAAGTCATTGTATCATAGCACACCAAGCCTAGAACACACCTCCAGGCAGCAGCAAGCACACAGATTTCTGAAGCTGCTAGGAAGAGATTCAGAAGATTTCTCTAGAATCTTATACTTGCAAACTGAGACCTTGTTACCTGACTGGGATACCCTTGTCTTTTTTTTTTTTTTTTTCGGCCAGTCCTGGGCCTTGGACTCAGGGCCTGAGCACTGTCCCTGGCTTCCTTTTGCTCAAGGCTAGCACTCTGCCACTTGAGCCACAGCGCCACTTCTGGCCATTTTCTGTATATGTGGTGCTGGGGAATTGAGCCCAGGGCCTCATGTATACGAGGCAAGCTCTCTTGCCACTAGGCCATATCCCCAGCTCCGATACCCTTGTCTTTATAGAGACTTTCTGGGAATGCCAGAGCACACATATGTAATGATGGACTTTCATTTTATACCACAACCAGAATGACTAAATAGCTATTTCCCATTGCTGTAGTTTTATATGTGTTGGGCACACATCTCTACCAACTCCCATCACAGGTTAGATGTTCCAAAAACTCACTGGTCAGAGATAAGTTGATCCCAGTACTTCAGGACTTGTTCTTCATTAATGGTAAAGAGGTGATATAATGAAGCCAGAATTTTAAATGAAAGCTACTTAATTTTAACTCAGCAGCCTGCCTTTGTAAACACTTTTTGGTTATGTGCTACATTCTTCATTTAGAATCTCATATTTTTTGCATTTCTATTTTGGTTTTGTTTCCTCTTTCTCACATTTGGTTAGTCATAAATATCCTATTCCATCCAGCTGAATGTTACTTCTGTGTGAGTCAATCCAGTGGAAAGAAAATTTAGGTTTTTCTACCTGCTCCCTTACAGACAAGTAAACTGATCATACAACCATGTGTTCTTTTCTTAATATCCTCATTGTCAGTTTCAGAAGATGAATGTGGGACAAAGCCAAGCAAAGGAGAAGATGGAGAAACATAAAAGAAAATCACTTAGCATTTCTACCACTGTTTGGTGGAAAAACAGTAGCCTCTAGGGCTTTTCACTCTGGTGCCTTTCATCAACTCTTATAAATAAGTAAATGTAAAAAGTATGACCTTTTCTTTAAGAACATGGATTGTGAAGGAAATCCCTTGTTGTAGCTCTGCAAGCATTGTTTCATTCTATAACACTCTTGGCTGGGTGAATCAGGAAATAAGCCAATCAATCTCTAGCTCACGTATTTTAATGCCAGATGTGTGCATTCTTGCACACATCTATACTCGCACACACATTAGTAAGTACCAGCTGCAGAAATTATTAAGGAAAAAGAATCAACACTAAATATATGGGTGACTTAAAGATTCTTACTATTAACTTTGGCCACCCCAATAAAGAAAACTAAGACTAGGATCTTTCAAAGTCTAAGTCTGAGATTTGAAAACCTAAAAATCCCCATAAACATAACATGTTGCTAGAGGGATTATCAGTTTGATGGAAAGATCTAGATCTTGTATAGGATTGCAAAAGTTATATCTATAATAAATAATTCAGGAGTTTTTATTGTCACAGCAAGAGATAAATTTATTTACCAGATCTCCCTCTGAGGCAGCGGTAACATTTATGTGAACCCTTTTCTAACTACTGCCTCACTAGGCATATTATTCCTTAGTGGGAGAGATCAAGCATGCTAGTACTGTAGCACAGAGGCAATTCACTACATTTAATCTATTCCTTTAGCCATGGGCTATTAGCTGGATGTACAAGAGACTAATAGGTTACATCCATTATATACATACAGGGCTCTCATGAAAGTTAAACAAATACTTCTTTAAACACACACGCAAACAAATCCATACTATGCGTCCAGAGTTCCTTAAGCCTCCCAGTGTATCAGTTCAAGCAACCTACAGGGAATTAATTCACTGAGCACAGAATAAGTGTGTAATGCAAAGAGATTACCAAGTCAGCTCCAACACCTTGATTCATATAAACTCTTCTATTTTAGCAATATCTGGAGAATCCTGTTGCCTGTACTTCAGCAGTCTCAAGAGCCCTCCAAGGAAGGCACTGCTATGAGAAACTTGTTGGTATTAATGCAGGGCTAGTTTCAATATAAAGCACTGTTTTCTGCCTTGAGTTTTATGAAGCACAAAAATAAAATGGGTTCATAGAGATGGGAAGGAACTGCAAAATGTCTCCTGGCTGCTAAGTGCAGAGAGTAGTTCACTGTTTAGGTAGTTCAATGACTTTTAAAAATAGCATTTGATCCACTGGAGAGCACAGACTTTTTCCAAGAATGGCAATGAGTGAATAGTCATATATAAGATACTTTATCTACAGAGGAAAATAGCTGGGGATCTATGTATGTCTCCCTGCCTCTGATAGTGACCTTCATGGTTTGGTTTCCGAGCCAATAAGTAAACAAGTTCTCTACAGAAAATCATTTTAAGTGGTTTTGGATGTATATCATTTTTAAGTGCTGCCAACATTATTTCATATATATGCATATATAGTATATATAAAAATCACAGAAAATTCAGGATACTACTTACTTCTGTTTCATCCTTAATTAGAAATTATAAGCCAGATATTTCCAGCTTTTTAAAAAAGTACACAAAATTTAATTTTCCACTTATGCAAGCACAATCTCCTTCATTCATTCAGCTTACTCATCCATTTATTTGATCATGCAATGTATAATGACACATTGATAAATAAAGTCAGAGTCAAATTATGGTTCCAATTTTAATTCACATGAACTCCTTTGGCTTCCATGTTGCTCACAACCTCTATCTCATTCTATCATCCAAACCCACATGGTTTGGAGATGGGCCTTAGTGTTCAACTGGCCAGGCATGAAGTCTGGTGGTAAGGACATACTTGCTTTAATGATCCACTCTCAGGGAGTCAGATTAGTTAAGTCATTAAAAGACAAGAATCTGGAGTAAGAGTTCCCAGGGCTCTGTCACTAGATTCATGATTCTTTATGGGCAAGCGACTAAACATCTCTGCATCCCCATCTCTCAAGACCATAACACTAACTACCTCACAAGGGTGCTGTGAGGCTTACTGTGACCAGCAGGAGGGAATGATGTGGGCAATTGGAAAGCTATTACCAAGGTGCTACAGGATTGAGAGTGACTAGAAGCAATCAGTAACTATGTGCCCCCCCCATGGAAGTATCCAGGTCTGCTAGGATATTATCTATATCCTTTATGAGTTTAAAATGATATTGGCTACAAGTTGTCACGATTTGTCTTTCAGCTTACTGATTCTACAGACCTCCATAACCAATCAAACTGTCTCTCTTTGAGAGATATTGGCTTGAGAAAAGAAAGTGATTAAATTAGTTTGAACAACAAAAAAGGACAGAAATGATTTACTTCCAAGTACTGGGGTGGGGAAATGGTTATTTACTTCAACATGACAAGAGTTTGAATGAATATCTTCAAGGGGATGCATTTTATTGGAGCAACTTTTTGCCTAGGGCTTTCTGTTATTTTCAGTCTGACTCCCCAATTTTCTGTACCATTGTTTTAACACATATCCTCCTGTATCACAAGGGAAGCTATGATCTTCCTGGTTCATGTGATTCCTTTCACTCATTCTGTTTTGCTCAAAGGACAAATTCTTTTCAACCACTATTGTAATTATTTTATGAAAGGGCCAATTTTAATTGCCACATTGTTTAGCTAAGCCCTATTCTCTTGGTGTCCTTCAAAACTGTCCGTTGCTTTAAAGTATAGGGGTGGGAGGGGGGGAGCTGATAAGCACATGTTGTAATTGATTTGTATGTTTGAATTGTCTTATCAGAAAACAAGGTTATAAATTTCATCTGTTGAGACACAAAAATAAAATACTTTCCTAAAAAATCTGTACTTAGTTTTGAATGTTCTCAAAGAGTATTTATGCTTCTTTGCATCTTTTGCATGTTCCGTTAATACTGTGCTGTTATTAACCATATATTATAGTAGAAACCAAGTCTCGTACATTTATTGACACAGCACAGTACTATGTTACATGGTTTAAGAAACAGTCAAATAAAACTATCCAAGACTTAGAACTAAAATAAATCAAGAATATCTCTTGCCAGGTGCCAGTAGCTAAAAAATCCAGCTACTCAGGAGTCTGAGATCTGAGCATCACAGTTCAAAGCCTGCTCAGGCACAAAAGTCTCCATAATACTTATCTTCAATTAATAACCAGAAAACTGGAAGTAGAACAAACTGGTAGAGCACTAGCCTTGAGCAAAAGATCTCAGGGACAGTGCCTAGCCCCTGAGTTCAAGACCAACAACCAACAGAAGAAAAAAATATATATATCCCATTCTGAATGTCTGCCTTCAGTGGGAAGATATCATGGCAGGTGACAGGAAATGACTAGGAGAAACTAAGGTACTATTTATCTTAGTTAGGAAACTTAAGAATGAGATGCAAATGACTGATTTTATTTTAAATTACCCCCTGCAGGTCAAGATCCTTTCACAGTAATTTACAAAAACTAAAAACAATACAACTACAAAATTCCACAAGGTGTCTTCTTCATGTCTGATTACCATAGCAAAATACCACTTTCTGGTGGCTTCAATAACAGGAATTTTTTTCATTACTACTAGAGGCCAGTAAGTCAAAGATCAAGGTGCCAGCATAAACATTGTCTGGTGAAGGGCTTGGGCTGAATCCAGCTTCCTTCTGTTTGTCCTTTAGTTGGTGCATGAGCACATTAGCACGTGCAGACAGCAAGGTAGAGATAGTGCTGGAAAGGGAGAGAGGGTGAGACATAGATCATCTGTCTATAAAACTACCAATTCTATCAAATTAGGGCCTACTCTAAGGACCTCATTTAACTTAAATTAACTCTTGACAGCTCTATTTCCAAACACAGTCTCATTGTGGGCTAGGGCTTCAACGTGTGAATTTGGGGGGGAGAGGTGATAAAATGCAATCCAAAACAGTTTGTTTCTGCATCTTCATCAAAGTATTATGTCATCTTTATTTACCATGTCAGGCAATATCCAATACTAAAGAAAACAAAAAGGCAAGAGAAAGAAGATAGGAATAGAAAAGTATTTGCAACAGCAAGCAAATACTTCTCACCCTATTTTTTTTGTTTTGTTTTACTAATTTTCTTGCTCTTAAACTCTTTAAAATGCTGGTCTTTTTCTGCAGTTATGACTTTTCATTCTAGTCAGTAAAGTCCTCAAAGTGTAGTCTGTTTCTTAGGATTTCTTATAATACATCACCGGAACTAAGTTACCATGTCTCAAAAACTCAGTTAAATATCCTTTGTTCTTATTTTTTAACATCATTAGGCAACTTATCCCTTTCTGAAGAACATATCCCTCTGACATTTCTCCCAAGTACACTGAATTCTCTTTTGTTTATGCAGTGTATAGACTAGGGGAAAGATAAAGCATTCCTAGCATGAAGTGTACTCCCAGGCCTGGCCAGTTGTACCCTTCGCAGTGCACAGATCGGTTCATCCACCAGATTCTGGTGATGGACTTTGTCAGGGAATACTATCAAAGTGTAAGGACCACAGTATTTAAAGGTTATTAAGACTACTTGCTAGTACTAAAGAGTCCTGGTGATGTAAATATCAAGAGCCAAACTGTCTGCAAAAGATAACTGCCTACAGTAAATTTAATTCAGCCAATGTATTGAGGTGCCTGCTTGCTGGTGCCACTGGCTGGCAGGCAGTATAGAACTAGGTATCATCCTCTGAGTCATAAAGCAATGTATGTCAAATCAGGTTCTCAGAGAACCTACGTGCTACATCAGAAGGTAACCCACACTTTGTCTAACACTCAATAATGAAGTGCCCAGAACTTGGAGCCAGGTGTCAGCATCCCATACCTATAACCCTAGCTACTCAGCCAGACAGATCTGTGTGCCTCAGCTGCACACAGCAGTGGAAACTCAGAAGTGGAAATGTGACAGGTGTTGGAACACCAGCTGTAAGTAGAACTAGTCCAGCAAGAGTAAGAGGCCCTGAGTTCAAGAAGCTCTGAGTCCAAACTTCCCTACCAGCACACACACACACACACACACACACACACACACACACACACACACGCACACACACAGTCTGTAAATGGGGGAAAGTCTTGGAAAAAGAGAGTCTTCATGGAAAACAACTTTACTTTTGCAAAGTCTAGATTTGTGTGTTAATTAAATTAGACTCTCCTATAAAATACTTCAATTTAGTGTCTTTCATGAACATTGAGGGTTCAAGGTACTGATCTATTTTGGTAATGCTGGTTACTGAGACGAACTTGTAAGCCTTTCACGTCCTATTTGTGCATATCTGACCATTCGTCAACTCTTTAAACATTACTCTTTCAAAGATCTATAAAAAATATGATACTGAAGGGCTGGGAATGTGGCCTAGTGTCAAGAGTGCTTGCCTCTTTTTTTTTTTCTCAAATTTTTATTATCAAGCTGATGTACAGAGAGGTTACAGTATCATACGTTGGGCATTGGATACATTTCTTGTACTGTTTGTTGCCTTGTCCCTCATGCCCCCCTCCTTCCTCCCCTTTCCCTCCCCCCCCCAGGTGTTCAGTTCACTTACACCAAACAGTTTTGCAAGTATTGCTTTTGTAGTTATTTCTCTTTTTTTACCCTGTGTCTCTCAAATTTGGTATTCCCTTTGAATTTCCTACTTCCAATACCAGTAAACACGGTTTCCAATATACTCAGATAAGATTACAGAGATAGTGTAGGTACAACCATAGGAAGGTGATACAAGAACATCATCAATAATAGAAACTACACATACACATAGGACGTTGAAAGTAGTTACAACTGTGATATGTCAATTGTTTCCATAACATGGAGTTCATTTCACTTAGCATCATCTTATGTGTTCCTAAGGGTATAGCTATTGGGCCTTGTGATGCTCTGCTATGGCTTGCCTAAACCTGTACTAATTATTCCCAATAAGGGAGGCCATAGAGTCCATGTTTCTTTGGGTCTGGCTCACTTCACTTAGTATAACTTTTTCCAAGTCCTTCCATTTCCTTACAAATGGAACAATATCATTCTTTCTGATAGAGGCATAAAATTCCATTGTGTATATGTACCACATTTTCCTGATCCATTCATCTATGGAGGGGCATCTGGGTTGGTTCCAGATTCTCGCTATGACAAATTGTGCTGCGATGAACATTGTTGTGCTGGTAGCAGTACTGTGATTTTGTTTGTGGGCTTTTGGATAGATACCCAACAGTGGGGCTGCTGGGTCATAGGGGAGTTCTATATTGAGCCTTCTGAGGAATCTCCATACTGCTTGCCAGAGTGGCTGAACCAGTTTACATTCCCACCAACAATGAAGTAGGGTTCCCTTTTGGCCACATCCCCTCCAACAATTGTTATTATTAGTTTTCTTGATATATGACATTCTTACTGGGGTGAGATGGAATCTCAATGTTGTTTTGATTTGCATTTCCTTTATGGCCAGTGATGTAGAGCATTTTTTCATATGTCTATTGGCCATTCTCATTTCCTCATCAGAGAAGTTTTTTTGTAAGTCTTTAGCCCACTTGATGAGGGGGCTATTGGTTCTTTGCGGTTCTGTTTTGGAAGAAGGTAATTTTTTTAGTTCTGCATATATTTTAGAGATGAGGCCTTTGTCTGTTGAATGTCCGGTAAAGATCTTCTCCCAGTCTGTGGGCTTTCTGTTTATCTTGAGAGCTATGTCCTTTGCCGTGCAGAAGCTCTGGAGTTTGATGCAGTCCCATTTGTCTAACCTTTCTTTGATTTGTAGCCTTTCAGGGTCTTTGTTAAGGAAGTTCTGTCCTGTGCCAAGGAGCCCAAGTGTTTCTCCTACTCCTTCCTTTAGTGTTTTCAGGGTGACTGTTTTGATTTCAAGGTCTTTAATCCATTTGGAATTGATTTTGGTGCAGGGTGATATATAAGGATCTAGTTTTAGTTTGTTGCATGTGTTGAGCCAGTTTTGCCAGCACCACTTGTTAAAGAGGCTATCTTTCTTCCATACTATTGTTTTAGCTCCTTTATCAAAGATTAAGTAGGCGTAGTTCTGTGGGTTTAATTCTGGGTCTTCAATTCTGTTCCATTGGTCTTCAGGCCTGTTCCGGTGCCAATACCAAGCTGTTTTTATTACTATAGCTTTATAATACAGCTTGAAGTTGGGTATTGTAATTCCTCCAGCACTGTTCTTTCTGCTTAGGAGTGTTTTTGCTATTCTAGGTCTTTTATTGTTCCATATGAATTTCTGGATTGCTTCCTCTATTTCATTAAAGAATGGTGTTGGGATATTAATGGGTATTGCATTGAATTTGTAGATAGCCTTGCTTGCCTCTTATACATGAAGCCCTAGGTTCGATTCCCCAGCACCACATATATAGAAAATGGCCAGAAGTGGCGCTGTGGCTCAAGTGGCAGAGTACTAGCCTTGAGCAAAAAGAGGCCAGGGGCAGTCCTCAGGCCCTGAGTCTAAGGCCCAGAACTGGCAAAAAAAAAAAAAAAAAAAAAAAAAAGAAAGAAAGATATTGAAATACAAGGGTCCCATTTTATTTGGTGTTTCCTAATTATAGAGGTAATATATGTTCAAGTAATTATAGAAAATATGGAAAATACAGACAGGTCAAGAAAAAGTTTTCATTTTGTATTTATTCAAAGGCAATTACAGTTAATATTATAGCACAATACTTTTAGTCTTGTCAAGTAAATGAGTTTTGTTTTGTTTTAAATAGAGATGTAAAATGTTTCACTATCAGCTCTAGGACTCTCTCCTAATTCTGCTTTCCTCTTCTCCATATCCTTCTCCTACTCTTCTTCCTCCTCTTCCTCTTCCTCCTCCTTCTTGCTGCTTCCCCTTCTATTTCTCCTTCTCTTTTTCCTCCTTTCTGTGCAACATTCCAGGCATTCTTGCAATGTACCAACAAAATAATGTCTGCTTCCTCAGTAGAAGCAACTTACCTACTGTCTTATCTCTATCCTCAGAGAAGAGTCCTGAGAGATTCTCTATGGTGCTCATTATCTGCATCCTTTAAAAGTTAACTTTAAAAGGCCCTCTTTGAATTTGCAAACCCAAATTTGAGGCCATAACAACTACTCTTTCCTGAACCCCTACTATCTGGCCTCAATCCAACTAGTTAACCTTTCCAGGGGCTTAGAGGGTGGCACTCTTTTCATCCTGTTATAAGCTCATTCACCTCAGGTGAGTAATTCCAGAGCCAAAATTTAACACCTTTGCATTCAGCCATGCCACAATCCCCCAACTCGGAAACTTCCACACCTGAAATAAACCTTGTGTTATATCACACAACAGGCTTTTGATTATCGGTGTTGTACAGGTGCCATGAAGCTTCTTGAGTTCTCTGTGCTGCTGAGATTCATTTCCTTTCTATGCTTTCTTGTGACAGCAGCCATGGCTCTTTATTCATTCCCCTGGTGTTCTTTACAGTAATATCCTTCCAGGTGAACTCTCTTACTGCCAACCTGGGCCTAACGAGAGATGGTATGAAAATCAAATTGTAATTGAATGATAATTAAAAACTAAATGGCAGTGCAGGGTAGTCTTTGTTGCTTGTCTGTAAAAGCCTATTGACTGTCTTAAAGGACAAAGGGGGCATTTTTCTTGCCCTGACATTATCATCTGTGATGTTGATGATAGCCACTATAGGAAAGGGTATCACTCCTCATCACCTTCAAAACTCTTCTGCTCACCTGTTCATAAAGTCCTCCTTGTTAGCTAGCTTGGAAAATTGTTTGACAATCCAAATACAGTAAAGTAGCCTATTTTCTTCTGACATCTTTTTCTTGATGAGAATAAGATTGAGAACAGAAGTAAAAGAGAAGATGAATCTAGATTGTACCATCCCTTTGTAGGACAAAAAGAAAAACTTTCTTCTGCTTTTTATAGAGAATCATTTCGGGCCACTCTAGAACTTCAGTTTCTAATACAAAGGGAGTTCAATCTTTGGAGTAAGTGGAACAAAGGAGTGTGCTGGCCTAGTTAGGGGACATTGTGTATTAAGGCTCAGAGTTTCTGTTAATTTGGGATAGGGAGTCTGCTTGTTCTTCCAACAGGTTAGCGATATGAATAGACAGTGTATAGCAGCTCCCACCCAAGCATCACCACCCTGCTAGGAAGACAAGAATCCCTCCCAACTACACAAATTAGTGTTTGTGAACAGTGGCTGCCTGCACGTATTGAATAAAGCACTCTGTGCATGCCAGAAGGTACAGGTATACAGAAAGGCAAGGAGTAATTCTAATACAGAAAACTTCCTGTATTATCTAGGTCCCCAGTTAAATGTCTGCACATTAAACAGAGACAGGGCTGAGTGTCCTTTGTGCTTTTGTAGTCCTTAACAGTTATGTTCCCTTTCATTTCTGGCATGTGCCACCACATACTCTCCTTTGACAAAATTATTACACACATACCTTGCCAAATTCCCTATGTTTCCATGTATCCCTGGGTCGGTATATGGAGAATCTAGAAAAAGGGGCTCACCGTAGGTTGCTTTCAGTAAGCCAGGAAAGAAGTATACCAAGACCTGGCTTCATTCTCAGTCATCCAGTCAGATTGTTCATTGAGTACCTGCTCTGTGTCTACTCATATGCCAGGCACCAGGGATCCTGCATTACACAGGATACCTGGAGATTGGGGCCACAATCTCCCGACCTCTTTACCACTTTAGTCTGAAGGTCATTTAGCAAGTTCTCTTTTACTCTATCTTCTGTCAGCTCGGTGAGATGTAAATAAATATTGGTGCTTCAGCTCTGTCATGGCAAGGGGGGGCCTGGCAAAAGGCTCAGGAACACCAGGAGGAGAAGACATCAGCTCTCCTGAGTCACCAATAGAGTAGCTTTCCAAAACAAGAGCCTGGAATTAGTCTCATGACAACATCTCACATTTTTTAAATATCTTCAAGAAATGGGAGATAGGGGCTGGGGATATAGCCTAGTGGCAAGAGTGCCTGCCTCGGATACACGAGGCCCTAGGTTTGATTCCCCAGCACCACATATACAGAAAACGGCCAGAAGCGGCGCTGTGGCTCAAGTGGCAGAGTGCTAGCCTTGAGCGGGAAGAAGCCAGGGACAGTGCTCAGGCCCTGAGTCCAAGGCCCAGGACTGACCAAAAAAAAAAAAAAAAAAGAAAAAAGAAATGGGAGATAAAGTGTTGTATAATAAAGTCCCCTCCCCAGTCCTCTGGAAATGTTGATAGTGGTGGCAAAGGGCTTGGTGAAGTCAACATGTCTATGGTGAGAGGTAGTCAAACAAAGAGTAGGGGCTCAGCAGGTACACACTGAGTGACTATGAACATAACCTAAGGTGACAGAATTTTTCACAACCAATTCTATACTCAAACAAGGCTTAGGGTCCTATGTGTGCTGTTCAAGCTAGTGGGGGATTTTAATTATATAATTATATCTATATAATATAGAATCATTCAAGAAATGGTTAAGAAAACCAAACATTTTAAATTTCCAATAACTTCAACATGAAGAGAGAGACATTTTCAATACTAAGGTGACTAAGGCAGAATTACATTTATACAGAGATGCCTGTTGATGTTGTTGCATAGAATTCTTTTTTCCACTCTACATTTTATTGCAAGGCATATATATACGTATATATATATACGTATACGTATATATACGTATACGTATATATATACATATGTATATATGTATATATACGTATATATACGTATATATACATATGTAATATACGTATATATAGTGTTGTCTTGTTTCATTGCACTATGGTTTGTCTAACCAACAACTTGGATAGGTTTTTTCCAATATTTTTCCTGTGGACCCAACTTGAGAACTAAATCTTTATTCATGTTTATAATTACCTTGGAACTACATTATGGAAAACAAAATAGCTGTTTTATTGTTCATTCCATTTCACCATGGTTTTTAAGTAATGATATGCTGACCTCCAGAGAGGCATCAATTTTTGACTTGACCAGGAGAATGAAAGCCATCCCTTTATTCTGAACCCTAAGGAGAGCCATTCTAGATTTTTGATGAAAATAAAGATCGTCACTCTGTCCTTTTTTATGTGAAACACCTCGAGATCCTGCCTGACCTACAGCATTGCCCTACAATAGTGAGCTCTTTGTTTTCAGTTTTTCATCTTCCTCTGTACATTCAAGGTTTATTAATGATGGCGTATATTTCTTTTTTGTTTATTTTATTTTATTTTATTGAAACAGTGATGTCAGAGGGGTTACAGTTACATGAGTAAGGTAATGAATGAGTACATTTTTCATTAAACATTGTTAGCCCCCACCCTTGTTTTCTCCCACTTTTTCTCCTCCTCTGATTCTCCTCCCCCATAAGTTGTAAACTTCATTTCTAACAAAGTATCTTGTGAGTATCACTGCTGCATTGGTTCACCCTTTGTCCTTTGTCTCACCATTTTGTTATTCCCCTTCCCTTCCCCAACTCAGATAAGCATATATACAAGACAGGGTACCAAAATCAAAAACAGTGACAACGGGGGATAAACCAAAGGGGGAAAAATGAAAGAAAAAAGAAATAAATACACAGAGTATATTTTGAAAACCCTCTTGTATCCATGTCTTGGAGTTCATTTCAATTATCATAATTTTATATGGTCATGTGTACATAGTTATTGAGCTATGGTCATCCTCTTCTAGGACTATCCTAGACATATGCTAATTATTACAAATGAGGGGAAGCATGAAGCCTATCTTTCTTTGAATCTGGCTTACTTCAGTGAATATACTTTTTTTCCAAGTGACTCCATCAGAAAGAATAACATTGGCCCATTCATAAGGAAATGGTATTTATTTCTTAGGGTGTTTTTGTTTTAGTATAATAACTTGTCTAGACAAAATTTCACTTCTTAAATTATTAGAGGACTCATTTATTTAAATTTGATTAGTATATATTAAATATCAGCAATACACCAGAAACTCTTCTAGATGCTTCTGTAAAAGCATTGTTTTTAATCTCAGCATTGTTTTAATCTCAGGATTATTCCTTCTGACCAAAAAGGTTGACCAGACTGATTTTTAAAAACTACTAATGATGTGTATTTAGAGATGTTTTTAAACTTGTATACAATGTTTTTCATGGCCAGAAAGCAGTCTGCATCAAGAACATAATTAGTTTACAGATTTTTTTAAATTCAAGATCACCACCTTGATTATATAGAAAATCTTCTTTAAAAATGTTTGTCAATGTCATTTTCTTAATACTGGAAGAAAAAGATACTCTGTTGTGTCTCGTGTAGTATTTAGGATGTCCTTCATGGAGCTGATTAAAAGATGAAACCTAAAAAAAAATACATTGAGACAATAACACTTCTAACCACAAGAAGCTTGAATTTGAATAGAGAAGAAAGAATGTGTCATCAACATATACTGTAATATTAGTTCGCTACAGTGCATGCTGGTGTTCTATTGGGAAATGTACCTGCTGAGTAGACAAGTGAAGAGACACCTGGAAGGAGTGAATGATCAAGCCTACTTCCATCTGGGGTAAGAGATTGTGAAAAAGAAGGAATTGCTTGTGCAAAGATTCTGAGGGGGGAAATCAGCCTAGATCTTTAAAGAACATCAGGAATTTCATGACTTTCTACCACAATAATGTAGGAATGACAGACAGTGGTAAGAAATTAAACTGAGCAAGGATCCAAATGAAGTAGAGTCTAGAAGACTTTGAATCTCCTTCCACACTTGAGGAGGCATCTGAAGTTTGCAGCAAGAATGCAGTGTGATCTCATTTACACTCCTCAACTCTCACTTCAAGTATTAGGGGGAGGGAGGATAGACTAAAGGTCAAAAGTGGGATGCTTTTGTAACAGTATGAGCAGCTACTTATTTCAAGTTTCTGAGTCTTGTTTTAGAAGAACAGGAATAATTAAGAAGCAACGTTAATATTCCTGGTGAAATGCAGGGACTAAAGAATGCATGGTCCTTAACATCCCTTCTACCTTCAAACTGGTTTCCTTATGGAGGTTATACAGAACAAGTTCAGCACAGCAAATGCATAAACTATCATGAAAAAGCTGAATCAATGTGTTCCCACAAGAAGAAATCAAATAATTGAGTGGGAATATAAACAAATTTGAGCCACTTTTCCCCCAATACTAATCTGTCTTATTCTTAAACAAACTGGACTTTAGAATAAAAACTGAATTGAAAACAGAGTGACTAACATGAAAGCATTAGTTGTTCTTCTATTTATAACCAAGTGCCTATTTGAGTATATTATGGAAGGACTAAATTAAGAGTGCTTCTCTTTCTAGAAACCTGTCTAATGAAGCTTTCTCATTTTGAAGCTTGCTGGATTTCTAATGAATGAAAAGATAAGACATAGCAATTTGCTTTTTTTCCCCCCATTCTGGTTCTGAGGCTTGAACTCAAGGGCTGAGCACTGTTCCTTTCTGTTTTTACTCATGGTTGATTCTCTATCCCTAGAGCCACAGCTTCACTTCTGACTTTGTTGTGGTTAACTGGAGATAAGAATCTTATGGAGTTTCCTGCTCCAGCTAGCTTCAAACTTCAATCCTCAGACCTCAGCCTCCTAAGTAGCTAGGATCATAAGCATGAACCACCAGCACCGGGCAGTAATTTGCTTTAGAAGTAACACAAAAATTTAAAGAATTCCTGACTCCACAATGATAAAAGCACAGAACAAGTCTTGAGGAAACTAAAGTGTCTCAATCTTGGGATGTATGTCTTTTTATTTTTAAGTTTCTTTTTTTAATACTCTCTGACATGAATGTGTAATGCTGAGAATATATGCTAATGAAGAATGTGTCCACAAGATGTATAATGCACGCCTTTTAATTAGTTCAGCTGCTATAATTGATTAACATTTTTCCTGTGCAGTACTATTACAAAGAATCAGCAGTGAAACACTGTAAGCATCTAGTCCCTGAAGGAAAAAAAAAAAGCATTGAACATTTCCATTGTATAACATCTGTGCTGCCAGAGCAAGCCTCGGTATTCATACTGGAAGTCTATTGGGAGGATCTTTAAGCAGCCTGGAAAGAAGCAGAAGAAATAAAAGACAAACTGAAAGGCTAAAAGGCCCAGAGGAATGAATACTGGAAATGTTATATGGGAAGAGAGAGAGAGAGATATCAAGATGAACATGAAGAGTGTGAAAAAAACCATAACCCCATAAGGAATTTGGGTCAGATGGCGCAGATGGAAGTAAAAGCTGAGAAATCAGAGAATGCAAATTATGTGTGTATGGACATATGTATGCATGCATGGATGCATATATGAGCATATCTAATGGTGTGTAGAATAACAATTAAATGTAGGAGTTTGAAACTCCAGCATCAGCACACAGTGATTCACCCAGGGCCTGATGTATACCTGATGTGGTATCTAGAGTAGTTTCATACTCCTCCTCCTCTTCCTTCACTTCTTCCTCCTCATCCTCCTTTTCTTCTTCCTCCTTCTCCACTTCCTTCTCCTCTTTTCTTCTTCCTCCTCTTTTCCTTCCTCCTCCACTTCCTCCTCCTCTTTTCTCTTCTTCCTCCTCCTCTTTTCTCTTCTTCCTCCTCCTCTTTTTCTTCCTCCTCCTCTTCTTCTTCCTCCTCTTCCTTCTCCTTTTCCACTACCTCCGATCTTCCTCCTCCTTTTCTTCTTCTTACTCTTCCTCCTTCTCTCTATTTATTGCTCATTCTCCTGGCATGTGTATTTTGTGTACCATATGTCAGCCCTACCCTAGAAGTAGGGAGGAATATCACTCATGAAAGCACATTTCTCTGCTTCAAGTTGCTTTCAGTCCAATAGGAAGTAGGTAAAACAAACACAGACAGTATTTTGAACATAGAGTAGAGCAGGAAAATACAGATGCCAGATGCCTGACACAAGAAAGGATTTTTTTTTACATCCATGGTTTCTAGCTGGATACTGATAGATGAAAAGTCACTGGGGAAAAGCACTGTCTCAGATTAGCAATGAATATGACCCTATTGGGAAAGGATTAGTAGTCTAAGAAACTTAGCAAGAGGTAAGATTTCAAGACAGAGTTGCAAAGTAACTTTTGGGACACTGAGTTTAAAGAAAATTTAGCAAATTTACTTTTTTTAAGACTTCTGATTGACTAGGAAGCAAAACGAAATATGTAAATTTCCAAGTTAGGAAGAAAATAGGCAAAATTCCTTAGGGTATTTTTCTCCATGCTATTCTTTTTCAGAAAAAAATGTCTATTTACATATTAAATACTTAACAAAAGACTGTTACATACAATTTGATGATCACTAGTTCATAGGAATCCAATTCCTCTTTCAAACATATAATCCTTTTCTCCATTACTGTTCACATTCAATGGAGCTTCTACTTTGCATAGAAATAGGAAACACAAGTGGTAACTCCTCAGATTTTCTGCTGTCAACCCCAACTCCCTCCTCTTCTGCTGCAGTATCACTACTTCTGTATTTGTCCCCTGCCTGTCATGACAGAGGCTCTATAGCACTTCCTACCAATTTGAATTCCATCCTTATGTTGTCTCAGGAATGCTACCCAGCATCCCTTCTCCCAAAAGTCTCCCATTAATCAACAGTTCCTACCAACCCCATTTGTCCCCAGAACTAATCTGTCCTCCTTTTCATAGAAGAATGCCTCAAATAATTTGTTAGTGCCACTTTGTCTCTAGTTCTTCATTGTTAATTCTCCTTCTTGCAGCATCCAAATCCATTCTCCAAGCTTCTCTTGGTGAGGATCACCGGTGCTTCTCTGACATGAACACCAAAGGACCTAAGAGTCTCAGCTTACTTTACCTTGAAAATTAAGAAAGGGTTTCACTAGAAACCCCCCTTTTTTTACCTCAACTTCTATATTTAAAAAATCCCTCCAAGTTTCCTCATACACCTCTATAAGCCTCTTCTAATCTTAAATTTCAAGTTTATCCTCAATTTCACAATTAACTGTTTACTTCAAGGCTTAAACTCAGACCTTCTTTGGTCCTGACTCTATGCTTCCTTCTTGTAATAGTACCTGTTCTTATATCTATAATTACATTGTCTCCTGGTAGATAAGTCTCCTGATAGATAAACCTCAGATTTTATTGTCAATGATCTGATGCCATTTTTTCTCATACTGTTGTTATGTTACTTCCCAATTGGTCTCCTTAAATCTTTTTGGGCATCCTTTCCATGTGTTCTTTATACCATAGCCAATATGAAAATTTCATAGAACAAATTTGATTATGTAATTTTCCTCTCTGTTCATCCTCCATCAAATACATTTTTAAAACATTCCCTCTATCTCTGTTTCCTAGTCTCTTTCCCTTAATCCCTGTGGCTCTTCTATACTACATTCACTGTTCAATTTTTCAGATATTTCATCTTCGTGTCCATCATAAACTTAGTGCATATTTTATTCCATTTGCCTAGACAATAACAGTCCCTGTTCCCTTCATTAATGACGGCCTTCTAAATACTTATCTCTCTACTACATTTCTCTAGGAAAGCCTTCGGCAAAAATCAACTCTCCATCCCAAGCTGTATTTGAATCCACAAGCTATCACTGGTCTGAGTAGATGCCATACACTATCTAAATGCAGGATCTACCTATCCTATAGTTAGAATTCTGCTAGCCTATAAGTTTAATGTTCATGGGAGGGAAATTTTCACTATGATACAGATCATGTTTCTGCTAAGTAAAACCTATGTTGTACTGTGCAGACTTTGGGATGGTGCACCTTATGCAAAAGATGGCAATCATGGGGCTAGCTAAAAAATCTGATCCCAGTAACAGAAAATGTAATTGTTGCACAAATGGGCTTTGAAACCAAAGGCTAGCCTACCACTTCCCGTCTCATTCTGCTCACCTTGAGGACAGACTCTAAACTATACATAAGTATAACCCACACAAAATTTGTTCAAGACCAATAGTTAGGCTATTATACTAGGCAAAGAACCTTGACTACCTGAGATGGTGGAGAAAGAAAAGGTGGTGTAGAGAATTAGTAACATGGCATGAAATGAACAATGACAGTTACATGTCCACATGAAACAAGTTACTCTGTCTGCCTGTGTGTCCCTCTTTGCTTCTTATCCTAATCCATTCCTCCATTCTTATGACAAACATGTTGACATGAAGTTTAACCTTCAGTCCATAAGTTGAAGAATCTGAGATGGAGTCATGATAGAGCAAAAAGGGAATGCAGCATCACCCACAAATCCTATATATAAAGAACTATGATACCATATTGCATCTAGGTACCCTTTGCAGAAAGACATCTGCCACCTAATTCATTTATTCATCAATTTAACCAAATACAATTAAAAACTGAAAATCTATCAACAGCAGTCTCCAAGTTGCTGTGACAAAAGATATGGTTTTCTGGTTTGATTCTTGATGTTTCGCCAACAAGTTATGGCAAGACTGCACTGCCTTTGTAAGGTATGGGAACTTTATGTTTTCTGTGCCCTTGCATAAGCAAGGACAAGAACTTCAGCAGAATATAATTATATTTCCTGTCTCCTAAATCAAACATCCTTACATGAGTGCCATACACTCTGTTTCAATTCTTGCATGTTTTATGGTTTGTGATTACTTCTGCAAAGGAGCATAGCTGGAAAAGCCCATGATAAATTCTAGTAAAATCTCCTTGTATTTTTAATGAAAAGCAGAACTTGATATCCAAGTAGAGATGAGAGGGACAAACCTGTACTTTGCTGTACAAACTTCTGTGCTGTCCATGTGTGTAGAGAAAATGCTATTTGGGTACCAGGATCTCTACTTAAAAGTTTCTGTCCTTGTTAGCAAAATATGATTGTCTTTGATGCTATTGTTTGTTGTTTAGAAGTTTCAAAGGGAAAAGTAGGCATATTAGCATAATAATTTTCAGAAATAAAAAAGAAGGAGGAAAGTATGCCACTTGTAGGTAAATGAATGGAATTAATAAAAGTAAACCAGGTTCACATTCATAAGGATAAATTAAGCAAAGTAGTCCAGGTTCACATTCAGAAGGATAAAGGTCACATATTTTCTCTTATGTGGAAACCTATTAGTAAACACATACCGGAGTTTATAAGATGGTTGTAATTATGGAACTGTTTGAGGGGATTCAAGGAAGCCAGAGATAAAAAGATAATATTAGAGTGAACAATATGAGAATATGCATTCCACTTATATAAAGATGACACAACAAAATCCAATGAAGACTTGAATAACAGAGCATAGGAAGAATGGGGAACAAGAGAATATGTGAGAGGGCTAATTCAATTACAGTACAGTACACACTTGCGTGAAATACTATGGTACAACCCCTTTGAACAATTAACATACATATAACAATAAATGACAGATCCTGTCCAGGGTATGGTTACTAGTGGGAGATGGAGGGGAACTCGAGAGTTTGAAGGGGGCTGAATATGGTCAAATTATTTACATACATATGTAGAAATGGGACAATGAACTGCTGAGATTGATTTTGAAAGAGGAAGCAAGAAGAGAGATTGGCAGGAAGTCAGTATGATGAAGACATGAAGTAGGTATGTATGGACAGGTCAATATAAAACCCACTTAAACACTAATTAGCCCTGATAAAATCATGTATATAAAAATCTGAGTAGAAAGTCTCTTTGAGACAATGAGCCAGATTAAAGATAGAATATCAGGGCTCACAAACAAAGTAGAAGTACTAGAATAGCCAGATAAACATATAGATAAAATTAAAACATGACTGGATCATATAAACCTCTGGAACACTATTAAAACACCAGACCTGCTGTATCATGGGCATAGAAGAAAAATGTAAGCTAAAAGAATAGAAATCGTGTTCAATTAAATAGTAAGCAAAAAATATCCCAAAATTTAAAAAAGAGATTTCCACTTAGATACAGGAGACTATTAAATACCCAAAAGACAAAATCAGAAAAGAATCACAGAAGAAATAACATCATAAAAGAGATATGTCTACAAGTGAGAGATGCTCAAAAAAAAGAGATATGTCTACATATTCATGTTTATTACAGCACTATTTACAGTAGCCAAGATATTGTACCAGACTCCATGCCTCCAAACCAATTATTGGATAAAGAAAATCTGTTACATATATACAGTAAAGTTTTATTTAGCCATGATGATGAATGAAATTATTCAATTGCTAGAAAGTAAATGGAACTGGAAATCATCACATTAAACATGATACAAACATCACATGCTTTTACTCATATGCAGAATGTAGACCTAAATAATAGTAATAATAATATCACACAATTGTAAAAGGGGAGCTCTGGGAGAGCCATCAGGTGTAATATAAGAAAGAAGTGGATGTTAGAGGTAAAAGGTATCAAAGTAAATTATATACATAACATATGTATGCACACGTGTACATTATTTTAAACATATACTATACACACATATACTATGTTTATATAATATATTTTATCATGCTACATATTTATATATGTGTTATGATACATATGTGTGTGAGTATGTGGGGGCTGTATAATAGCATAATGAAACCCACTAAAATTCTTTTAAAAAGAAGGGAGTTAAGATAGGGTCATATAGCGGGGTGATTATTATCAGTCTATTATTTGCACATATGTAAATAGCATAACAAAACTCCTTTGTATACTGATTCATGTTATTTTTAAAAAGAGAGAAAGCTTAATAAAATGAAAAGAAACTTCCTTTGTAAGCATCAAGTTATTTTCAGTCTTGGCTGTTAACTAAAAGAAAAGGAGAAAACATGTATAGCAACTGAGACCATATTCTAAAATGTTTGGGGACAAAAACATTGGCATTCATTTATTGAATACCTGTTATGAATCAGACAGAAACCTCGAAGTTCTTCTTAGATTATAATAAAACCAAAATTTACAGTCTTGAAAATGTTAATCGTAGCAGGAAATACAAAACTGAAAATAATCTCCATGCTACAATATAAAAAGACTAGCACAGTAATTTTGACATATCAAGCAAGCTAATACATTTTGCAACCAATAAAAATGTTAATGTTGAAGATTAAATAGCTGCATAGACTTATTCATGGTGACATGTTAAAGAAAATAAAAAGCTCAAAATCTATAAGCAGTGCAATGTAATCTACATTGCTATAAGAGGCCAAAGTGACTGGTAGTGGTTTTGAGTAAGGTCTAGTGATATTAAAATTTTATTTTAGCTCTTAAAATGTTACATACCAATGCTTCACAATATGTTCAATTATATAATTAAAAACTACCCAGTAATCACAAAGTACTCTTAAGACTAGAGAACACTGTAGTTGTGAGGTCAAGGAATATGAAACATTAAGTAAAATTATGCTAAAAGAAATAAACTCCAAGATGTGGAAACATTGTTGTTGTTATTCTTAATGTATTAGGTGAAATTATTTCTTTTTTCTTATGTTTTTCTCCCCTATGGTATAGCCCCTGTTGTCACTGTATTTGATTTTTGTACCCTGGGTATTGTATATACATTTATCAGAACTAGGGAAGGGAAGGGGAACATCAAAATGGTGAGACAAAGGATAAAAAGCAAACCAATGCAACAGGGATACTTACAAGACAGTATGTTATAAACTAACTGTCCAAATTGGTGGGGGAGAATTGGGGAGGAGGGAGAAAAATGAGGGTGGAAGTAACAAGTTTTACAAGAAATGTACTCACTACCTTACATATGTAACTGTTACCCCTCTGCACATCACCTTGACAATAAAATTAAGTTAAAAAATAAAAAGTAAATAAATAATAAAAAGTATAAAATCTCTATCCCTATAACTTTTGGTCTACATTAAATTAAAGAAAGCCCATTCAAAAGGTTGGTGAATGATACAAGACCTTTATCATAAAGCATTGAACTTGCAGAAGAAAGTAGACAAGTACAAATGATCAAGAATGGATTGAAGGGCTGGGGATATAGCCTAATGGCAAGAGTGCTTGCCTCGGATACACGAGGCCCTAGGTTCGATTCCCCAGCACCACATATACAGAAAACGGCCAGAAGCGGCACTGTGGCTCAAGCGGCAGAGTGCTAGCCTTGAGCGGGAAGAAGCCAGGGACCGTGCTCAGGCCCTGAGTCCAAGGCCCAGGACTGGCCAAAAAAAAAAAAAAGAAAAAGAATGGATTGAAAAAGATAGGCTATTACTCGGCATTTAGGATTCAGAGAAGTCTGAATAGGCAGAGGTAAGGGAAGGAGGTCAGCTCAGGAGCACCAGATACACACAGGACAAAGCATTGACAAGAATTATTGCTGTACTGTCTTATCTTTATTTGCTCTGACAAGACATAGGCAAGGATAATGGGAGAAGAAAGAGTACCCTGATCAAAGGGGAACATGAAGGATGATGGGGCATGGGCTCTCTGTTTCATTTCTTCTAAAACATAATACACATAATAGAATGAACTAGAGTTTCTGGTACAAGTTAATTTATTATCTACTTCCCAACCAATACCTCTGTATTTTTTTTATCATACAGACTTTCAGAGCTTAATATCCAAGTAGGGACTCAATTGGTGCTGGCTGTAATAGAGTCAAGGTTTGTTGCAAAGATGATCCCTCTAGTGTTAAAACTAGCTTCCTGAGGACTTTGGTAAAGGATTGTCTGCTTAGTGCTACGGGCACATTTGCTGAAGTCTACATCATCCCTAAGGCTGACGAATGCATCCATGAAGCTGGTGGAGCCCATGCAGAAATAACTGTTGGCCTGTGAACAAAGATGCCACAAACTACTTCATCTTCCTAAAGTTAAGAACACTGTTCTCAGTAAGACTTAAAACCTGTCACTTCCAGTTGGAAGTAGTTAAAAATCAGGACAGAACTTTGGAAAAACACTCCATTGCCCAACATATAGTCACATCAATCTGTCGAAGGTAAAACCTTCATGATTCCTCTTGAGCCTGAAATTTCATACCTCTTATATTTCTCAAGGATGAGTCTTTGTCTCCCATCCAAATTCTCTACCAAATAAAAGAGAAGAAAAGATCAAGGCTTGTAGCAACTGAAAGTCTACTTTCATGATTGAAAAGTGGATATGGAGAAGGTGACTTAAAGTTGCCTGCAGCACAGTTTCCCAGTAACTCAACCCAGATTCAGATTTACCTACCCAAGAAAACTTACTCCCACACAAACACATTTATATACATATTGTGTTTGAAAATTAAAATGGGAAAGACTATGAGAACCAGGTGATAATGGAATGAGAGCCAAATGACCTTAGCACCTGTCACTAAAGACTCTCCTCTGGCAGGTAGAGAAGGCTACAGGCATTCATAACCAGACACCCAGGCTAGCACCTCCAAAGGCAGGAATGCCCATCAGCAGAGGACACTATTTCTAGCCTGATAGCTCTTTCATGGACTTTATGAGACTTCTAAAGGGAGTTACATACCTTATTAATTTGTGTGGCAATAATAATAGACTCAGCACTTTTGTATATACAGTTTCACAATAGTATAGTGATCTTGCTAACTCTGGGCCTCCATGCTGTCTTTAAACCTTTCTGCTCCAAGCTAGCACTCTACCACTTGAGCCAGAGCTCCACTTACAGATTTGTATAGGTATTTAATTGGAGATAAGAATCTCACATACTTTTCTGCCCCAGCTGGCTTTGAACCACAATCCTCAAATCTCAGCCTCCTGAGTAGGGAGGATGACAAGCATGAGTCACTGGCACCCAGCTCAGTGTTGTCTTGATATACCACTTCTTTATGGCCAAGGATATTGAAAATTTCTTCATGTATTTATTGGCCATTTTTACTCTTCTGAGAAGTACTTATTTATCTCAGATTCTTTATGTATCCGAATTCTTTCTGAATAAAGTATTAGAAAATACTGCACATGAGAACTTTCTATCAACTCCAATATATTAAACAAAACATTTTACTTTATTTATTTATTTATTTATTGCCAGCCCTGGTGCTTGAACTCTGGGCCAGGGCACTGACTCTGAGCTTCTTTAGCTCAAGGCTAGTGCTCTACCACTTGAGCCACAGTGCTACTCCGAGCTTTTTCTGAATGGTTTATTGGAAATAAGAGTTTCACAGACTTTCCTGCCTGGGCTAGCTTCAAACCAGGATCCTCAGTTAAGAATCCTGAAGAGCTAATATTACAGGCATTAGTCACCCGCACCTGACTAACATTTTATTCTTAATATTTCATTCTTTAAACTTCTGAAAATTAGATAACACCTCCTCCAAAACACCCTGAAAACCAAGTAATAACATGGTCCACCAGGAGTTCTTAGATCAAACTCAAACTAAAATTATAAAAATAATGAAAAATATCAGCATGAAATACTTCCCAGCCACTCAAGCAAGATTTTTTTGATAGTATCTGTAACACATTGTCCTAGAAATTACAGATTCATTTCCTACTATTTTGTTTTAATACTCAAAGTTATTTTGCAAGATCATTCATTGTTCCTGTGCCTTTTTTTTAATCTTTAAGTAGTTTTACACAGGAGTTGCCATTCACCAAATCAGTTTATTAATACAGTGCATCTTTTTAATCAATATCACCCCTTTCAACATTCTTACCCACCCTTCTCAATTCACTCCTTCTCTTACTTATCTTAATTTTAGGTTATGTATCAAAATTATTCTGCCACGGAATAAAGCAGCTTATGTGTACAATACATTTTAATCTGTGTCATCACTTCAACATTTTCACCAACCCCTTCCACCCAGGTCTTTCCCCTATATTTCTACAATGAATTCTTGCTTGCATTCTCCTCCCATCCCCTCTTCATTCCTCTACTCCTCTTCCCTTGGTCCTACTCTCCTTTCTTGCATGTACTTATTTCCTGGTACATATTTTGTTTGTCTTTGACTCCATCTTTTTAAAGAATTTTACTACTTGCTCTCTTCATAAAGTCTATTACACTTCAATTAGTTCATTTGTAACTCCTTGCTTACAACCCAGTGTGTTTACTTGTAGATTCATAGGCACATTCTAGCTACCACAAATGAGGGAACCTATGCAACTTCTATTTCTTTAGGTCTGGCTTGATTCGCTGCACCCATTTTACATCTAAGAGAATTGGATTTCTGAGATTGGGCACCTTGTTTAAATTATACAAATGACATGGGATGGTGTCATGTTATAAAACTGTGGCAGTCTGGCTCCAAAGTCCAAAATCTATGTTATCATCCATGACTATGTCCCACCTTTTCTGTTTAAATTTCCAGCCATGACAGAACTCCGTCTTCTGGAATAGCCTGTTCTATACCTGAGAAGCTCTGTTGATCTAGTTCCTTATTTGGTCTGTAAGTTGACTCTGAAACACCTACAAAATACATAGTTTACATTTTATCAAGGTGTATGATCTTCTTGTCTAAGTCAGATGCAGTTTTGTCTCTTAAAATATGCCCATGGATATCCTGAGAAAGTAGGGACCCATAAGAGAAAGATATGTCAGAAATGGAATGAGATGAGAGATAGGAAGAGGGGACTGCTTGTTTTGGGAGACAGCAAGTGTCTCAATATTGGCTAAAATGTTAAATTACTAGAGCAATTCAGTTTTGCAATTTGCCATGATGCCAAATACCCAGAATTAACAAAGACCTGCATATATCAGCAAACAGCTGAAGATAATTTTCAGCAATACTTTGCCCAAAGCAAAGAGAGGCATTCTACAGATCTCATTAAACCTTTCAAGCCTGAATGTTCATCTGATTTCATTATAAGTCACAGACTTTGCCTTCTGCACACTCCTAAGTATCTCTCACATCAACACTTTTTTTTTCTTCAGGAAGACGATATAACAGTGAAGCAGGTCTTGCTAACTCAAGCTGTACTATTCTCTCTCAGAGACTGATGAGACATGTCTTCTGTTTGTCCTGTTTCATAGTCAATTTTGTGTAGTTTAGGTTCTGCACTTCCTTAGTGCCAAAATATTAAAGATCTTTCTTTGAAGGTATTATTTTCTGGACACAGAAAACATAGACACTTGCCAATTCTAACCTAATACAGGTATAACACCTGTAGCATGGTTAGGTTTGCTTTTGCCCCGCCAGTGACTGCAACTCTGGGTAATTCTAAATGCCAAAGGAACAAATTGGTCATGTCCCTATTTCTAACCGTGACTAGTGAGACATATGCCAATCTCCAAAATAATTTAAATAACATTTTTTTTAAAAAAATGGTAGAAGTTTTATTCATTGGAAGCCTAATGAATGTTATTTCTTATCTGTCATCAAACAAATATGAGATGTCCTTAATAAAAACTAATATTTGAGATTTTTTGGTGTGTAATGGGTTGTGCAGCTTTTTATGGTTGTTGATTTTTTTTTTCCTTGAGGACATTCTTACCATACTCATAGGCAACTGACTCCTTTTGTCCTGGTGCCCACTTGATGCTGCTCAGGAGATTCTTACACTCATGGATAAAACAGGAAATTCTATAAGTAGTATTTGCCTTTGCTTTTGTCTAAACAGCTCTACTGTAAAGATAAATGTGTTATGCCTCTCCACATCATGCTGATGGGTCAGAAATGCAGCAAGAATTCTCAACAGGGTTAGGAATATGGCCTAGTGGCAAGAGTGCTTGCCTCCTATACATGAAGCCCTGGGTTCAATTCCCCAACAACACATATATACAAAATGGCCAGAAGTGGTGCTATGGCTCAAGTGACAGAGTGCTAGCCTTGAGCAAAAAGAAGCCAGGGACAATACTCAGGCCCTGAGTTTAAGGCTCAAGACTGGCAAAAAAAAATAAGAATTCTCAACAATGCTATCTCCAAGACCAACTTCTTTCAGAGACCCAAACCATTACCTTCCTGAGTTGAACTGATGGGGGACTGAAATTATTAAGTCAATACTTATAACATTTGTAACAAGCTGGGAAAAGAGAAGATGGTTTGAATTGTGCCTCATATATATTTTCAGCCTAGAAGATAGTATCTTGTTTGGCAAACTTTAACCACTAAATCTAATGGTTGGATTATCACCAAATAAGTCATACAGAATTCCTATGCATTGGGGTTTCTAAGGGAGAATTTTCATATTAGAAAGAAGGTTAAAGCTTTTTTTTCCAAGTTCATCTAGTTGAGAAGAGTGTACTATTTCCATTTATAATAATTTTTAAACATGGCAAAAGGATGGGTTCTGAATATTCCATCTATGACTTATTTACAAGGCATCTGTTGTATCCATGAACAACCTTATGCATTTCTGACAAGACATCTTTTTTATTCCGGAAATAAAGAACATCTTTTTTATTCCATCCTAGTCTGTCAAATTCTATTGCCTCTGAGTCAGGGAACATGAGGGACTTGGAACCTCATTGTGTGTGTGTGACACGGGCAGGTTGATATGCAGTGAATACAAAATGATCCTGGAGCCAGATGGAAAATTCCCAGACATCCCACTTCAGGCTGTGGGAGTCTTTTTCAAAGAAGGGAGGTATCAGTAGAAAAAACTGTTGTCTGAAAGGCTTTAGGATTTAGACTTTTAATGCAGTGTCAATCAATAGCAAGTTGTATTACTCTTTTTGTAGGTCTTAGGTTCTTTATGTCAATAAATAATAAAGTATATTAGGCATATTATGGCTGTAGGTGAAAGAGAACCAATTTATTTTCTTTGCTTCTTTTGTTTTGCATTTCAGATTGTATCACATGTTTGCCCAGACCAGTCTTGGACAATGATTCTCCTACCTTTCCTGTCCAAGTAGATGAGATTATATATATGCACTACCATTCTTTATTTGTTTTGGTTTTTTGGGGGTTTTTTTGTATTTTTTTTTTTTTGGCCAGTCCTGGGCCTTGGACTCAGGGCCTGAGCACTGTCCCTGGCTTCTTCCCGCTCAAGGCTAGCACTCTGCCACGTGAGCCACAGTGCCGCTTCTGGCCGTTTTTTCTGTATATGTGGTGCTGGGGAATCGAACCTAGGGCCTGGTGTATCCGAGGCAGGCACTCTTGCCACTAGGCTATATCCCCAGCCCCTCTTTATTTGTTTTTGATAGACAAGTCTCAGTAACTTTTTGCCCATAATGGCATCAAACTGCAATCCTTTTGTCTCCTTCTTCTAAATATTTAAAATATTTTAAAATTCTAGAATGTGAACTGCTTGTTGGATAGAATAGGAAACTATTCTCTTCACCCCTTCACTTTCTCTCTCTTTCTGTTGGCTTCATTCTTAGAAAGGACTGACTCAAGTGGAGGCAAAGAAAGCCCAACACTACCATCTCCACATTCAAAAATAGTTAACTGATTCTATATACTCTGCCCGCAAATGTGATAGTATAGGATAAATGCCTTTAATGACTCACATAGGAAAAGATAGACTTCCTGAATAGTTCTAAATCTATTAAATTGAACTGAAAGTTAATGAGCTTCCAGAGCAAAAGTCATGAAGCCCAGATAAATTCACTGCTAAATTTTTCCAACTATTTAAGGAAGAAGTCATACCAATATCATTTCAGAAGACATAAGCAAACAGAATACCTACCTGCTTTTGTTCAACTAGAATTACCAAAACATGAGGCCCTGGGTTCAATTCCCCAGCACCACATATACAGAAAACGGCCAGAAGTGGCACTGTGGCTCAAGTGGCAGAGTGCTAGCCTTGAGTAAAAAGAAGCCAGGGACAGTGCTCAGGCCCTGAGTCCAAGCCCCAGGACTGGCCAAAAAAAAAAAAAAGAATTACCAAAACAGAGATGAAGATACAAAACAAAAGTAAAGATGAATGTGTTGCTTAAATACACATGCAAAAATTAACGTATTGAATAACATTCCAAAGTGTTTAAAAAGAAATTTCATGACAGTGTGGAAATTTTTCAAGACATACAAGAATGTTGGTTCATTGTTCACAAATAATGTGACGATCATCACATCAACAGATGAAAGAAGAAAAAGTCATATGATCATATTACGAAAAAAATTTGACCAAATCTAGTGCTTACTTATGACAAAAATTCTCAATAAACTGAGAACAGGATGATGTTTCCTCAATTTGAGAGAGTATCTAAAAAAATTACAATTAATATCATATTTAATCATACCCCAAAGACTTGAGTATGTAAACCTAGAAATTTCTTTAATCCCCATTACTTACAACATAAACTATATGATTTTAGCTAATTGTGCCAGATAATGAAAAAGAGGTAAGAAATGGAAATTTAAAGCATATATATTGGGGAGGAAAAAATAAAACTGCCTTTATTTATATATGCTATAATTATTATGTAAAAATTCCAAAATAATCCACAGAAAACAGATGAACTAATAAGCAATTATAGCAGGGTTGCTGTATAAAATCATGGTATACAAAAGTTAATTGTTTTTCTATATTCCAGCAGTGTGCAATTGGAATTTAAATGAAACACACTGTCATTTACATTTATGGCTCACAACAATGAAATACTTCAGTTGAAATCTAATGAAGTATGTGTATTTACATAAGAAAAACTGAAAACCCTAAGAAGCCCAAACTGTGTAATATAAAGGGAGATATATTCTATGTTCATGAAAGATTCAGTGTTGTCCTCTTCATCCATTTGGTCAAAGATAACAAAACAGCATAGACTAGACAGCTTCAAAATAATAGAAATTTATTTTTTCATTCACGAAGACAGTGAGAAGCCCAAGGTGAAAGTACCAGACGATTTGGTATCTAGTAAGATTGTGATTTCTGATTCATAGAGAAACATCTGTCACTGTGTCCTTGCATGGTTGAAGTGACAAATGAGATCCTTCAAGCTCTTTTAGAAGAAACATCAGTCCCCTTCCTGAGTTATGCCACTATGATGTAATCACTCCCCACAGTGACTCCTCTCTTAATACCATCATCTTCAAAGTCAGAATAATAGCATATCATCAACATGAATGTTTTAGAGACAAACATTTATACAGTAGCCACTGTCAAAATGTCATCTACTCCCAACTTGATTTATAGATCCAATGCAATTCAAACCATCATCCAAGTGGACATGGATAAACTGACTCACACAGAAGTAAAAGACCCAGAAGAAACAACACATTATCAGATGACAAGACTCAGTCTGGAGAAGTGACACCTACCTGACCTCCAAACTTCATATACAGTTACAGTAATCAAGAGGATGTACATTAAAAAAATACAAATAGATGAATGGACCAAAGCACAAAGAATAGACCCATAGAAATATAGTCAACTGATTTTTCACAAAGGAGAAAAGATTAAACCATGAGAAATTATAATTTTTTCAACAAATGTCTCTGGAACAATTGGATATCCATATGGAAGAATAATTGAACCTGGACCTGGACCATATTAACTTTCATAAAAATTAACTCAAAGTGTGTCACAGATGTAAAGTGTTAAATGCAGAGGTCAACAAAGACAAAAATATAATCTTGGGTTAGCAGTAACCTTTTAGATTTAATAAATACACAATCTATGAAAGAAAAAGAGATAAGCAAGAAGAGTTCAGTAAGCTTTCTTATGTTAAGATGCCATCAAGTGAGAAAATAAAATGACAAATACAGGCTGAGAAAAAAATATTTCCAACATACCAATCAGGTAGGACCATCATCCAAAATATATGCAAAGAACTCTTCAAAGTCAACACTACGAATGATACAACCTAATGTTAAAATGGGACAAAAGTTTCCACAGACCTCACCAAAGCAGTCATACAGATGGCAAACAAGCATATAAAATAACGGCAGAGGAACAGGGGGTGAAAAATGCAGTCAAGAATTCAATGTTTCACAAGAGCTATGTACATGTGAACAAAAAGATGATGCTAGGTGAAATGAACTCCAAGTTATGAAAACAAGTGGTTTACCATTGTCATTATTTTCAATGTACCACCTGAAATTATGCCACTTTCTTTTGTCTTTTTTCCCCAGGGTTTTACCCCTGATGTCACTGTTACTGATATCAGTACCCTGGGTATTGTATATATGTTTATTGGAACTAGAGAAGGGAAGGGGAACATCAAAATGGAGAGACAACAGGTAAAAGGAGAACCAATGCAACAGCAATACCTACAAAACTATATGCTGTAATCCAACTGTACAACTCATGGGGGGAGGGAAGTATGGAGGGGAGAAGAAGGGAGAAAAATGAGGGAGAAGGTAACAAGTCTAACAAGAAATGTACTCCTCACCTTACATATGTAACTGCTACCCTTCTGTACATCACCTTGACAATACAAATTTTTAAAAAAGAATTCAATGTATATTCTACAAAATTAAGAAGAATGAGAGAAAGGGTGGGTAAGTAGGGATGGGTGAGAATGTTGAAAGGGTGACATTAATCAAGATACATTGCATTCATAAACTGCTTTGCTAAATGGTAACTCATTTGTATAATTACTTAAAGAAAATAAATTAAATTAAGTATTTTAGATCAAATTACTCTAAATTTTTAGAAAATTTTTCTAAGAACTAAAGCAATTTAAAATAAATGGAGTTCTTTTGCATGTAAAAGGGTTTTACTATAAGAATTTAAATAATTGAAATAATAAATTTATTCCTAATTACATCTAACTAGACAGATTTCATACTTATTTATATTGGAGAGATGCCTATTTTAATGCCCTCTTTGGCTTTATTCAAAAATATTTAAGAAAATAGACAACTCATTAAAATTAATGGAGTTATTCTTGTAGTGTTGAAAGTATGTAGTTTTGAAAGTATGTAAGTTGAAATATGTAGTATGTAAGTTGAAAGATGTAGTGTTGTATGTAGATGTATGTAGATGTAGATGTGTGTAAGTTGAAAGATGTGGTGTTGAAAGTAATTAAGGTATTTTATGAACTACATATAAATGCATCCATGCAGAATTCTTACTATTCTATATATTTTATTGTTATTATAAAAGTGATTGACAGAGTGGTTACAGTTACATATATCAAGTAATGAGTACATTTCTTTTTATATAATGTCACTCCTTCCCTCATAAAATAAATGTTAAGATATAAAAAATGATTCTCCACATTATATTTCATTCAGGAAATGAAAACAAATATTAGGAGATACTACCACACACCTATTTGAAAATCTAAATACAGAAAAGTAATATCATCAAATGTTGACTAAGGTAAAAAGCAATAGGAACTCTCTTTCACTGACTATGGGTACACAAAATGTGGTATAGCTACTTGGGAAAAAAGCAGCTTCTTACAAGCTAGACATACACATATTATGTTGTTGATATTTTCTCCATTGGATTGAAAATGTGTGTCTACATGAACATGCACATAGTTAGACATGAAGGTACACACCTGTAATCCTAACATACCGATGCTAAAGCAAGAGGACTGCAACATAGCAAGACTGTCTCAAATTAAAGAGAAAAACAGATGTTCATAACAGCTGTATTTATAATTGTCAAAATCTGGAAGTAACTTAGCTCTCCTTTAGTACAAGAATGCATAAGTGAAAAATGGTCCCTTTAGAAAATGGAATAATATTTAATGCTAAGAAAAAGAAATGAACTATGGAGCAATAAAAAGTCATGGATAAAATTTGAATCCATTGCACTAAATGAAAATCTGAAAAGGGAGGGGGAAGGGAAAGAGAGACGGGGGAGGGGGAATGAGGGACGAGGTAACAAACAGTACAAGAAATGTATCCAATGCCTAATGTATGAAACTGTAACCTCTCTGTAAGTCAGTTTGATAATAAATATATATATATAAAAGAAAATCTGAAAAGGCCATCTACTATATCATTTCAATTATATGACACTTTCCAAAAGCAAAACTGTGGGGACACAGGTGCCCCAAACCAATGCTGGATGAAGAAATGTGCCTCATCCATATGATGCAATATTATTTAATCATAAAGGATAAAATTATGTTACTTAAGGAAAATAGATGGAACTGGAAACTATCCTGTTAATACTATCAGAATAAAGATAAATATTGCATGTTTTCATTCATGTGAAAAATCTAATTCTAAAATAATAATAATATGACTGTAAAAAGGAGACTGTACAGGAAACCATCAGATGAAGAAAGGGGGAGGGAGGTGACAGGGATGAATATCATAGAACAGATAGATAGATAGATGGATAGATAGACAGACAGACAGGCAGATAGATACATACATAGATAGATACATAGATATCATGAAAGATACAGTTATATATAGATATATATATATATATATATAACAATGGCATGATGAAATCCACTAAAAGGTCTTAGAAAGGAGAGGGATGTCAGACGAAGATAATATAAAGTGGGTGAGTTTGATCAAAGTACTCTATATGCATTTACATAAATCTCACAATATAGCCTCTTTGTAATATCTGTCTCTTTCTGCTCAAAGATCCAAAGATTCCTTACTAGTCTGCCATTATCATTCCAACCAACTGCAAGAGAGCCAGAGAGATGTCTGGAAGAGCTAAATGTGCTCTGGGAGAATTATTGGTAAGTAACACAGCAGGGGATTGCAATTGAACATTGGTGATGAAGACTAGAATCAGAAAAGTGACTGCACTATCATTTCTTAAAGTAAAAGGTCACTGGAAAGTGAAGAGCAGACCATGCTGTAGTTATAGCTGCACATTTAAAAGTCCTTATTAAATAATCAGCTCATTCTACAGATTCTATTCCTTCCACATTTCTTTTTTCTTTGCTATCTTTACAAAAGTCAGATTGAAGCAAAGAAACAGTCCCTTTGGGCAATATTATGGAAATGCACCTGTATTCCTCGACTAGCTAATATCCTTTACAGGAAGATATAAAAGAATGTCAGCACCTAAATGATAGTATTGGATGTTATATCCTTTGTTGTGAATGAACACACTTATGAATGGAGCATGTCATGCCCTCCTTTTTTGATGTACAAATTATGAAAACAATTTCATTATTTTCCAATATATATTATGTCATCATAGGAACATTATGGGAACTCCTTGAACTGAAATCTCAGACCCTGACCTTGACTCAAAGGATCTCATTGTAAGGTGGATCCAGCCTTCTGCTTCCTCGGCCCCCATTAACCAGCCTTGTGGTATAAATGACGACTCACAATTCATCATGGAATGGTTTTGGTCAATATATGTTCCTTACTTTATGTAGCTTTTAGGATTATGCTTCATTTTCCCCTTTTTCACAATATAGAAACATCTGCCTATTAGCTACTCCCTTCTACCACAGGTCACTTTAACAACACCTGGTATTTGGTATAATTACTTAAAAGGTTCTCATTTAGGACTATTGAGAAGATGTCCCAGAACAAGAGAAATTTCACAAGATTAGTGAAGAAAGCATCTTTTACAAACAAATGAAGTTTGCAAGTGACTTCTGGTAAGTGAGAGCTAAAAGGAAATCTGAGGTCTGTCTGATTTGAGAATGAAGCAACTGAGACCTGGATGAGCTTAATGACTATCCCAATGTAGTGTTATTAATTTGGGCCAAAGCCAAGATCAGAATGAATACTTTCCTTTGAATTGAAGTATTAGAGCAGGGAGAATTCCAGTTAAGTTCTGGTTTCATTTTTAATGTTATTAGCATATGTTAATTATGTAAAAGGGCTCTATTGTATACATGCAAATATTGTACTTTGATCAAATTTTCATCCTCTACTCATCATTCTTATCGCCCTTTTTCCCTCCCCAGTTCATATTTTTCAGAGCCCTCTCAATATTGCAGGGGACTTGCAAGATGCATTAAAAAAGATGTTCCATTCACACCTTATTAGGACTTAAGAGTCCTTATGGAAACTTTTGATAATCACTTAGTTACTGCTTAAGACCTTGAATGATGCCAAGGAGATCATTTTGCAAATTCAACAGAATTTGATTATTCATGGACGGCAATGGCCCTGTCCTAAAAAAGATAGCTACCAAAATTTTTTCTTTAAAATTTTTCATATGGAGACTTTTATTAGATTCTAAAACTTTATTCTCTTTCTCATTTGGGGTAGAAAGCCTGACTTATAAAATACGATGTACTGAATGTTGAAAGAAACTTGTAAGAAGAGCTATTTTAATTTTCAAATTCTTAATAATTTGAACTTACCTAGGCTAAGCAAACAAAATCACACATAATGAATCAGTATGTCTAAACAAATAAACCTTTTAAATTTTGCCAATTATATTAATTAACCAGCTAAATTAATTACACTAACCAAGTAACACTGATTTCACAGGAAAGGTTAATTTTCCTCTGTCATCTTTCAGCTTGATTTCTGAGAGTGTTATTGTGAAAGCCAAATATATAAAACATCAATGGATCTCAAAAGCATTGTGTGAGGGGGGGAAAGCCTTGATAATTGCTGATTAAGGATTACTCTTATTTGGATATGGTTTGTGTGTATGTCCTCCAGGGATTCATGTAGGGAAAATTAATTTCCATTGTGGTATATTAAGGCAGTGGAAATGTAATCTGATGATAGAGTTTAGAAGTCGGACTGTTGTGAGCTGATTAGGATTTGATACAGCTACTAGAGTGAAATCCCCATGCTTTAATTCTGGTGGCTTTTGAAGAAGAGCGAAGCCAGAAGAGACACATCCGTAGGCTCTCTCCCTGTCTTTTATCCTGTATGCAAGAGGCCCTTCACCAGATGGTGCCCCTTGACCTTGAACCTCCAGCCAGAATAAACCTCTTCTCTTTATAATTTACACAGCCTGTGGTACTTTTCCATGAGCAATGGAGAATCAATCAATAACACCACAAATGAAAGCACTCACATATAATCTCACAGCTCCTCCATTCTACAAGTAAAGATACTAATGATTAGTAAAATTAAGCAAAGGCTACCAGCAAAGGCTTTACCAAGCAAAGGTGTGCTAAAGGTTAGAAGTCTGGAAAGAATAAAGCTGAAAATTTTAACCCAACAACTGGTAGGTGTCTGTGTTCAATTGACATGTTAGACTGCATTCTTAGTCATGTCCTTTCCTTCTCTCTCTCTCTCACTCTCTCTCTTACTCTCTCTCCCTTCTTCCCTCCATTCCTTCTTTTTCAGTTCTGAATCAAAGAAAATTTATCTGGGTAACATACCTTCCTTTGCTTTGCTTCTCACTTTCACTTCTGTAAATTTTGTCCCTCTCATTTCCTTTCCTTCCTTCCCTCCCTCCCTCCCTCCCTCCCTCCCTCCCTCCCTCCCTCCCTCCCTCCCTCCCTTCCTTCCTTCCTTCCTTCCTTCCTTCCTTCCTTCTTTCTTTTTCATTTTCTGGTCCTAGGGCTTGAACTCAGGGCCTGAGTTCTGTCCCTGAGCATTTTTTCTCCTTTATTGTCAAAGTGTGATACAGAGGGGTTACAGGTTCATATGAAAGGCACTGAGTACATTTCTTGTTCTACTTATTACCTCCTCCCTCATTTCCCCCTTCCCCCTTCCCCCTTCCCTCTCCCCCCAAAAGTTGTGCAGTTGGTTTACACCAAATGGTGTCTAAGTGTTGCTTTTTGAATAGTTTGTCTTTTTGTTCTTTCTCTCTCAATTTGGGGATTTTGGTAGTCCCTCTCCTTCCCCAGTTCTATTACCTGTATACAATATCCAGGTTTCTCGGATGTAGTACAGTGGTAGTGAGAGTACAGCCACAGGAAGGGACTACAAGAGAAACAAAACTAAACAAACCACTCAAACAGACAGACAAGGAAAAAGAGAAAAAAAAGGTAGTACGCATTCACATGGCATGTTGAAAATAATTATAACAGTGGTATAACTCTTGTTTCTGTAATGTGGAGTTCATTTCACTTGGCATCTTCTTATGTGGTCATATGGGTGTAGCTATTGGTATAGTTTGGTCTTCTACCATGACTAGCCTATTCCTGCACTAGCTATTCCCTATGAGGCACACCATAGGGTTTATATTTCTTTGGGCCTGGGTCACTTCACTTAGTATGATTTTTTCCAAGTTCTTCCATTTCCTTATGAATGGGGCAGTGTCTTTCCTTCTGATGGAGGCATAGAATTCCATTGTATATGTACCACATTTTCCTGATCCACTCATCTACTGAGGGGCATCTAGGTTGGTTCCATGTTTTAGCAATGACGAATTGTGCTACGATGAGACTCACCTTGCCAGCAAAAGCAAACATATTCTAAAAGTGAAAGGCTGGAATAAAATCTATCAAGCAAATGGCCCCCGCAAGCAGGCCGGTGTCGCAATCTTAGTATCGGACAAAATTCACTTCAAACTAAAAACAGTAAAAAGAGACAAAGAAGGTTACTACATACTAATAAAGAGATCTCTCCTACAGGAGACATAACCATCCTAAACTTCTACACACAGAATACAGGAGCTCCCAACTTCATCTAACAAACACTACTGACTCTAAAAACTCTCATAGACCCAAACACATTAATTGTTGGAGACTTTAACACACCACCATCACATCTGGACAGATCAATATGCCAAAAACTGAGCAAAGAAACCTTAGAACTAAACAACTGCATAGACCATCTAATCTTAACCGACATCTACAGAATATTTCATCCAACACCACCAGAATACACATTCTTCTCAGAATCACATGGAACATTCTCCAAAATAGATCACATGTTAGTTCACAAAGCAAACCTGTACAAATTCAGAAACATTGAACTCATCCCTTGCGTTCTCTCAGACCACAATGGAATAAAACTAGAGCTCAACGCCAAAGGCCACCAAAGAAAGCTCCACAATTCTTGTAGACTCAACAACACATTGCTAAACCAGCAATGGATCATCGAGGAAATCAGAACAGAATTTCAAATGTTTATGGAACTAAACCAAGACAAACACACAAATTACCAGCTCCTCTGGGACACAGCAAAGACAGTACTCAAAGGAAATTTTATAGCCCTGAGCACCCACATCAACAAATAGAGAAATCTCAATCTAACAACTTAACAAAGCAACTCAAATTCCTTGAAAGAGAGCAACAACCCTGAGCGTTTTTTGCTCAAAACTAGCGCTCTACCACTTGAGCCACAGAACCACATCTTGCTTTTTCTGAGTAGTTTATTGGAGATAAGAGTCTCACAGACTTTCCTGCTCAGGCTGGTTTGAAACCATGATCCTCAGATCTCAGCCTCCTGAAGAGCTAAGATTCCTAATATGAGCCACCAGTACACAGCTCCTTTTCCTTTCTTTTTTTCTCTTCATCTCCTCCATTTGGAAAAGTTGTGTACTGATAACAGAAACAAATCATCTGGTCTCTTTTCAGGCTTCCAGTTCATCTTGATATGAAAAGTCAACTTTTAACTAACAACACACTCACTATTTGGTGAAATGTGAATCTTGGGTACCTTGCAAAGCCCCAGTCCTGCTAAATAAGTTCTGGGAGAAATATGACCAAGCCACATTATGGAACAGGAACCACCCTTTCATCTAATCTGATCTGCTGCTCATAGATAAATACAACCTGAAATAAAATAAAATTCCAGATACAACAAAGGATCCTACAAGGAAAGAAATCCTTTGATCAGACAAGTACAAAAAACATAGCTACATGGCAACTTTACACACCTGTTTCATCTCTGTCAAATACATGCTATATGATCAAATAGCAGGACAGACTTCATGCCACTAGAACTTGGAGGGATCTTACCAGTTAAAAATAACAACACATGAGACATCAATATAAGAGATGAAAGAAAGACATTCTTATGAGACCATAACCATCTTTAGCCCCTGAGAAAGGCTGATTCTGAATAGTTAGGCCTACTCTAGTAAGAGATGATTCGAAAAGGATAGGCCTACTGTAATCTGCCCTGCATTGGTCATCAGTAGTCCGGTGATAAACTAATTTGTCCTGACAAATCTCTATAGCTGGATATTGCCTTTTTTGCAAATGCATGACCCTATTTACTTAAGAGCTATGGGTTATAGACATGACATGACATATACAATCTGAAAATTGAAATTTTATTGACATTTTAAAAAAGATATCTATAGGGGCTGGGGATATGGCCTAGTGGCAAGAGTGCCTGCCTCATATACATGAGGCCCTGGGTTCGATTCCCCAGCACCACATATACAGAAAATGGCCAGAAGTGGCGCTGGGGCTCAAGTGGCAGAGTGCTAGCCTTGAGCAAAAAGAAGCCAGGGACAGTGCTCAGGCCCAGAGTCCAAGCCCCAGGATGGCCAAAAAAAAAAAAAAAAAGATATCTATAAACCTGTCTCTTTTCCAGGCCCAGCACTCCCTAGAAAGACGCTAGAAGAGGTCCAAGCAGTTTTCTCCAGTGAATTTCTATCTTCCAACTCCTATGCCAAGGCTTAAAATTGTATATTTGTTTTCCCTAAGCTCTTTATAGAAAACTGTGACAGAAATAATGCTTAAAAGTTTTGGAAGAAAATACAGGAAATACCATGATGAAGCTATAGGGAACAATATCTCAAGTGAAATTCAGAAAACATTAACTGCAGAACAAATGATTGATCTAATTACATCAAAACTAAGAGCTTCTGCTCACTGAAAGAACCCTTTGAGAAATAACAAGCCAAGCCACAATTGTGAGAAGATATGTACAACACATTTCTGATAAGCTGCTTGTATCCAAGATACATAAGTACATAAAGAAATCCTAAAAACTATCGAAAAATAGACAAAATAACAAGTACTTCAGAGAACAGACAATACTATTTGGCAATAAAACTATCAAATTAAGTTCAAATTCATTAGAAATCAGTACATAGAAATTAAGGAAAAATAAAATTGCACATCCATGGGTTGCCAGGATTGAATAAATTTAATAGTGTACACATAAATGTCCCATCAGTGGGGAACTATATAGTGATACTATGTCTATAAATTGGAATAGGTACTTTGGAAGACAACTTAGTATTTCCCAACTTCAATACTCACAGACCCTTTATTGTATCCCCTTATTAAGCATATACTTGTAAAAGTTGTTACACATATGTACCAGGAAGTATGTTAAACACCTGAGTAGCAGCTTTATTAATAAATATAGAAAAAAAACTGAAATGATATAAATGCAACATATAAACAATAACAAATTGTACAACAGTAAATCTCATTTCAGCCATATGTACCAACAGGACAGAACATCAGAAATATGATATTGAGCTTTCTCCCTAATATTAAAATGTACTAATATCAAAATTGAGAGACAAAGGATAAAAAGACAAAGGACTCCAAAAGCAATACTTGCAAAACCATTTGGTGTAAACCAACTGAACAACTTATGGGGGGAGAGGGAAAGGGCGGGGGGATAAAGGAGGAGGTAACAAATAGTACAAGAAATGTACCCATGGCCTAATGTATGAAACTGTAATAAATAAATAAATAAATAAATAAATAAATAAATAAATAAATAAATGTACTGTCAGAGACACTTATGTGAATATGAGCACCATAGATACTGAGTGCTGGTGGATCACACCTGTAATCCAAGTTATTTAGAAGGCTGAGATTTGAGGATCAAGACTCAAAGCCAGCCCAAGAAGGGAAGTCCCTGAGACTCTTATCTCCAATTAACCACCACAAACACCAGAAGTGAAGCCCCCAAACCCTAAGTCAAACCCCAGGACACACACACACATACACACACACACACACACACACACACACATACACACACTAATCACAGGAATGATAAAAATCCAGGTGAAAGGAAAAGAGATAGGATGGGAAGGCATAGGTATCAGCATGATGGTATGAGTTTTATTCTTGCTTTAAAGTGTGAGAATGGAAACATTTGGACCAATTATATTATGTTGTGAAATAGCTTACATGCATGATTTAATATAAACTAGTACAAAGCTTTTTAAAAGATAAAACTCTCTTTTTTATAAAAGTCTCCATACATGAACAGATGTGAGTTTCGTGATTGTTGGGTTTTCCAGTTTCTAGAAACAAGCCACATGCTCTTTCTCTGCAATAGCCCTTTGAATTGACAGAGCCCCAGAGGCCACGGAAGCTGCCACAGATGAAATGAAGAAGGCAGTGAGCCGTGGACTAGGGACCTCTCAGCTGCTGCTGCAAGGTTTTATTGTATGAATTTTATTTCCTGCCAAACAGGAAGGTGAGAAATAAAAGAGGTAGGAAAAAGTTCCAAAGGGACACGGGACATTAAAAACAGACAAACAGATTTCACCATGAAGTTATTTGAGATTTAACTCATAAAATGCATAAAACTGAAATTCTGGCCTTAGGTTTTCTACAGGTAAGTTTTGACAGCAGAGATATTGAAAGACCACACACACCAGCCTCCTCAAACTGACTTTCTTCCTAGTGGTTTCCTTGCAAGGAGAAAGAAAAGAGGAGACCATGAAGAACCGTCAGCCCTCGTCTTCTATCCATCTCTTAAAAATATTTATGAGGGTGAGAAAGTATTTTCTCAGATATTTGGGATGCTTAAAGGTAGTTTTCTCACTGCTTTTTTCTAGGAACAACTCAGACTTTTAATGCTCCTGTACAGCTACAAACTGACCTTGCTCATATCTTTCATTAAAATAAAGAGCTTTGCATAGGTAGAGCAAGGTGATGGCTGCCTATAATCCTCTGTGATCATCTCTCCACAGATCTACCAAGTTGGACATCTATATAGGCACAAAACTACCCGAATGAGCTAATGACATCAGGTGAGTGTCTGCGACCCATACAATGAAACAGGATCTCCAGAGTATCTGCCTTTGTATAACCCCAGGAATAGGACTACTGCAGACAACAGGAAGAATGGGGTTGCCCACATAACCTCACCCCCTATGTCATGCAGCCCAGCATGGACAGAAACACCTGGAACTCCAAGTAGGGAGAGAGAATTAAGGCCAGGCCTCAGATTGAAACTCAGGACTTTGCCACAAGAAAAACCAACACTAGCTGAAGAAGTTTGGTACTGACTTTCAAGTGCCTTAAGATCTTCCTAGTGGGTATTTATCCAAAAGATTACAAACCAGGATACAGTAAAGCCACCAGAACAACCATGTTAATGTAGCACCATTCACCATGGCGAAGGCATGGGATTAGCCCAGTGCCCATCAAAGGACAAATGGATCAAGAAAATGTGTGTGTATACATACACATATGCAAATATATGTGTATGTGTATATGAATTCTACCCATAGAAAGAATGTTATTGTACCATTTGTAAAGAAATGGAAAGACCGGGGGTAAAATTATATTAAGTGAAGTAAGTCAGTTCCATAGAAACAGAGGATACATGTTTTCCCTTATATGTGGAATCTAGATTTAGCTTATAAACTCAGGCATAAATACATTGGGTGATATCCTCTAAGGGCATACAAATGTATATTAACTGTAACTGCAATTTGGTAGATTCAAGGGAGAACTCAAATAGTGTAATTCCTTAAACAGGCAAAGTTCAGCAAAAGAAAACACCAGGAAATGAGTACTTGAAAGTGGAGTGGGGTCAAAGGGAAAGGAGGAGAAAAATGAAAAAGAAAAGAGGGGTAAAATTCAGTCAAGAATGTACATCCTACAAGAAGAGTAAGGGAAGGAGTGAGGAGTGGAATCCAGGAATGTGTGAGAATGTTAAAAGAGGTGACAGTGATCAAGATGTATTGTACACATAAACTGCTTTGTTAAATAGCAACTCCTTTGTACAGATACTTAAAAGTAATAATTAAAAAAGAAAGCATTTTCAAATCACATGTCTGATAATGAACTTGTATTTCAAATATAAAAAGACTCAAACTTCAATGATAGATGCTTTAAAAATCCTGGGTAAAACCCCATAATCTCTACTGACGAGATAATATCCACAGCTTTAGCCTTCAGAACTGCCTAAGGCCTGGCAACTAACTATAACCACCACTCTTCCTTACGCCTCCAGTGGCAAAGCAGGGGAAATGACTCTACCCCAAAGGAGCAGGGCACAAAAGCTAGGATAGGGTTTTGTGTTGGAGCTCAATGCCAGGACTGCCAGTGAAACCCATCTTGATGGCTCCATACACATGCCAGACCTCACAAAAGAGGTTTCTTGGACTATCCCAGGAAACAGGCAGAGACAATGTGAAGGTGGACAGAGCAGAGTCCGGGCCTGCCATCACTTTCCAGCTTTGGAGTGGGGCTGGGGAACACCCCTCTCCTCCAGAGATTGTGCCTGTGACAGTGCCTGTGAGACTCAGGTATAACCCAGCTTAGCATCATTACAAACTATTATGAACAACCGTATGCCAACATAATTGACATTCCAATAGAAATGGAGAAATTCCTTAGTACATATAGATTGTATTATTGTACATACATTTTCAGCATTACATTGCATTCTGTTTATTTATTTATTTATTTGTTTGCTTATTTATTTTTCAGTGCTTTTCCTAGGGTTTGGACTCAAGGACTTGGCACTATCCCTTATCTTTTTTTTCCCCTCTCTCTCGAGGCTAGTACTCTATCACTCTACCACAACTCAACTTCTGGCTTTTTTTTTTAACTTCTGGCTTTTTTTATGCTTAACTGGAGGTAAGAGTCTCATGGACTTTCTTGCCTAGGCTAGCTCTGAACCACCATCCTAAGAACTCAACCTCCTGAATAACTATGATTACAGATGTACACCACCTGCATTGGGCAACAATATATTCAAATTTGAAGCAACCCCCAAAAAAGACCTAGCCAGGAACTTGTCTACCCAAGATGGATGCAAACTGCAAGTCTTAGATCACAGCCTCCTGAGTAGTTAGGACTATATGCGTGAGCCACAGGAATCAAACTTTAATTAGAAAAGAAAAAGTATACGAATATCTCTGCAATGGGTTTAGTTATACAAGACAAATAAACATACCCCACATACACATACACCACAGATACATACACACACCACAAAAATACAGTCACCACATACATGTACTTTATTTTTTTTCAAATTTTTATTATCAAACTGATGTACAGAGAGGTTACAGTATCATACGTTAGGCATTGGATACATTTCTTTTTTTTTCAAATTTTTATTATCAAACTGATGTACAGAGAGGTTACAGTTTCATACATTAGGCATTGGATACATTTCTTGTACTGTTTGTTACCTTGTCCCCCATACCCTCCTCCCTCCTCCCCCTTTCCCTTCCCCCCCTGAGGTGTTCAGTTCACTTACACCAAACAGTTTTGCAAGTATTGCTTTTGTAGTTGTTTGTCTTTTTTTACCCTGTGTCTCTCAATTTTGGTATTCCCTTTCAATTTCCTAGTTCCAATACCAGTATACACGGTTTCCAATATACTCAGATAAGATTACAGAGATAGTGTAGGTACAACCACAGGAAGGTGATACAAGAACATCATCAATAATAGAGGCTACAGATACAGATGGGACGTTGAAAGTAGTTACAACTGTGATATAACAATCGTTTCCATAACATGGAGTTCATTTCACTTAGCATCATCTTATGTGTTCATAAGGGTATAGCTATTGGGCTCTTGTGATGCTCCACTATGATTTGCCTAAACCTGTACTAATTATTCCCAATAAGGGAGACCATAGAGTCCATGTTTCTTTGGGTCTGGCTCACTTCACTTAGTATAATTTTTTCCAAGTCCTTCCATTTCCTTACAAATGGGGCAATGTCATTCTTTCTGATAGAGGCATAAAATTCCATTGTTGGATACATTTCTTATACTGTTTGTTACCTCCTCCCTCATTCCCCTCTCCCTCCTCCCCCTTTCCCTTTCCCCCCATGAGGTGTTCAGTTCATTTACACCAAACAGTTTTGCAAGTATTGCTTTTGTAGTTGTTTATCTTTTTTTACCCTGTGTCTCTCAATTTTGGTATTCCCTTTCAGTTTCCTACTTCTAATACCAGTATACACGGTTTCTAATATACTCAGATAAGATTACAGAGATAGTGTAGGTACAACCCACAGGAAGGTGATACAAGAACATCATCAATAATAGAAGCTACAGATACACATGGGACATTGAAAGTAGTTACAACTGTGATATAACAGTCATTTCCATAACATGGAGTTCATTTCACTTAGCATCATCTTATGTGTTCATAAGGGTATAGCTATTGGGCTCTTGTGATCCTCTGCTGTGACTTGCCTAAACCTGTGCTAATTATTCCCAATAAGGGAGACCATAGAGTCCATGTTTCTTTGGGTCTGGCTCACTTCACTTAGTATAATTTTTTCCAAGTCCTTCCATTTCCTTACAAATGGGGCAATGTCATTCTTTCTGATAGAGGCATAAAATTCCATTATGTATATGTACCACATTTTCCTGATCCATTCATCTACTGAGGGGCATCTGGGTTGGCTCCAGATTCTAGCTATGACAAATTGCGCTGCGATGAACATCACATACATATACTTTAAACATAAAGAACACATACACACACAATGCATATCCATCCACACACACAGAAACCACACATACATTCTCAACATGGACACCACACACATCAACACCCCTCCCTACCAGATATCCCACACATGTATATATACCACACATTTAACACATGTGTACACACATACACACCTCACATTAAAGGAGAAAAATTCTCCTGAATTTAATACTTTGATCCTAGGTCAGCAGAGAGGTGTGTGAAAATGTTGAAAGGAGTGACACTAATAAAGATGCATTGTAGTTAGCAAATGTTGTATTAAGTAGAAAATCCTTTGCATAGCTACTTAAAAATCATTAATTTAAAATATTAAAGCAAGCAACAGACTAGATGACAATAATTACATATTTTTAAAGTGTAACCTATATACACAATAATGTTAAAAGGACACAATTATTTTTTCAAGGCCAGAATATTAAAAAAATTTATAAAAGATAAAATTTAAATTAAAGATAATTGAATGAAAAGCTTTAATGCCCTGCTTCTAACAAAATCATGTGAATGTTTCACCCATCAGACTGACAATAACTAAGATCCTCTGGAATTTAAATTACTAGGGAGTATGTTAAAAACAGAAATTTCATATCCAAGCATAAGATTGTAAGTTGATAGTTTCTCTTTGAAAAGCCAAATCTGATGCTTTGTAAACTTGAACATGTGTATGCATTACCACCCAGCAACCCTATTTATAGGAACTAACCTAATGAAACCCTCATACAGGCATTGTACATTCAGAACTTTAAATAAAGCAATGCTTTAACAGGAAAAAGAAATGAAAGAAAACAATTAAAACTGCAAGAAAAAATGATGCACAATGAATTCGAATGAGTGAATAGTAGCAATTATAAGGAAAATGTATCCATGAAGGTAGACTACAAAAATAGAATAAGATAAATAGATTACAGGAAAGTATGCCTTGTGGGAAACTTTGTGTTCATTTATTTGTGTGTGCGTGTATTTGTGTGTGCATGCGTGTGTGACGTGCGTGCATGAGTAGGTTCTACAACTTAAGCCACAAGTCCACTTCTGGCTTTTTGGGTGACTAAATAAAGATAAGAGTCTCATGATCTTTCCTTGCTGGCTTTGAATCAAGATCCTCAGATCTCAGTCTCTTGACTTCCTAGAGTTACAGGCATGAGCCACCAGTGCTCTGCTCAAAGAAAATTGTTACATTTTCTTTTCTATATTGAAAAATGAAATAAAGAGCTGAGCATGGTTTCCTGTGTCCATAATCCCAGCTACTCAGGAGTCAGAGATTAGGAAAATTCCAGTTTGTGGTCCTTCTTGGCAAAAAGCCAACTAGTAAGCTAAATATTGATGTCCCGTCCCTGTGACTTCAAGCTACATGGTGAACTCTAGGTAGGAAGAGCACAGTCTGAGGTGTAAGACTGACCCTGGGGGCATGGAGGGAGGGAAATTCTCTCAACAAAATTAAAAGGAATAATTATTCAGGGAAGAGATAAATAAACCAATAAAAGGACATATATTATATATGTATAACATAATATATATTTTTAAAGTACCTATTAGTATGTCATTTGAATAAGTACCTATAAGATTGCCATCTGAATAAGCAAAGGAAGATAAGGAAAAGTGAACTGGCCCCTTGAGTCTTTGGTACCTCCTGGCTGTATCTCCAAGACATCTGGACAAGTCAAAACCAAGAATGTTCATAATAATAATTCACACAATAAACTACTGACAGCTGGTATCACTCAGCTGGCATAGTGTAACTAGAATAGAAATTCTCTAGTCACAGAAGTATCAATTGGGTCCCAAAGCCTTTTGCTCACATGAACGACACAGACAATGGCAAAACAGAAGTGAACTTAGATGAGTCTCCACAGAAGGGTTCTTCTAACATTGGAGATACTACTGCAGGTAAAGGGTTTACTAAGAAAACAATCTTTGAGGGACTGTGCTTAGTGGTTTATACCTGTAATCCTAGCTATGCTAGGTTCATAAGTAGGAACATAGTGGTATAAGGCTGACCCTGAGCAAAAACATTACAGTACCTAAAAAAATTAAAAAAAACTAAAGCACAAAGGACTGGAAGTGTGGTATCTGCTTTTGTACCTGCTTACCTAGCAAGAGTAAAGTCCTAAATCCAGAAAGAAAGAAAAAGAAAACAATTGTTTGTCCAGAGACAGGAAAACCACATGAGGCCTTAATCAAGGATATAAATGTTCTTTGCAATTTGGAGTTCCTGAAGGTCATTACTATTTGCTACACTTGCTAATTTTTCTTACATGTTATACACTGCCTTATTCTTCATATAATATTTACTTTTTTATTTTGATGTAGTTTTTAATTGCCTTTGTTTCAGTCTCATTTACAAAATGAATATACTTTGTGACTAGCAGGGAGAAATGACCCACTATGGACAAATCATCTTCAGTGTAGTTCCATCATATTTTTTATTGTCAAAATGACATACAGAGGGGTTACAGTTTCATATGTAAGGCAGTGAGTACATTTCTTATCAAACTTGTTTCCTTCTCCCTCATTTTTCTCCTTCCATCCCCCCTCCCCAATTCCCTTCTCTTCCCCACCCCCCATGAGTTGTTTAGTTAGGTTACAACACATACTTTTGTATTACTGTTGCATTGGTTCGTCTTTTATCCTTTATCTCTCCATTTTGATGTTTTCTTTCCCTTCCCTAGTTCCAATAAACATATATACAATACCCAGGGTACCAAAATCCATAACAGTGACAACAGGGGTAAAACCCTGGGGAAAAAAGACAGAAGAAAGTGGCTTAATTTCAGATGGTATATTGAAAATAATGACAATGGTAAGCCACTTATTTCCATAACTTGGAGTTCCAAGAAAAGAATCCTTAAAGCTTCCAGGGAGAAAAGAACAATCACATATAAAGAAAAACCATTCAAAATTACTCCAGATTTCTCACCAGAGACCAGGAAAGCAAGGAGAGCCTGGAATGAGGTATTCCACACCCTAAAGAAAAATACCAACCAAGAATACTTTACCCAGCTAAACTCTCATTCATAGCAGAGGGTCAAATAAAAACCTTCCACAGCAAGAAAAAAACTGAAACAATATATCTCCACCAAACCAGCATTATAGAAAATTCTCAAAGATGGGATACACATTGAAAATCAACAAGAACAAGATACTGGCAGAGAAATGAACCCTAAAGAGAAAACCAGGTTATTAGAGCAAGAATTGAAAAGGCACAGCCCTTAAAAAGAGAGATATTAGTGAAAGGAACAAATAAACACCCCTCAATCCCAACTCTCAATATTAATGGACTTAACTATCCAATTAAATGATATAGGCTGACAAGTTGAATCAAAAATCAAGATCCTATTTACTTTTAAGGCAAAGAGTTAGTGTGGGTTTATTAGACTCTGCTGAGATTTTTTTTCCTCAAGGAAAAGTCTGAGTCAAGGGAAGTAGGGCATTTTTACACAAAAATATCCTGTTCTCTCAGAACACCTGCAATTCCCACACACAGCTTATAGCTCTACTCAGCTATTGGGCAAAGAGATGGAAAGAGCCACATTTCAGTTTCTCTGAGAACATGTCCAAATTATGACAAAATTAAGGACTAATCGTCTCAGTAGCTGCTTAAACTGAGCATTATCTCTATACTTATAATGAGAAAGGTAATACATACTTGCCATACTAACACCTTCAGCTCCCACGAGGAAATCTTCCTCACATATCATTAACATCTGTTTCCTAGTCTAGGTAAAGCACCCTCTGTTCTACTCCCACAGCACCAGCACCAATTGTTGCCATTTTAATGCCATCTTCTGCTTGCTGTTGTACTCCACTGAACTGTAAGTCCTTTGAAGGGTACTTGTCTGGTTTTCTTCTCTGGAGTAAAACTTTACTTCATGTTCACTCACTAATAGTTATTAAATGCCAACTAGTTGGTAGACTGTGCCCTTCTACCAGTCCCAATAGCCTTGTCACCTAAAGGACAGAGACCGTGGCAAGAAAGACAAATGGTCCAGGTACTAGAAAAGTGCTAGACTTCTTCTTTCTTGTTTTCTATCACTTGGTGCCTAAGACAAGGGATTAGAAAGTAATTTCTGTTCTCATTCTGCCAAATAGTGAACTGTCTGCACATAGGTGAGATTCAGGCAGCTGAATACAAGCTAATGACTCTTACATGAATCTTCCTCCCCTGGGAAGCTATTTTTCTCTCCCTAGTAGTGGCTGTTTCTCCTAAGTCATTTTTCACTGTCTGAGGTGGTCATAATAGCAATCTGTCAGCACCCAAAATTTTTACAAGGCATGCAGAATAAAAGGCTGAAAACCTCATTTAACCAACGATAGACATTTAACTCACAATGATTAGAACACAGTCTGACCTTTCACACTATACCAATATTGTTTAACCAGGAGAAAATATATATACACACATGTGTATATATACAAGCATTTATATGTATATGCATATATAGACCTGTGTATAAATAATAAATACACAGGTACATACTTACATATTTTTATTTTGTGTATTATCCTAATCTGAGTATTTAACAAAGTCCTTTCTTTTAAAGAACTACAGATACTTTTAAAGCTATTTGCCTCTCTGTAAAGACTAATAAAGAAAATAATTCCATAGAGGAAACGGTGAAACATGTAACACATTTTAAACTACAGTTACAATAGTCAATTATTAAACCATGTTAATATTTCCAGTGAAATCACTCACTGCTAATTCAAGTGCTCAATGCATACACAAGTTATTGTTTCTGGTTTGGCTTGTCTTTCAGCTACTCTAGAGCTTTCCACTTTCTTTACTTGGTGCTTAGAATCATCTGGGAATGATAAGACATAAAATAAAAGATTAATGACAATATTTTAGTCATGTTGAGTTTGTGTAACACAGTCTGCAAACCACTATTGTTTTTTATTTATTGCAATACTTAAAAAGGAAATGGAGAATTTTTGAGATGAGAAGAGTTGCAAGATGTCCTGGGCTGTTCCTACCAGTAAGTAGTGAATGCAGAGATTTGCCAAAGGATTCTAATTCCCAAGGGGTGCTCTTCCTTCCAGTCTCCAGAGCAATCCATGGTTTTTTTTTTTTTTTTTTTTTTTTTTTTTTTTTGGCCAGTCCTGGGCCTTGGACTCAGGGCCTGAGCACTGTCCCTGGCTTCTTTTTGCTCAAGGCTAGCACTCTGCCACTTGAGCCACAGCGCCACTTCTGGCCATTTTCTGTATATGTGGTGCTGGGGAATTGAACCCGGGGCCTCATGTATATGAGGCAGGCACTCTTGCCACTAGGCCATATCCCCAGCCCCCATGGTTGTTTTATCTACTCATCTAAGTTGTTCAAATCTCCTTGTCCCTTAGTTAAAGAAATATTATTATCGGTTGAGTTATATTCATCCAAAAAAATATGAAGTCCTACCACCCAGGGCTAGGGAATGTGACCTTCTTTGGAAACAGTCTTGGATGATCATGTGGAGGTCCCTGAGGTGAGCCCTAATATAATATCCTTATCAAATGGAGTGATTTAGAAGCAGAATCCTCGCAAAAGGAGAAAGAGATGAGATACAGGAAGACCTTGTCTTCAAGCCAAGGAGTGCCTGAGGCTACCTGAGCTTGAGAGAGAGGCCTGTAACAAATTTTCCTTCACTGTTCTCCTGGGGGAAATGAGAGTTTTCTCTTAACTGGTTCACATGTTGAGTGTACTGACGACTATCCTAAAGTCTGCCAATCTCTTCCACAAAGAGATTAGATGTTACAACCCAAGGGCATTCTCTTGCACAATGTGATATATACTAAAAATCTTTCCAGTGCTGTTCCCCAAGCAGTCATTGCCTTGAAAATCTTTGTATTGTGCTTGACTCACCCTAAGGTAAGTTTACTACCTGAGTCAGGCCTGACTGCTTGGTACCGGGACTATAGTGTAGGTAGGTCTTGTTATTACTTATAGTTGTCTAATTCATTACTGTATCTCTTATCATAATCATAGGAGGTAAATACACTATTTACTACTATCCTACCATTTCAGAAAAAGAAACTGGACTTCAAAAGAGCTGGTTACATGTTATTTCTTGCCCATCTTTAACTTTACTATGTTTCATTGTCTCAGTTCTGATTCCAGGGTGTCAGACAAATGAGTGATTTAAATATTAGTACTGGTATTGAGCAAAGGAGTAATGGCAGGATTTTCAAAGCAATTGTTTCATAAACCATGAGATTACTATTTTTTTTCCTTTCAATGACACTGAATGAAGAATGTATCAGTCAGCAATAGTTCAGAACATCTATTTTTGATGATGAATCTGATGTGATTTTTGTCATATATCTCAGAAAGACTTCAGGTCAATAACACTGTTATAACAAAACTCCTTTGATTCCCAAAGCTTTCACAGAGCAATGTTATAGGCTTATGTATCATCTTCAAGGTAGATGCAATGAAAAATTCCCAGAAACATAAAATAATATTAAAAAGTTTTACATACCAGCTTGGCCTCTCCCTTTGCTGCCAAATGAAGAATCTAGTTTTATCAAGGAAGGTATTAGTGCATATTTATCTTCTTGTATTGGGATTGTAATCAACTCTCTGTGGGACTCAAGGGCTGCCCTGTCTAACTTCCCAGTCTCTATGTGAGACCAGACACACATTGCTTTAGATTCCTCACACTTGCTGCTGTCCTTCAGACTTCAAGAACTATAACACACACACACACACACCACACACACACACACACACACACACACACAGTGTGAAATCTCTGGTTGGTGACATCATAAAATCTCTACAATCATACCCACAGAAATCAGCCCACTTGTATCACTAAAAGTCCAGGGAAAGCTTTGCTTTTGGAGATAATTCAGAACTGAGGCAAACCCATGTCCCATTCCAACACCTGTGCAATGAGGAAACATCTTCCTTCTATTCCTATTTACTTCCTCCAGTGGCTGGAAGAAAGGATGTTGTCTTCCTGGCTACCTCTCATGGAGGGTGCTCTGAGTACAATTCATCCTGCTGAAGATCATGCTGAAGATTGCTCTCATGCTGAGGCATGAGAAAACAGTAATACTGAAGAATAAATGCTCTCTCTTCAATTCATACATAGATAGGACTCTCAAGTATTCTCTCAAGAGTCAATGGTCTAGTGCAAAAGAAGAAAACAGATGGCTACATCTGACACATGATAAATCTCCTGGGCAGTTTCATGCTAACTCAAAACACTAGCTTGGGAATGGCGGTAAATGCCTATAATACTAGCTGTCAGGAACCTGAAGCAGGGGGATCACACATTTGGCAATCTTTCCCCAAATTATGAACTGGAAGTCTATTTACCTAATGCTCTTGGGTTTTCACGTCTTGAGTGAGTGACTGTGATAGTCTTCACATACCTGGGAACAATGTCAGAAACTATAAGAATTCTCTACTGGTAGTAAATTGAGCAGAGAATTCTGGTCAGAGGTCACTTATTTAAAGTTCCATTTTAGCTAAATGCTCATCAGGAACATCACAGGATTCAGTGGCCTCCTAGGGGTATGAGCAACACTACAAACCTAGAATAAGTGCAATCAAGCTACATAGGACTTTCAGCACCATTTTTCCCACATATCTGACTAGATCTTAACCTCTTCCAAACCACAGTATAGCTTCACACCAGTAAGAGTGAATTGGTTTTCACTTCTTCAGGGCCCTATCTGTCCCTAGACTATAAATGAAAGAAGGAAAATGACCCTCAAGAATTGTTGTCCTGACACATTGCATTTGTTGTCATGAATCAAGAATCAAGTAGCATCTGTTCATCATTTTTGTCATTAGGATATCTAGCTATGTGTTTTTTATCACAGTACTATGATTTAATAACATTTTTAAAAATAAGAATGTAGCAACAGGCCACAGAAGATCCTCAGCAGAAAAGTCCAGTAGACAATATCTCTAAAATAACCAGCACAAACCAAGACTGGAACAGAGCTCAAGCAGTGGAGTACCACCCTGACCACTAGCCAATTCAAAGCACAGGGCTTGACACACAGTGCATTTTCACATGCACACAACTCTAGGTATTTGAGCTACTTTTGTATGTCCACACACTGCTTCCAAGATAATCTTTATTTGTCATGTGTGTTTGACATTGAAAGACACAAAAATTGTTTTCAGTACTATCTTATAATGCTAAAATAGGTACTTATGATAGCTAGCTTGCAAGTAATTGCCAAATATTTCTTTGGTTAACCTGAAAGGTGGGAGCTAAGAGGAAAGTAAAGTGTGGACAAAAAAGAATACTGCCGATGCCCAACTGAGGAAAATTTTCAAGTATGTTGTCTTATTGGGCCAGTGTTGCTGGCTGGCTGTTGAAGATGAATCAATGTCAGACCTGGTGAAGAGGTAGATGGCTGTCCCACGGGCAGCACAACAACCTCCATATGCAGTCAAGCCAGAAGTGCTTCACCTGGAAAAAGAACACATGTAAAAAAAAAAAAAGAAGAAGAAAAAAAGAGTTTTAAACCTGAAATGAACCAAGGTCAAAAAGAATTAAGATGTTTAACAATGACAGTGTTTGATTATGAGGAAACAAAATTATAAAATATGCAAATTTCGGAAGGAAATTTAAAGAAAAGAGAGTGTGGAAATAATGTTTGTGTGAATTAAAAGAAAGGAATTGCAGGTCAAGCGGGGATTTAACACTAAGAACGAAGCAAAGCCAAGCATGGTGGCTCATGCCAGTAATCCCTAGCAATTCTGAGAAAGATTGGGCGGGTCAAAGCTGAAGTTTCAGTGCGGGCATAAAAGCTCACAGATCCCCATCTTGAGCAGTAAACATCATGTACCTGCCATTCCAGCTACAATAGAAGCATAAATAGAGGACCACCACCCAGGCCAGGCCAGCCAGGCCTGCACAGGATACTCAGCTTGAAAAACAACAAAAGTAAAAATGGGTTGGGGTATGGCTAAAGTGTTAGAGTAACTTCATGATAAATGTAAGACTCTGAGTGCAAACCTTAGGACCACAAAAAAAGAAAACAGGAATATGATATAAATCATTTGATTCAATAAATTTGAAAACCTAGTCAAAATGAATGGACTACTCAGAAAAACATAAACCCAAGCACTGACTCTAAAAAAGCACTATATTTTATACGATATTAGTGATCAGTGCTTTTGAATGAACAATTGTAAATCTTTCCCATGAAACTAAATTAGGCTAACATGATTTTGCAGACAAGTTCTGACAATCCTTCAATAATATTCATACAAATGAAGGCAATTTGTGGGGGGTGGGGGGCAAGGGGGGGTACCAGGGCTTGAACTCAGGGATTCATGCTCTCACTTGTCTTTTTTGCTCAAAGCTGGTACTCTGCCACTTGAGCCACACCTTTAGTGAAGCATTTGGCTAGTTAATTGGAGATAAGTTTCTCATAGACTTTGCTGCTCTGGCTGACTTGGAATCTCACTCCTCAACTCTCAGCCTCCTGAGTGGCTAGGAGTGCAGGCACAAACTACCAACACCCAGTTTCAGGCAGTTTTTAAAAGAAGGAAAAGGAGGAGCAATCCCCAAACCGTTTTATGAGCCTATTGCAACCTTTGTAACATTGCTAGATATAAATAATACGGACATATGTGTAGAAATATATTTATTTCTACTTTGACTAAATCATTTTATTCTGTAACAGCAAACTCCTTTAGCATGAAATACTGGATTAAGTTTGAAAGCATCAGAGTGTATCCAGGATTTGACATTTTAAAGGAAAAGATTACAGTTTCATTGTGGTTCTTGTATACAGGACAGATATAAACATCAGTGAATCTCTATAAACATATAGAAAACACAATACACATGAGACATAATCTTTTTATTTTTTAGTGTTATTGTAAAGGTGAAGTTCAGAGAGGGTTACAGTTATATAAGTCAGGTAATGAGTACATTTCTGTTTGGACATGGTCACCCCAGGAAACACATCTTAAAAAATATCTGACAATAACCATAAGGTCAGTAATCTCAGCACTTCAGAAACTGAAACAGAAGGAGCAATGGTTCTAGACCAGGCTTGACTTCATTGTGAGATACTGTCTCAAGAAAAGAAAGCAGGAAGGAAGAAGAAAGGGAGAAAGAGAGGGAGGGAAGGAATGAAGAGAGAGAGGAAGGGAGGGAGGGAGGGAGGATGAATAACCAATGATACATATTAATGGGGGGAAAAATAATTCACTCGTGTTAATCTAATCTAAAGAGAACCACATTGACATCTCACCAAAACATCAGAAATTTTGATATTAAAATTATATATATATACATGTTATATAGGTATACAATGTATATATATATGTATATATACGTACATGTATATATGTGATCCCATCTTATCTTCTGACTCCTCTCCTATTTTCCAAAATCAAGAACATTGTTTGAGAATCACTCTATGTGTCTTTATTTAAACTGGTGAAAAAAACCAAACTCTTTTGAAGTTGTAGTTGTATTCTGCTCATTTCTCTAACAAGGTTAGTGCTGCTGTCTCTAATGTGCAGTGAGCATTTTTCACTGGATAAAAAGAAACTGATATAGGATTTAAGCAACCAGGCCCCCATTTTATCCTACATTGATATGATACCACCACTGTTCAGCCTCATCCAAAGATTTAAATATAAATAATCCTGGCCCTGGCCTCAAGAAGGCAGTAGAGGCTTGGAGCCAAATTGCTACCATCACTGTCGATGACCCATCCCTTATGCAATCAGATTAAGGGAAGTTTGGAGTTGGGCCCAAGCCCTGGCTTTTGATCAAGTACCACAGTGGACCCTCATTTACATTAAAGTTTGAGAACAATGGCCAGTCCTTAGTGAATTCCAGATAGCTTAGTTATTTTCATCTTATTTTTATCTTTTATGGTGTATTATTATTATTCCTCATAATTGCGAACATCATTAACTTTTATCTGCCAGTAAAATATTCTTCTTCCTAGGTCTCACAGTCTTATTCTCTCTCATTCCCAAACCTCCTTACTCAGCTATAAACTATTTTAGAGGCAACAGAGTGTAACAGAGGAAATACAATGGGTTTTTCAATCAGATCTCCCCAGGTCTCCGTTTTCTCATTATAACTTAAAGATAATGTACAATACTGTAGGAAGGAGGATTAATGAGATGATATGTGTGACAGAGTGATGGGATAAATGTATGCTCAGTGAATATTAATTTATTCATTCTCTTACTCCTCAGTAACCAGAGGTATGTAACTCATATCCCTCCCTCATGCTCAGCTAGGACACAGGCCTTGCTCAGTACCACATTATATATGTATGTGTGTGTGTGTGTGTGTGTGTGTGTATATAATAGAGTCAGGAACAGTGTTTCATTCCTGTAATACTAGCTGCTCAGGAGGCTAACATGAGAAGGATTAAACTTCAAAGCCAGCCTGAAGCAACCCAAAAGCTGAGTGCAGTGGTGCGCACTTGTCATCCCAGCTGCAGAGGAAATACAAATACACAAATAGGAGGATCACAGTATATAGTACAGGCTGACTAGAACAAAATGTGAGATTCTATTTGAAAATAATGAAAACTAAAAGAAGGGCTGGAAGTGTGTCTCAAGTAGTAGTGCTAACTTACAAATATGAGGCCCTGATGTCCAATTCCCAGTACCCCTCAAAAAAAAAAAAAAAGCATACTAACCCACTAAAAATTTTAAAAGAAAGAGAAGGAAGAAGGAGTAATAAAGAGAGTTGAATTTGATCAGTGTAGATTATGAGCATTATTATACATGTCAAAGTGAAACCTCTTTCCTAATAAATTCAAGCCAGAAACTGGTGGCTTATGCCTGTAATCCTAGCTACTCAGAAGTCTGAGATCTGAGGATCGCGGTTCATAGCCAGCCATGGCAGGAAGGTCTGTGAGACTCTTACCTCCAATAAACTACCAGAAAACCAGAAGTGGAGCTGTGGCTCAAAATGGTAGACTGCTAACCTTGAGCAGAAAAACTTAGAGACAGCACCCAGGACCTGAGTTCAAACCTTATGACAGACAAAAAAAAATTTTGTTCAATAAAAACAGGCACTAAATCTAAAAGTCATTATGGATCAACAATGACTCTCAATAACTACTTTTAATCAAAGCATAATGTACTAAAAAAAGTTTGAAAGATAATGAAAGAATCAAGATGTCAGTTATTGGTTATTAAAATAACTGGAAAACCATCAGTATTTGTTTAGAAGCCAGCAACCGTGTGTGTGTGTGTGTGTGTGTGTGTGTGTGTGTGTGTGTACTGATGTGAACAATGTCTACTGCATTTCATTGTCCTTGATCTCATCTTTGCTAGTGTCCTCTACAATCATATCAATCAATACAATCAATGAGTTTTCATTTCAACATTGTTTTCTCCTTCAGAACTTCCAGCTTATAATTTTTTAACATAATCCATTTCTCCTGTCAGAATACTAATGTCTATCTTTTATTCTTTGGACTTTTCATTCCTATCTTAAAATCCTTAACTGCTAATTCCTTCATCCTACAGTTTTTGAGCCTATTCTTATTTATGTGCTTTCCTTCTGGCTGTAGATTGCAATTCCTCCTTCACTGTACAGCTGGTAGCTTTGAGTCTTTTACTGGAAATTGATTATTTTAACTCTAGAGACTACAAGGACCTTGTCTTCTTGGAAAAGACAAAATTTTTATTTGTCACAGAGTTCAGCTTAGCAGTTTTTTTTTAATTTATTTTTGTTATTCTTGTTGATGTTGTGCTCATGTTGGGACTTGAACTCAGGACTTCATACTCTCTGATTCTTTGCCTAAAGTTAAGTGTTTTACCACTTGAGCCACAGCACCACTTCCAGGTTTTGTTTTGGGTTTTTTTTTTGGGGGGGGGGTGGTGATTAATTAGAGATAAGAATCTCTTGGATTTGTCTATTCAAGCTGGCATTGAATTAGGATCCTTAGAACCCAGCCTCCTGAGTACCTAGGATTATAAGCATATGTCACTAGCACCTAGCTCTCAGTTTAATATTTCCTAGACTTATTTTAGACTTTCAAGTGGCTCTACAGGGTACTACAGGAAGAGTCTAGCCCTGCTTTGGTGATCCTGTCTGTGTTTTTACTGAAAGTACCAGGTTCAACAGTTTACTGATCAGGTTGATCAGATAGAAACATCTGCATAAGGGTTGGAGATTGTTCCATATGCATCTCCCTTGCAGCACTTCCTTCTCTGGTGTGCGTCTCTGAACAAGTGTGCTTTCTAATAGCTCTAAACTTGCCCAATCTAGCTTACATTTAGAGGTGATCAAAAGAGGAAAGGATTGAATTATCTTTCCAATTAAGCTGATATGGCAGCATAGTAATTATAGGCTACTTATAACAAGACTTAGAATGCCTCCACATTGGGTCTGGCCAGTTACAATTTCCCATTTGGGCAACCTTACTTATCAGACATATATAGTTTAACATTCTGTGGCCTTCAAGAGAAAAGTTTGTGGAGCCTAGAAAAGAAACACACTGGGGATTTTTTGTTATTATTGTTGTTATAATACTGGCTTTTAATTTATTTTTCCAGTACTAATGTTTGAACTCAGGACCTTATACTTGCTAGGCAGGCACTCTACCACTCAATCATATCTCCAACCCTTTTCATACTGGTTATTTTTGAGATAATGTTTTACTTCCTTTCTAGGCCTGTGCCTGGACCACAATCCTCCTACTTTTAGCTTGCCACTGTAGCTGGGATTACAGGTACACACCCACCATCACACTAAGCTTCTTCTGTTGAAATGTAGTCTTGTCAACTTTTTCCCTGGCTAGAACAGGAGCTGTGACTTTCCCAACCTCAACCTCCCATTAGTTGGAATAATAGGTGTGTAGCACCATACTCAGCTACAGGTTAGAAAAGGGGGAACATTTCATGAATATTTTTACCCAGTCTGACATTGATTTACAATTTCCCATTCTCAGCCTTCCAAGTAGTTAAGAATGGAGCTGTGAAACACTAGCACCCAACCGAGTATGGTTTCTCCATTGCTATTCCCGTTGTTTCTAGAGAATTGGCTAGGAAGCTACACACATGCCAAGATTCATCTCTTCTATTTGAAGAAGATGAATGTGGTGAGAGCACCCCAGGGTCACCTCTGCAACCTGTACATGGTCCTTCCCACTCCCTGAAGCTTAAAATACCTTGAAAAATTTTTCATTGATATTAGAGACTTTAATGCCCACCACCCAAACAGAAATGTTTGTGCTTCATTCTGCACTAGTATTTGAATACTAGCAATTTTATTTCTCTGGGCCTGCAGATAGGCATAGCCTGAAACACAAAGAAAGCCAAGAAAGACAGAGACAAAAAAAAGTTGGTCTTTTTTTCACAAAGTTGTATGATATAGGCTAGGAAAAGAACCAACTCTCCTCTATGTGAATCTAATTTCACCTGACTACAAGCTGCCCCTGAAGGTGAAACCTTCACTGAACAATTTAACTCCCTTGTGCACCATATTGGGCATCCTAAGGGATCATTCAACAACCCATAAGAATCCTCTCTTAGATTTAGTCATTGCCACTGAACAGATCTAGCCAGCAGGGATCCAAAGAAGCCAGAGATAAGAATATGAGCCCTTGGACATAGTAATGGCCCTTGCTATTGCTTCGAATTGATGAATATAGATATCAAGGTGCCAAGGGATGATAGCTATAAGTCATCCCTTTTGGTAAAACTGCAAACAGCTGTTCTATGCTTTATAATTGTCATAGAAGTTCTCCTTGGAGAAAATAACAGTGTGAATCCCATAGCCCAGAACAACACTTTCAGATTTCCATTCATGTATAACAACAGACCTTATTATTTGAGGCACGGAAATCTATGAGAATCTCATGAAAATCATAAAAATGTACCCCATCATAAAAAAATACCCCTTCACAAGCATAGAATATAGATACCCTTGAATCACTCTTACAAACACACACACACACACACACACACACACACACATACAGACACGTACAAACACACCTGCCATGCAGGAACCATGAGTTCTAGGTAATAAATGGCCCTAAAATCTTGCCAATTAATGATCATCACTACCAGGAAGATGGGAAAGTAGAATATGACGCTGGTTCTCCATCAAAATACTGGCTCAAAACAGGGGGAAAATGACTCTTTTAAAAACTGAGTTATAGCTAAAAGGGACTAAGATTTAAGAAAACTAGAGGATAGAGAAACAAAAATAGACACAGTAAGTTATAACCACAGACACTGCTTTGCCAAGCATGCCAGCCCTCCAGGGACCCTGATTCTACCACCACACATCTACAAAGCTAAAACAAAACAAAAAAGGCCCAAAGTAAAACCATATTTAGAAATATAAGCAGTTTTGAGGGACAGGAATGAAAGGGTCTCTCTGCCTTTTGTTACCCCCTGGGGCCCTATAATGATGGCTCATGATAGGCTTTCACATAACAGGACCTAGAATCTGAGCATCTGCGTGTATTTTACAGGCCCCTAGGCCCTTTCTACCACCAACCTCCCAGACTCCAGCATCCTCAGGAGACTATGAACTTACCTTTTTCGAGGTACAATTGGATTATTTTCCTATAGCTAGGTGTATCTACATATCCTAATAGCTCTATTTCTTGGGAGAAAGCTGACTAGCAAAATAGAACATAAAGGTGAGGGTGAAGTTCCTTTCTCTAAGCTGGGGCATTATTTTCTCTTGTTCTCTGGCAATAGAGTTCTATTTCTTATGCCCTCAGACTCTGACTCTAAGTTCTAAAGTCTATGCAACATTTTCTTCTTTTTTCTGTATGTGTAATAGTTCAAAGTCTCACGTCTGAGAAGGGACAAGGGGTTCTCTTAGCTTTCCTGCGTTCACTTAAAATTACAAACCCTTAAGATCCACACATAAAAAGCATTTCAGTATGTTTCACAAAAAGGAGATTCTCATAGGGTATTTATTCATTTTAGATTAGAGTAAGGAGAGAGAGAGAGAGAGAGAGAGATTATTTCCTATTCTCTATGCAGGAGTGTAAGTTAAAGACTGAAATGGCAGCTGTTATCTGCTCATCTACTCAGGTGTTACCCACGGTCAAGCTGTCTGGCATACTGGAACCATGAGGCTGCTTATTCCTGTAAAGTATGGAGATGTCCTGAGCCTGCCTGGCAATGAGTAAGCTTCAGAGCTTCCTTTCCTCAGATTAGGGTTTTTACCCAACTACAGAAATTTTCAGATTTTTACCATTTCAAAGGAGAGGGCAGTTTTAGATTGCTGGCATCTCTTAGATTCTCCCAGTCCTGGTCCTTGGCATTGAAGGTTGGAGGGAAGCTTAACTGCTTTTCCACTTGCTTCTGGGTTTCAACATTCTGTTCAGGGCCCTTTTTTTATTATTATTATTATAAAAACTTGCTTTTTAATCAAGTCTTGAAACAGAACAGATTTCTTGAATAAAATGGAAAGTTTCCAATACATTGACAGATAAATCCATGAGCCACATTACATACAGCACCCAGTAGGGAAAAAAAATAGTGGGTTTACACAATCCCTGGTACAGCCATGGTCTGGTTCTTAAGACACGTCCTCCCTCTGCCAAGTGCTCTGAGGATACAGAGCACACCACTCCTTCTGAGCCCCCACTCAGCTAATCTTGTAGCCTACAAAGCACTTCTGCAGGGCTTCGGTGGTGGCTCTACTCAAAAAGCAAAGCAGTTTTCAGCACATTCAAACAGTGTACCAAACATCCTTTAAATATCAAAGTGAGAAATAAGAAAGCAACATCATTATGCTATGAGAAAGATGTTAGGAAGGACATCTGTGTAAAGATTGAGGTTGAAAATGGTTCTCCAGCTTCATTTCTTTGGCTTGGTGGGTAGAGGCCTCCAGAAGGGAAAGATGTGACGTTCTGGTTCATGGATCATCTAATGAACCCATCCTTGACCCTGTTGAATTCCAAGATCCCTCCATTCAGATTCAGAAATCAAATGGGTTTTAGAGACAAGTTTGGCTATGTCCTTGGGTAAAATGACATGAATAGTAAATTTGTTTATGTGACATGACCACTCTGCCAGCAAATTTCCAGGCTCCAGCCCCCTGCCTCCAAACAACTCACAGAAGCATGCCCAGGGCCTTTTTATATTTATTAAAAATAATATTTCTCTGCCTACTCATCTAGCTCTCTTACCTTAAGGCTAGGCTGTGAGCTTAAAGAAGAACTGGCAGATAATAGTAAAAATACAATAGTAGTCAGGGCTTTCTAGAGAAACAAAACTAGTACAATGTGTAGACACATCCAGCTACAGGAGGAAAGGAATCCATTTGTACCTAGAAGGAGATAAGCTTTTAGTCCCATGAAAATGTTACAGGCTGAAGGGCTGAGGGCTAGAAAGGGATTGGGAACTGGGAACAAGACACTATTGTATATAAACTAATAATAGCTTTATGATTGTTTATTTCAGTCATCAGCTTGACTAGGTTAAAGACTACCCAGATATTTAATAAGGTACTGTTTCTGAATTTGCCTACAAGAGCTTTTAGAGGAGATGAGCATTTGAACCAAAGACTGGGTAAAGACTTCACTCTCACCATCCTGAGCAGAAGTGATGGCCCCAACAGAACACAAAAATGAAGATGGACGAATTCTCTTTCTCTAAATTAGGAAATCTATTTTCTCCCCTCCCTGCTGGCATCAGAGTCCTACTTCTTTGGCCTCCAGGCTTTAGAGCTTACTAACTTAGGCTTCCAGACTTGAAGTGAATTATTTCACCAGCATTCCATGGGCTCTAGCTTTCAGATATATATCACAGGGTTCTCCATCTCTACTAGTTGTGTGAGCTAATTCCCATAATAACTTTTCCACATAGCTCTCCAGATCATATTGGATCTAATTATCTGGAAAACCGTGACAATTACAAAACTCTGATATCAATATTCTTTGGGCACAGGAAAGAACAGTAAAGAACTAACAGAGTAGAACAATTTACAGCTCTCTGTACATTGAAATAATCAGAATGGAGGGAGGCATCACTGGAAACATAGAAAAACCTAGCATTCAAGCCACTTAAGGTAACTTAATTCATTTAATGAGAGCTCAGAGTTTAAAATTTAAAAAAAACAAAAAACTGATTACAAATGCAGGAGAGTGTTGAAACTACTGAGAGATGAGAGTACTCAGCCTGTAGGCACTTCCTGTGAAGAAAAGCCCAGGGCAGACAAAAACACCAGGGAGTCGGCTCAAACGCAAATGTGTCAAGGTGACAGGGCCTGAATCTCATACTGTGAATTCTTTCAAAGAGACAGGCATGCATAAAATCATGTGTTCTTTTGTTTGGTGCTAAGATGGGCTTTCAACCCTTCATCTCTTATAGCTAGAAAAAAAAAAAAAAAAAAACAGAACTGGAAGGGCCCTTAGAGATAATCTAGTCAGGCCTTCATTTTACAGTTGAGGAAACTGAGTGAAGTCAGAAGAGTGCAATGATTTGCCCAAGGTCAAATGGGATTGGCTCAGGACAGATCCAGAATTTAAATCCTTCAAGAACATCTAATCCTCCTGGTGAAAACACAAAACAAATCAACAACAAAAACTTTCATTTTTAGCTGTACCAAAAATTTATCTAACAACTGTAAAGGTAAAAAATTAATCAGCAGACTCAATATATTACCAAAGATAAACATGATACAAATTTATCTCATCTCTTTAGTATTTCAACATTTATCTCTCCTACCAGCTGTTAAAAAAAATTGGTAACAGTCCTTGAGATTAGATTGTACCTTGTTCACGTAAACATATATAAATTGTCCTTTAAAATAGACAGATTTGTTTTATTTTTTGTTGCTTGGTTTTTGTTTGTTTTGTTGAAATAGTGTCTTACTCTATAGCCCAGGCTAGCCTTGAACATACACAGTCCTCTTGCCTCAACCACCCAAACACAGGGATCACAGGCTTGTACCACCACACACATCCATGCATACTTTTTAAGTTACCCTACTTAGTCATGGAAAAGATTACCAATGCATGTAGAATCTTAAATAGATATATATATATGCACTTGAATGTTGATTTATGATTAATCATAAGTAAATTCCTAGCACAGTATTACTTCTTACTATTACCAGAATAATTTCCTAAGGAGAAAAAGTTAAATAAAGCAAAAATTCAAATATTTTCCCACCTGAGAAAAAATTTGGCTTCTCATGATTCTCAAAGCATAGATAGACCTCAAAGTATTTCATAACACATCATAGGAGAACGAAGACTATTTAAGCATCATTCCTGACAAGTGTTATTGAAATTATACTATAAGCAAGCAGAAAGTTGGTCTTCATTTACAGGAATTTTTTAAACTAGAATTTAAGAGAAAAGCAAAAACAACTTTTTGCTTTGAGATTCACAAGGACAATGATCCTCAGAGCTCAGCCTCCTGAGTAGCTAGGCTTACAGGCATGAGTCACCACAGCCAGGCTTCTCTCATATCTTTCAATGATAAAACACCTTTATTAGCAATCATTGCTCTCAACTTTAACCAAAAATAGCAGCACAGTGTCATTCCTAACAATAAAGAAAACATTTTTTTTAAGCATCCCATGAAACTCCAACGTCCTCATTCTAGGCTTAGTATTCCCCAAAGATCCTGGGAAAAGCCTATAATCCTTCTGCCAATGAATTGTTCAATGAAGAATCAAACAAATGGAAGAGGAAGTGATTTGGAGGGCAAAGAAATATGTTCTGTCTATAAGGTACACAAAGAGATTCTTGGAATTTTTGTGAAGTTGTAAAAATTGACATTAGGACCTAAGGGGAAAAACAAAAGACCTTAAAGGAATTATGTAAGAAAGATGGATGCTGAAAATGACTAAAGAGACTTAATCACTGGCATTTTGGAGAACCAATGAATGTCATGCAAAGGCCTAAAACAGCCCCTTTCTATTGTTACACCTTTATATTTCACTCATATACCATTGCTCCAACTGACCTTAACTTCCTGTTGTTCCTAGAGCTGTCCAACTTTTTCTCTACCCCTAATGCTTTGTAGGAGTCAATTTGTTTGCCTAAAATTTCTTTCTTTTATTTGATAGATGGCCTGACTGCTGGTTAAAATTGCCAAGTCAAGGGAAGACTACATATATGGATATAAGTCGCTATGCCCAAATTTGCACCTTAAATAAATAAGCACTGACCCCATTCTCTAACAAACAGTTCTCAGTATTTAGGACAATTTGAATCCAGAGAGGGGCTCTGTTTCATTTGCACACTCAAGTATATGTCACTGAAGAGGAATAATTGACACACCTGCACTGCCATGCCATGCAATTTGTTCTCTTCCCTACCCCATTTTTCCACTGTTCTCTGCTGTTGTTTTTGTTTCCTGAGTTCTAATCCATACATCTTTACATAGTCAGCACATGTACAAGGAATGCCTGCTTTACCTCACAGTTGTGAGCATCTGTGAACACAAGATGTTAAGCCCAACAGATCCAAGCCATCTTGAGTGGAAGTTGCCCTCCAGTTTCCTGATCACTTCATGGTAATATACATCTATTATAAATTTCCCTTCCACCAGCTCTATGACAACTTGTAGTTTCTATGCTAACAAGCAGAACTAGCCAAACATGGAACATGTCAACATGGAATGTAGTTAAGCAGTGTTAGTTCTGCCCAGGAAAACTGCCCCTTCCCCCTACCTCCCCACTTTGTGAAGTAAGACATGTAGCCTTACCAGAAATCACCTGCCTCAAACCAGAAATCACCTGTAACTGTCAATCACCTCACTGTAAGTCAACAATAGGATCCTAGGCTCTGAAGTCACTTCCTCCTCCTCTGAGGTCACTTCCACATTTGCTGAGGCCGTACCTCCTGTCTTTCCCTATATAATCTCTCTGCTTTTAGTTCTCTCTCTGCACAGCTACATCTGGTGCAGACCGGTGGTTTGGTTCTCCTAACAAACTCCCTTGTGCCTGAACTGCATGGTGGTCTCTTTTGGGCAACTCTTACAGCAGGAAGGAGGAAATGGAATTCTCAAAGACATAATGCTGCATTGCTAAAAAGTCATAAATATTCTACCTACTTACTAGTCCACCGTATCTTCTATATCCTAAGACAGAACATACCTCATTTCTTTCACCTATTAGGGGTATGAAAACTCTGATCACAGAGCTTGTCTTCTGGGTTCTACCCTTCATTGGCCACTGAATAAAACCCTTTTTAATCCAATAACCTTTGGTCTCCTGCCCTACTCTCAGAGGCCTATCATCTGAGAGGATGGGGGTATAAGCTTTCATATTTATATTAAGATTCTGGGCTGTAGACTGGGCTGGAAGATAGTCAGTGGGCTATACCTTGGGAGAAATGTTGAATTATAAGAACAAAGTGACTTGGGAGGCCTTCTTTTTCTATACCTAGAATTTTGTGATAGTTTCATATCACACAAAAATAGGAATAAGTTGCAATTTTTAAAGACTAACAACTGTCACAAGCAACAAAAATCTAGAAAATCATGTCATAGTTTTATTAACTGTCTGACATACCTCTGTGAAAGATTTTTTCCTAAAAAATTAGGTCACATATTTTATATATCTGCTCATTTGATAATGACAGTTGAGAAATTGAAAGATCATCTAGTCTTCCCTTAGGCACGATTAAATTGATTGTATTGATTGATTGATTGAAGGTATAGGAAGTTTCTGTTTCAGGTCTTATTTTGGCAATGACATGTAAATTTTTAGAATTATTTGTCCAATTGGGGAAACTGTACGGTTACTTTCATATCTGATCTGTGATATGTGGATGAGTTTTTCCAAGATTCTCATGTGTTTTCAATCAAGTTTCTTCACCATTACCTACCTACTTCTGAGGCCAGATGCCATTTGGGCATTTCATGTCAATAAAGCCTCTGCCCCTGCACTTTCCCATCACAGTGAGTGATAGGAACCTCAGTGGAACCCATTTCACACTTGGATGGCCAGCAAAATCTTCTCACTTATGAACCACACAGATCGATCTCACCAAATCCTCACTAAATGAATCCCCAAATCAACTCTTGAGCCAGCTCCACCAAATTTCCACTAATATTCTTCTTCAACAGACATATGATGTGTTTCAGAGGGATGAGGAAATCATAAAGGAAAAAGATTTCCTTTCTTAACTGTGTTAAAAATAAGCTTACCTTTACAACCTTTACAAAAGCAAATGACCATGGGAACTCATTGCTAGGAGCCTTCCTGGGGCCTTGGTAGGAACCTATATGAGAAACCCTGCAGCTGGAGTATCATTAGCTTCAGGGTAAATCTGCTCCCTTGCATGCGTTATATAATTATCATGGAAAGTAAAGTGGAGTAAAAAAAAAAATGTTAGCTGGAGAGGGTTGGCCCAAATCAGGGGATTGTCAGTGAAAGGAAAATTATCCCAGAAGACCCACAGACCATAGGCGAAGTCATATAGAGCAAAAGAGTTTATTGCCAGCAGGGCCCCCAAGGCCAAGTTCCCACAGAGGAGTAAAGGAAAATGGCACCTGAACTCTCTCTCAGGGGGGTCTTTATACCCTCATGCAACTAAGGTAGGAGGTGCTCCACCTGCCCCTCAGGTATCATCAGCCAAGGGTGGAGTCGCATTGCCAAGGGCAAATCTTATGTATGAGTCCCCGGGGGACATTCTATAAGCTTACAGTCAGTTTCAAAGGTCCACATGGCCTCCAAAGATCCCACCCAGGTACTTTCGATGTCTCCTACAAAGGGAATTAGCAACCAGCAAAACAGCACCAGGAAAATGAAAGCCAGGTCTATTTCTCTATGTCCCTCTTCCATCCCTAACCTTGAAGCAGCCAGTCCAGTGAATAGGAGAGCATAAGTGACAAGAGAAAAACTGGAACAGGTGAGCTAATCTATCTCTAGCTAGAAAAGAGCTTGCTAGGTCAGTGAGGAATCTAGAGGACACAAATATAAAAGGTGTGACCATAGGCCTGGTCCAGAGATGGGGGAGGGGGTGGCATACACTTCAGCACCCAGATCACCCAGGTTTTAGCTACAGTGACAAAATCCTACATCAACTAAGAAATTGAATTTTGACTTAGAAGATATTGGGCTTTCTAATGAGTTTCTGATCATTGAAAACTGAGTGTGAAAAAACCTACAAAATCTTCCCAAATTACAGAGAGAAACAGAGCAGAATTAGAGGGCAATGGAAGCATGAAGCTACTTCCTCATTGTACCCTAAGGAGCAGTTCCTATTCAATGAACTGATCATATTTAAAGATAGAACCCATTTCACTTGTGACATACAGAAAGAAGGCTGAACCCCTTTGCTTGCTACAAGAACAATCCACATTTATCCTCCCCTACCACCTTTAATAGAACCACTATTCTGACCATAGTAATGTTGCTCATGTGGCCCTTTCAGCACATTCTGCCTGAATCCCAGATGCCTCCCCTGCCCTGAACATCCTTTTCTTCCTCTCCTTCCCATATCCTCTAAACTCCACCTCCTTGGGAAAAGAGCTTTGCAATCTCAGACAGAATTAATACTTTATCTTCTGAGCTCCACCTTGCTCTTTTTGTTTTGCATTCTCCTTAAGTCATTAAAGTACTGCAGTATATTTTAATTGTTCCTGGTTCTGACCTCCTCCCTGTCTCAATCTTAGACTCCTTACTCAATCTTGGACTACAGGTATAGCACAGATCCTGGCACATTCGCTCTGTTTCAATGAATATGAGTTACACAAATTGATTTCTTCCCATTCTTTCCCACACAAAATAATGCCTGCTACTCTGAGGAGGCCACCTTTGTTTTAATCATTGCATTCATCAATTCATGGTCATTTCTTAAAAATGCTTATTCATCCCCAAACTTATCATACTAGAAGGTAGAACCTGAAATACACTCTTCCGTTTGTGATTACTATATTAAATCCTTTGTGTTAAAACATTTTCTCAGTTAGGCCCAGACAAGCCATCTTTTCAGCTAAATTGCAAAGTGCTTTGTTACCTTTACCAAAGGGCTGTGGCTATTTCCTAAGGGGAAAATCACCTTAACTAAGCATCACTTTTCTTCAGGTAAATCTCTCTGTGTACTGCCTCTCCTTCCTCCTGAAATGCAGCTAGCTCCTCTGAGGAGCTAGGTCTCCATTTTAACTAACTGATAATACAATTTAGTTTTAATCAAAGTATCATAATCAGCCAAATTGAAAAACATTCTCTAAGGCTTGCTTGAGGTGGGGTTGGGAGTTGTTAGAGACACTCTACTGGCTGTACTATTCCAATGATTTCAATCCCTTGACATCCTCTATCTCTCTTGAATCCTAGAAATTGGAGCTCATTCTGAGTGTTAGAAAACTGCTTTAATCAAGTTTATGAATGAATTTAATTATACGCCAGGCAAATCTGTTATTGCTATTATGAATCTGACTTAGGAATGGGAGAGTTTTCATGGGGCACATATAATAAGTGCATACCAGACCAGAATGACATTATAAAAAATTTCTTTTCCAGATTTGGAGATCATAACTGGATATTTCTAACAACATTATAGAATCTTAATTTTTGACCTTTGTCCATGTTATAAAACTCAAACTCAATGGCACGAAGATACAATAAGGCTTCAATTAGTCTTTGATGAGTATAATCAGAAAACATTTTAAGACATTATTCTCTGCTTTTATTTTTTAATTTTCTTTTATTGTTTTTACAAAAGAGATGTACAGGGGAGTCATAGTTACATAATTCAGGTAATGAGAACCTGTCTTTTTGGACATCACCTCTTTTCTCCCTTTTTCCAGTTTTTCCCTCTCATCCCCACCCACAAGTTATATAATTCATTTCCAACATAGTGTCTAGTGAGTGCCACTGCTGTGTTTGTTCACCCTTTGTCCCACCATTTCTGTGCTCCACTTACCCTCCAAAAGACATATACACAAATGAGACAAAAAAAAAAAAAACATGGGAGGAACTGGGGAAGAGGGAAAGTGGAAGAAAAATGAAGGGGAGGGTAACAAATAAGACAAGAAATATACTCACTACCTTATGTATGTAACTGTAACCCTTCTGTACATCACCTTGACAATAAAATTAAATTTAAAAAGAAAACAAAAAAACAGCAACAAGGAAAAAACCTCATTTCCATTCCCTGATTTTTAAGAGCTGTCTAGATTTCCCTGCTCTATAGCATTCTATCTATATACCAAATATGAGACACAAGATTGGGGCTCTAGTAGATCTTGCTTTTATTTTCTATTTATCTCTCTGAACTATAAGTTCCTTAAGTCCAGGAATGATATATATTCAACCCTAGGTCCCCAAGCTCCAACAAATGCTAGACATGATAATTTCACAATAAACAGGTATTGAATTCATGACTAGAAGAACAAAATCATTTAATAGGTATTAAAATCAGTGCAGGTATATTCATTTTCTTTTGTTTGCCTTGAGGACAGATTCTCACTGCAATGCCCAGGCTGACCTTGAATTTCTCCTTGGCCTCCTCAGTGCTGGAAATATAAAGGTGATTTTATTTTTTGGCAATGGTGATACTAGAGCTTGAATTTGTATCCTCTTGTTTGCCTCTCTGTTGGCATTGTACCAGTTGAGCTAGGCCTACAGCCTAGTTTCTTGATGATAATTTTGAAGATGGAGTCTGAACAGAGTCTTTTCAAAAGACAACATCTGTCAGTGTTCCTGCTTACTCTGCTTGGCTGGAATCCTCCCCCCATCAGCCTGCTTCCAGTGCCCTTGGAGCTGCCTCACCCTTCTGTATCTACCCAGCTATACAGACTAGTGCTCCTCTGTACTACTTCTCCTTGCTCAGGCCTCCAACCTCTGAGCAGCATCCCAAGCTCTACCAGGAACACACACACTACCTCACATCTCTTTCTATGAAGGAGATAGCTACCTACAAACCCCTCATTTTACCTCTTACCTTAGCACATACATAATTTGTCATCCAAACTGAAGAACTTTTGAACATGAATACTACTTACTCATATTTATGCCAGGGCAATTGTAATTAACTATATCTCTCCTAGACAAATCAAGACGATTAGTCTCTCAATTTGTAACACCAAAACAGAATTTTACCCTGAAAAAAGTGAAGGGCTCAGTTTTTCAGGAGAAAAAACAGAGTACTAACTTAAAGAAGGAGACAAACAGAAAGGAACCCCTTTTCTTACCTTCCTAGAATCTATTATGTCATAGCCTAAACAATCTTAAGAAACCACTGGGTTCCCTGTAGGTGGCAATATTAACAATATCATACCTGTAGCCCTGTAGCATTGTGGTCCATTAAGTTCTCCCCCTTAAGATACTTCTTAGAGGAATCCCCCAGCCCCAGGCAACCTCTCGTCCCTCTCTAATGAGCTGGGGAAAAGGGGGCTGGAGTGGCTTCTCTATCCTTACCGCTAACATCCTCAGAGCTTCTCCTCAAAGCCCAAGTACTTCTATTTTTTCCCTGGCTAGGTAGGTGGTTCATATCTGTAATCCTAGCTACTCAGGAGGCTGAAATCTGATGATCATGGCTTAAAGCCAGCCTAGAAAGGCAAGTCCATAAGATTCTTATCTCCAATTAAACACCAAAAAGGTATGATGAGAACTGTGGCTCAAGTGGTAGAGCACTAGCCTTGAGCACAAAAGCTGAGGGACAGAACCCAGGCCATGAGTTGAAGCCCCTGAACCAGAAAAAAAAAAAAAAAAAAAGATTTCTCTCTAATCAACAGAACCTACTGTGCTGAATTTCCACTGCTTTTACCCAAATGTCAGTGCTTAGAATAAGACTCAAGGCTATGGTAATCAAAGTGTGGGTATAAATTAGCTGTTAAACATAAAGCTACTCTTTAAGAACTGGTCAGAGCTGGCCATAGAAAAAGCACATGAATTCTGGAGCTTGGAATATGGCCTAGTGGTAGAGTGCTTGCCTCATATACATGAAGCCCTGGGTTCAATTCCTCAGCACCACATATATAGAAAAAGCCAGAAGTAGTGCTGTGGCTCAAGTGTTAGAGTGCTAGCCTTAAGCAAAAAGAAGCAAAAAAGCAGTGCTCAGGCCCTGACTTCAAGCCCCAGGACAGAAAGAAAGAAAGAAGGAAAGAAAGAAAGAAGGAAAGAAAGAAAGGAAGGAAGAAAGAAAGAAAGAATGAATGAATGAATCAAATGAATTCAAAAGTAGTGAAAGGCTTTAAAAAACAAGTTTTAAACCTTTAAATTTTATTATGTTTATCTCAAGGATTAACCATTTTTCAAAAGTACAGTTCATATACTCATACTTCTCAAAAGGGCTTGAAGCACCTTATACTAATATATGGACCTATATTCATAAGATAAAACAACACGAGAAATATTGAATAAGGAGAGAGTTGATGAGGGTGAATATGAAGGTAGTACTCTATATGCATGAATGAAAATTAAATATTGAAACACATTGCAAATTGTTTAAACAAAAAGGGAAAGAGTAACTGGCAAATCAAGGTACATTATTGACATGTATGGAAATGTCACAACAAAATCCCTTTGCATAAGTAATAATACATCAATAAAAATGAATAGGAAGAAATCTCAGAATGTATAAGAATCAGCAATAAGTTATCTGAATTGTAGAAAATGATAAAATAAAATGTAGAAATTCAAGAATAGTGGTAAAAAGAGCATCCTATGACAGTGGAAAGATTTGTGCTAGATTCTTGTTAGTAAGGAGGCTTGCAAAAGGTATTCACTTGGAATTACATTGTTCTATCAGCAATTTTTTTTTCCTTTAAAACTTTAGAAAATTTGCTCCTGGTTATTCATTATGAAGGTTATTTTAAGGAAACATGAGCACTCCTTTTCTTCATCTCATTCCCCAAGTACAAAATTGGGCCCTCCACTAATCTTTCACTCCTCTTAGTTTGGGTCACAGCTGTCCAGCACAGGGAAGATGTGATTTTACAGAACAGTCAGGCCAAGCAATAGAAGATCATATTTTGGAAAATGAGAGGCCAGTCACACTGAAATCTTTCTCCTAGTCACTGTCTCAAGAGTAGGGTAATTATTAGGAACACTGAAATGGATCCTTGGAGAGGTAATGTCTTGAGAGGCAGGAAATGAGAGGGCACAGGAAACATGAAATATGTGCCTTGGAGCCGATGCATTAGCAAATCTCTGACCACAGAGGTTCATCCGCTGCCAAGCTTGAGAGAGCGATGGGGAGGGAATGGCAGCCCCGATTACTGATTGACAAAAGCTTCCAGGGCAGAGCAGTAGAATTATTTAGAGGTGCCTCAAGTGGGATTTGATTGCACATCTTCCTGAAGTACCAGTATGAATGATTCACATTTCCTGATAGCCAGGGCCACTGTAGAGCTGACCAGTAATCTATTATTTCAGGGTGGTTTTTTTTTTTCTCTTTTTTAAACATTTCTGAATTCAAATCAGCATAGCCTGGTGAGTCCAAAGCCCTACATCTGATGAATCCTGTAATTAAAGACCCACATCAACTTTGAACAGCCACTTCAGGTCTGCTTGCATTTTGTGCTCAATTTACTTTTTCACTTGAGGTGAAAAATCTAATTATATGAACAACAAATAGTGTTATTTCCCCCCCTTGGCAAAAGCCTTTGTGTTAAGTGTCACCAATTATTTGACTAATCATAACTCCACGCATGGCCCTGTTAATCCCCTAACAGCATCATCTATTCTGGGTCAGGAGCTTCCTCTCTCTTAGCAGCTAGTGAATTTCTTTTCTTGGATTCATTAAGTATGATCTCAGCAGCACATCAAGGCATTACCTTAATATTAAAATGGTCACCTGACCAGATGACATCCCTTGGCCACAAAAAGCAAGAAAGTTTTGAATTAGCTCAAGTCTACTAGTAGGATCTCTCATATTAAGGAAATAAAACACAAATATTAATTGAGAATATACTATGTAGTCAGTACCACCATTTACCAACTATATAACATGAGAACAATGCCTTAATCTTGCAAGCCTGTTTTCCTTATGTATAAAGCACTTGTAAGCTAAAGGCACATTATTATAACTTGAGAACATAGATGAAATGTGGATAAATGAGGGAAAGAATGATGGAATCAGTGATGTTGATCAAGAAACATTGTACTCATAAATTGATATGTGGAATTTAGACCCCTTTGTACAACTACTTAAAGATAATTTAAAGAAATAGATCAGTGAAGATGCTGTGATTATTATTATAACTACTAAAATGTCTATAATACATTTAGGGTACATGTATTTCATGTGCTAATTATACTAGGAATTCTAACACATTAACATAAAACTTGGCGCATATTAGCTACTCATGTGTTCATTTATTTCTTTATCTTCTTACAAACTTCGAACAAATCATTCACAAAACCTCTTTTCCTCCCATTTTTCAAAAAGCTTAGGCAGCTCTGCTTCTCTGAGACAAAAAAAAAAGTCCTATTAGCACGGGATGGGAAAAGCCCATCAGGAAGATATAAATATTATGGTGCATATATACTAGAAGAGTGTGGGATGGCTTAGAAATAACATTTCCAACTCCCTTTTCAGTGTATTTATGAAATAAGCAGGCAATAGGAATTTCAATTGTGTAGCTTGATATCTATCAAACAAAAAGAAAAGAGAAGAGAATAAAAGAGAGATGAGAGGAAAATATCTAACCTCTCTTCTAGTTCACTTCCTTGCCATTTTTTGGTTTTCACCATGAATGCCCTCAAGTTTACCATTTCCCAGCAAGCAATCCATCTTTCACAAGATCAGGTTATTTTAGAGGTTTCCCTCATAAGTTCATTTCCCCCACATTTTTCTACATGCTGTGCCCTATCAACGGACACTCATGACAAGTGTGGTAGCTCACACTTATAAAATCTAGCTATTCAGGAGGCATAGGGAGGAGGTTCACAGTCCAAGGCTAGCCCAAGCAACAAGAATGATGCTATCCAAAATATAGCTAAAGCAGAAAAGTGGAGGGCAAGAGCCAGCTTCAAGTGACAGTGAATGGTGCCCTAGAAAGCATGAGACCCCAAGGTCAAACCCCAGTAACAATAACAACAACAGTAGCAAAATGAGAAAAAGCCAGGTGCTGATGATTTGTGTCTATAATTGTAGCTGCTCAAGAGGTTGAGGTCTGAGGACTGTGGTTTAAAGCCACCTTGAGAATGAGTCCATGAAACTCTTATCTTTAATTAACAAGTAAAAGCTTAAAGCCACAGTGCCAAGGCACATACAGACAAAAATAAATTCAAAAAATATGTTGCATCATATGAATATTATATGAAAATAAAATTTCAATATCCATAGTAATTTTTTAGAAAACATCCACATTTACTCATTTTCTCATACTATGAATGTTTTTGCCAACAACAGTAGAACTAAAGTAGTCGAAACAGAAATCATGTGTTCTGTACAGCTTAAGATATTTATTATCAGGACCTTTACAGAATAAGTCTGTCCACCTCTGATTTATAGTCAAAGGAAAGGCACTACACGTGTATAGATCCTGTCACTGGCAATGACAAAGGCACACTTTCCAAGCCAGCATTACAGAAAGTCTGCCAAACGGGCCTTTGGCAGAGCTAATTGGCTAAACTCCAACCAAGAAGGACAGGCTGCCCTTGAGCAGCTGATAGAGTTGTAGAAAAGGCAATTTCCGTTATTTGAGGGTTTCTAGGAAATATGTGCCATTTCAAGAATGTGATGGATCTGTCTCTGAGTTATAGCTTGACTGTGACCCGTGCTCAGCTCTTAAGTCAAGTTTGTACTATTTCCCTATGAATTCACAGGCCCTCCTTTAAATCTGCCTCAGTCCCTGGAAAACTGAGTTGATCACACTTGCTTTCTGATTCTCAGTTATCAATCCAATACCCTAAGCTGATATCCTGGGAACATTTTCTACATTTAAAAAAAAAGTGTTGTTATTGTTATTATAAAGGTGATGCACAGAGGGGTAATGAGTACATTTTTTGTGGACAGTATCACTTCTTCTCTTGCTCTCTCCTCGTTTTTGCCTCCTGCCTCAACCCACAAGTTGTATAGTTCATTTTCAACACAGTATCTAGTGAGTACCACTTCTGCATTTGTTCACCATTTTCCCCTCCATTTCCACACTTTCAATTAGGATTAATTATTTGTACAAAGGATTTCATTTTGATACATCCATATATGCTATAATGTAGCTTGATCAGACTCTGCATTTCTCTCTCTTCTCTGCCCTCTTCCCAAACCAACTTCAATAAGCTTCACTATTCCATTTTCACACATGTACACAAAGTATCATACCATGTAAACAAGTAGATTATCCACAGGAAGAAGCCAACTAATATAAAACCAAACAAAATTTCAGTAGAAATAATTGAGACCCAATTTGTATGCAATTTTTCTCTCCCACTCAGACCTAACAAAGAGAATAATTCCCAAGAATAATGGCAGACAATTTTAAACATCAATTAGTCTGTTTTCTAAGGTAATGATAGTTTCATCTTTTTCCTAAAGAATTTTCTCAGGTCCAAGGTGTTTTAATAATTGTGCAAAGTGATTGGCTAATGGACAGTAAAATGAAATTCTATTATCGAATAATTTTTGCTCACCAGTTGGCCCACTCAAGCTTATGTACATGTCTTCTTTGGACCTTAGGCAGCCCTAACTTGTGCTTTACACATTCCAGATTGTGCATTTCTCATCAGAGAAGAAATTTTCATACAACAGCTGATATCTAGTATCTCCAGACAACCTGGTAAATTATTAGTAGTCTCTTCCTAAGCCAGTACTAATAGTAGAAGGCAACATATTCATCTGACAAATACAAAGCATGTTATTTTCCTTCTTTTTTATTATCTTATGTAGTTGTACAAAGAGGTTTCCATTCAACATCTCAGTTTATGAATACACAACACCATGATCAATGTTACCCCTTCCATCATTCTCCCCCATCTGTCCCAAACCCCACCCATGCCTTAGATGGAACCTGGTCCCATCTTTACATATGTATATTGACTATTGTGACTGCATTTTCCCATCCTCCTTTCTTCATCCATCTGCTCCTCTTCCCTTTGACCTTATTCCCCTTTGACAATTCATTTTGCTATACTGTGAGTTAGTTGTTCAAAGGAGTAACACTATTGGAATCCCCCCTTCATACCCCATACTTTAATCAATTTGTTGTGTGTATATGTGTATGCACATATCATGTTTTGGTTCAAATACAGGAGAACCATCTGGATATGCAGACACACACACACACACACACACACACACACACACACGCCTGAGAATACATTTTGGAGATCTATGAATGTGGTGTTTATGGTAAAATTATTTGCTACTCATTACTCTCTATTCTTAATAAATTTGAATATGATGAAGAACAAATTGGCGAAATCTAACAAATATTATAACATTTTTGACAGTTTCATAAAAAAAATTGGATCACATCCTACATCATTAATGCCATGTCTACTTTTATTCCTTCCCTCTACATTTCTTTGAATCTGTGTACAATATGCAGTAACTATGTCTCATCTACATTGGCTATCAGAGGAAATATAGCTGTCTACAGCTACCAGATCCTTACTGGAGGGGAGTGGGCCAGGTGTGAAACTCAACAGTGAAAAGACTACTGTCTGCCGTAGGTTGCTTAGAAATGGTGCAGTTAAGGACTTGGAAGAATTTAAGTGAAAAAATAAGTTGAAAGAAGAGTAGAAAAATAAGACTAAACGGTCTCAAGTCTTCTGCAGACTATTCTTAAAAAAGAAAAACTGAAAAAAATCAGACAGATGGTAAAATTTCAAGTAAGCTTTTACAAGCTATATATCACTATAACTTAACAATATCCATCAATTAACTCATAGAAAAGATTGTCTTCCTCTGAGTTAGAGCTCCAACAAGGATCTGGAACTTTTTTTAAAAAAAGACCAAGTGTATTTAGCATATAATTAAATTTTTGTTATTATCTAGAAATTCTTCAGCCTTTTTATCCTATAGGTATGAAGAAATAGTTTTTATACTGTTTAACACTTTCAGTAGGAGCGCCTTTAAAGAGTTTTCAAAGTATAATTTAGCTCCTCCAACATAGATAAGTATATTCACTTTATTTTCTTTGAAAATCATGTATACTGATAGTAGTGGGCTCCGTAAACAGCCTATAGAAAGGTTTCAAAAGTGAAATCAATCAATTCATGATGACATATTTAATGTATTATTTCTTAAGATAAGGAGAAATCAGAACTTAATGTCTATTATTTGAAGAATTTAGTCCATACTATAATAAGGATTAAATAGCAACAAAATCAGTATATCCTTGTTTTCTATGATAAGGAACACAACTTATTATGAATGATTATATACAAACAAGATATAAAATTATATATAGTACATGATCCACACTAAACATATATGAGTATATAACTAAAACTAATTTTAAAAGATACATCATAATAATAAGAGGAGTTATATCTGCTTGATAGAAATTCTTTTCTTTCTTCATTCAAATTTCTCCTTTTCAAAAAATCCCATGGTAAATATGAATTGCACACAAAACAATGCTGGTGATCTCTGAAAATTCTCTAAAAGTTCTAGTAAGAAACTTCAAAAGTCTTCATCTTTCTCTAAATTAATTTACATTTCTATATTTTATAGATTCTTTTATAACTAACGTTTTATATTCAGGTGCCCTGGTATCTTCGCATTCTATATAACGAAGACACAGGGTCATGTTGCAGTTAAATTCCTCTTGCATTGAATATAGGCATTATAAATACCTCTCAAAGGGCAACAGCAATGTTGGGAGCACTAGAGATAGGAACTCAAACAACTTCTAATACTTTGAAGTTTGAAGGCACGATTACTATGGAAATTCAAGCAAGATTCAAGAAGAAGCACAGGGGGAAAGTTGTCAGGCAAGACATGAAACAATCTCTCAGGAAAGCAATTGGCAAAACACAACTCAATGCTTTTTCCTTGAGCTAAGGAAGTAAGGGAGATACTCTAATAAAGACCAACCTCTATAGATCATAAATTACATTCTCATTTTTTTTGCTTTTGGACACTAATTAATCTTACTTGGCATAATTCTGGCAATGTATGAACTATTTGTGTTAAAGGTCCCCTCTCAACACAATCCAACCAACACCTCAGTGTTGATTGCCACACCACTACTTCAAATAGTAGAAACCCTCATTGCTCATATCTCATACATCTCTCCACACCTCTCTCACTATATCATTTCTTTTCACTTTTAAATCTCTGGAAAATGTTAATATTTCCTTAGGGAAATTGTCAAGGTCCTTATCTTTTCTCTTTAGCATATTTTACATCTGCAATTTCAATTTTAAGAAAAAAAAGTTTCCACTCCTGGGGCTTGAACTCTGGGCCTGGGCACTGTCCCTGAGTTCCTTTTTTTCTCAAAGCTAGTACTCTATCACTTGAGCCACAGCATCATTTCCAGCTTTTTCTGTGATTAATTAGAGGAAAGAGTCTTGTGGACTTTCCTGCCCAGGCTGGCTTTGAACAGTGATCTCAGATCTCAGCCTCCTGAGTAGCTAGGATCACAGGTGTGAGCCACCAGCACTCAGCTCAGCTTTAAAAAAATGTTAAACATAAACTTCATTATATATAAAAAAGAATATACTATGTTATTGTGACAGAGTTAAAAATTGCTATAGTAAAACAAATGAAGATATCCATCATCATCTCACATAATTAGAATTCCTTGTTCGTTTTTGTGACAAGAACCACTAATGGCTACTGATGTTGCACAAATCCCTTATGAAAACAGAGTTTAACTTCTGTTGTTTTTTTTTCAGAGACAAGTTCTTGAGGCATGTGCTCTTCCACTGAGCTGAATACCCTATCCTCAGAGTTTAACTTTAAGTTCCCATTAATTGTTCCTGGGAACACAGGGATTGCTTTTCCTCAATCTAACTTCAGTTCTTACCATAGTATTTTAATAGAGGAAAAAGTTAATAAACATTGATTGAAAGAGGAAAAATATGAATTGGTGAAATAACCAATAATAAAGACATAAACTGGTAACATTTAAAGTATCAAAACACAAACACACTTTTCTATCAACTGTGTATCCATGCCCCTCAAATTCATTTGAGCTCGAAGGAGTTTCTATTCATCATTATATAAGTATGGCTAAGACAATTCATCAGGAGAGGACAACCACTGAGAAATAATTCATTACCACGCACAATTCCCTGGAGAAGAGGGGATGCCACACCTTGGGGAACCTCCAGAGGTCAGTCAGAAAGGCAAGAAGAGAAGGGCAAATTGGAGTCCAGAACTTTAATTTGTGAGAAACAAGCAACAAGGCTACAAATAGGTTGGGTCAGAGCTAGATGGTTTGAGTTTCACTAGCTCCAGGGCATAGGGGCAGTGCATAGTGTTTGTTACCCACCTGATTAGCACCTGATTAGTGGCTCAGGATATACAAACTGAATAAAAGAGGTTGCTGGGAATTAAGGCTATAGATTTGATTGGTTAGTTTGTATGTGTAAGACATTCCCTGCTCTGCCTGAACTGTTTCTAGCCCCTATGTACTGACTGACTCCCAGAGGCAGCTCTCTTGGATCAGCAGCATTCAAAGCATCAGAATTACAGACACTTAGGTTAACACAGCCTCTGTTGTACTCTTCACTAGTTGCTGACAAAACTTTATCTTGATTTTTCTCAGCATGCAATTCAAAATACCCAAACAACAGCACAGCACAATGCCCTTTACATATGCTGGAAGAAAACAATTACAAATTCTCCTCTCCTAGAGACCATAAAGTAGACTGGTTAAAGAAAATTTTGGATCAGACAGACATGAGTTTGAAGTTCATGAGTTTGTTGGTCATGAGGTGATTGATTATGCACAGGTACACGTGCATTTAGGTATTATTTATACTCTACTCTCCAAGACGAGCTGCAGTCACCTGGGAAGATGGAGGACAATAGCAGGTGGACAATGATGACTGTGGTGACATGAAATATGAACCAATAGACACTTCCAAGTAAAGATGGAGAATGTTAAAAATGCTGGTTTATGTCTTCTTGTCCTTACATTATAGAAGAATGTGTCACACCCAACCAACCATTCTGAGAGCCACACCAGAGGGAGGAGACGGCAGTGTTTGGCATTTTCACTCATTTGTTTACTTTCAGCATATTAGAGAGCTTTATTCTTCATGTCTACATCACTTAAAAAATTCACAGATGATGTTCTTTTAAGCGATGGAAAAGATACACAACTTTGTGATCGACAAAACACATAGCAGTTTTCCTGTACCATTTAGATATTCACTATCAAATTACCTAGTGAAGGTTTTGTTTTTAAAGACGGTGGAACTCAAGAATTTTATATAATTTTCATTTCTCAGAATGTAAGACAAAAATCAAATCTCCTAAATGGACTTATATTTTCTGTGATATAAAGTGATGGTCCATGGTTTAAAACCTAGCAACTGCTTAAAAACAAACACAAAGATTATCTGTACACACTATCAAGGTAAATGGGCCACTTGAACATTGAAAGTACCCATTTTTAAAAAGAAATCAGAAAAATAAAAGATAACATTCTCTGACTCATTTGTAGGAACATCACTGATATAAGACCGATATTAAAGAAGGTGGGAATTTATGAACCAAATTTCATTGCATAACTGATTTATAGAGGAAAATATCCTAGCCTAGAGAAGTATTTCCTAGTATCTACCCAGAGACAAAGAAGATTTTGTAAATGTGTGTTAAATAAATAAATTTGCAAGCATAGATAGTCAGTCTTTCTGAATTTCCTATAATCTCTTAGTCCTGTACTTTATTTATTTTAGATGCTCAGTAAATTGTGGGAGTCAGGCAAAGATTTGTCAGAGCTGAATGGATTATTCGATTTTTTTTCAGAGAAATTAAATGGCTTTCTGAAGAACAAACTCTCTCTTCTGTACCTCACAGAAGAGATTAGGAGTTTGGGTGTTGATTTCAAACTAGTTACTTTTTTTTTCTATTTCCTATTCCTCTTCGGAGACACAATTCAGTGCTTCTGAGACAGGATAACCTAAAGATATAGACAGAAATGAAAGACAGAAAGCAAGAACTGAGACATGAACATTGTTTTAACCTATAGTCTGATTGAAAGTGCACAAATACCATCTTTCTTTTCTGCTTCATGTTCTGTCACTGAGCAGGAGGACAGAGACCTCCTCTCCTGTATTGTTCCTGCTCCAGATGCTTATTAAGCACTAGGGATCAGGCACACATACCTTCAACACAGCTGCCTGGCCTACTCTTGTCCCTTTTCTTGTGAGCTGAGCATTCAAAAGCCACCACAAAACAGACATCTATATTTCAAGGACACAAAATTGTCTCAGACTAAATGTCCTTGAGCCTCATTGATAACATACCATTTATCTTAAAGCTGAGACTGGAGTCCCATATGCCACTTCCCCAGAATTTGTACTTTCAGATTAAACCAGCCCATCATGTCCTTCCTAAGCGTGTCTTGCTTCTGAGTTCCCTCTGCTTGTTTTACTTAAATCTCTTTTTACTGAAATCTCTTGCCCAGTGTCTCCATTTGAATTATTTTTAATTTTACATTCAGAAATAAGAACCTAAAATGGGCAGAGCTGACCACTCCCCTTTATTCTCCTGAAAAACAACTCAAGACACTTCCCCTTCACCCACCACTAATGACATTCCCTAAACTCATAAAGTTTGGCACTCAGCCAGGGGTGTGGCTCTAATATGTAATCCTAGCTGCTCAGGAGGCTGAGATCTGAGGATCTGGCAGAAATATTCCTGAAATTCTTATCACCAATTAACCAGCATGAAGCTAGAAGTGGAGATATAGCTTAAATTGTAGAGTCTTAGTTGAGCAGGGGAAAAAGCAACAGCTCAAGTTCAAGCCCCAGCATCATCCTCACCACACACACATACCCCTGCAATTTCAGGCAGATCTTGACTTGGGAGCCTCAGTTTCCCTAACAAGAGAAGGCCAACACTGTTGCTGATATTTTTTGCATATGCATGTCAAGCATAGCCTGCAAATAATACCAATGTGACTTGAGTTTTGTTATTCTCCACTTACCTCTTTCCATTCCCAAGCCCTGATTGTGCTTGGAGAATTGGCAGCCTAAGGTAGGAAGTAGTAATTGAGCTCCCAGTGGGTAAGCCCAGACTTGCCTGCAGCACTTCTGTTTCTTTTCTCTTTTGTTCCATTTATCTTTCAGCGGTGAGAGGATTTTCTTCTCTTAATATTAGTTTGGCTATTTGACAGTGGACAAATCCCCCTGGCTATGTCTGTGTGTATAACCTAGTCTCTCTGGAAGGTGAAACAGTGCCCTTCCTAACTAAGGGAAATCTGCTCCAAGAGCAGCACTAAACCAGGAGTGCTATAACCTTCTGTCTTGTCTGTTCTATGGCAAATTCTAAGGTGTCTCATTTTTAGTTTTGTTCAATTTTTCATCTCCCACCCTGAAAGAGCTTGCCAACACCTCCTGCTTCATCAAAATTGCTGTCTGATCCTAAAGATCATTTATTCAGTGGTCTTTTCTCTAGTACTTCCCTTCTTTCTGAACAGATAGTTCTCTCAGCTGCTATTCAAGTTGGAACAATATCTTCAGTTAATCTCAAGCTGTAAATCCTTTCATTTGCAAATGCTCTTATTTCTGGTTAAAAAGTAGAAGACGTTTACTGAGCACCTCTTCTTGAAATTTAAGGATGCTCTAATTCCAGTTTCCTTTTGCTGGTGAGTAAATGGCCATAGTTAGCAGCTAAAACAATAACAATTCTCATAGTCATATTGTTTTCTAGGTCAGAAGTTAATTCTGGGTCATTTTGTTGTTGGTGGTGGTGGTCAAAAGGCTTGAACTCAAGACATAGGCACTGTCCTTCAGTTTTTGCACTCAAGGCTAGCACTCTAAAGCTTTGAGCCACAGTACCACTTCCGTTTTACTGGTGGTTAATTTGAGATCGGAATCTCAGGAACTTTCCTGCTCAGGCTGGCTTCAAACCGTAAACTACAGATCTCAGCCTCCTGAGATAGCATTAAAGGCATGAGTCACTTGTACCCGGCTTGTGTTGGATCTTTTACTTAGGGTTTCATACTCAAGTTGTCAGGCAAGTTAAATTTTCTGTTTGAGGGTCTGGGAAAGGAGGTACTTCTGAGTGCAGGTAGATGGAAGACACAATTCATATCCTGGAAGCTGTATGCCTGTTCTCTGGATGTCTGACAGTTTCTAGAGGCTGTTCTTAAGTCCTCACGAATTGGTTCTGTCCAGTTTATGTAACTCAAAGCCAGCAACATATGGTCTCCCTCACAATTAGTCTGTCTCAGGCTTCAAATCTCTGACTTCAAGAAGAACGTGGTCGTTATCAAAGATTCACTGGCCAGATCCTTGAAGAATAATAGCCTCTACTTAAAATCAACCATAGTCTAATTCCATCCAACGATGAGTGTGATATCCACAACTCATGCCCATATTTAAGGGTCAAGGTTTACACAGCTCATGAATATCAGGTACAGGAGTAGCTTTGGGATACTTTAGCCTGAGACAGCTACATCTAGGTTATTACTATGACATACAAAACACCAGGAGTCTGAATGACTATAGGAGAGGAAGGGTAGGTAGCTGTGAACAGAGGGTCAAGAGGGTCATAGGCTGACAGACAGAAAGACAAACCAGACAAGGATCACTATATTCATTCCACAATTTCCCCTCCAGGCAGAGATAATGCTCGTATCAAGAAAACATTTCTGAATGTCAGTTGGGGAACAGGGATTTATTTATTTATTTATTTATTTAGTGCCAGTACTGAAGCTTGAACAAAGGGCCTATGTGCTATCCCTGAGCTTTTTTTTTGTTCACAGCTAGTGCTCTACTACTTGAGCCACAGCTGTGTTCCACATCTGGCTTTTGGTGGTTACTTTGGAGATAATGGTGTCTTGGAGTTTTCTATGCAAACTGGTTTCAAACCATGATCCTCATATCTCAGCCTCCTGAGTAGCTAGTATTGATCCACCAGCACCTGACTGTCTTTTCACAACAGAAGAGACATTGAGATTCTCATCCTAACACTCCAAGTATTTTAAGAGAACACTGTATTCAATATAAAGTTGGGAGAAAATACATATCTATGTTTGGTATCAAACCAGATTTGTACAAATTTTGTCACAAAAAAAAATTCAGAAGAAGAAATAAATACAGGGAAAACACTTCTTAAGGTACAAATTTTCTCTACCTCCAAGGCTAGGTGAAGAGATTATACACAAATTATTCCCTGGCACAGGTAATGACTATTATTGTACTATTACTGTCTTACCAGAGCTAGGCTCTATGCTGAGCACATTGCAAACATTATTTTGTTTAATTATTTGGAACAGTTTAATGAAACAAGCTGTCTTAGGTGAGGACATTCACATAGATAAGCATGCAAACCTGTTTCTCAGAATTAAAAGCAAGAGCTCTAGATGAATCCTTTCTACCTTGCATAGTGTCTGGGTTTCTAGAAAGGAAAGGAAATATACATACATATGTAGAGATGAAGAGTCTTAATCTACTCAGCTGCCTGTGCTGGAAAAGGTTTAAAAATCAGTGCCCCACCCCCAAGTTCCCTGTTTAGTAGTCATGTTTGTAGGTTGCTTTGATATAAACACACTGTGGCCAGTTTCAAACTCCAGATAAAACAAAATGCAGGCTTAGGAAAGGAAGCAACTTCAGCTTAGCAGTTAAAAAATACACAGAACTAGAATTTTATTGAGAAGTCTCAAGCAAGTAGTGTTGTAGAGCTGACTCCATCTTGATTAGGGAAACACGGTAGGAAATGTTGAGGAGAATAGAGCTTACTCCATCTTGATTATTAGGTCAACCTGACCCTCAAATTCTGCTTCTGTAAATGGCTTGCTTGCTTTGCTGCATGCTCTACCCCCTGCGTCAACCTCCTACATTTGTGCTATGCTTTTACCTTTATAAACCCCAATTTGAGGACTGCTCAGGGGCAGTGGCAGCTCCTGAGTCTGCGCTGTGTCCCTGGCCGGTCAGCCTGCTTTTCAGGGATGTAGTTTCAGCTCCCAAGTCTCTGCTATGTCCCTGGCCAGGCAGTTTGCTTTTTGCTTCCCCAATAAACCCATCTTTTTGCTTGAGACTGTCTCTTAGTGGTGAACTCGAGGTGGGGGTGGGGGGACGTGGACCACCCCCCCCCCCAACAGTAGAATCATGCAAGGGAAGTGACTTGCTCAAAAAACAGGTATTCTCAGAACCCTCTATCAACCAAAGTGGATTTTGGTGATATTAAAGGTAACTATAAATGAATCTTTGCATCGGAAGATTACAAGGATAAGGTGCAAAGGTGGAGTAGTTAAAGACTGTTTCCTGTTCCTTCTAATAGTATCCATGGCAGGTCTATGATTTGCAGGTAACACACTTTCCCATCAGCCCCTAGCTTCAAAAGCCAAAGGTTAGAGTCTGCAGTGTCTCAGTTAATGATCACAATGGTAAGGGAGCAACTCTACAACTCTGAAATCCCTAATCATTTTCACTTTTTTTTTTTTATCTGTTTCTATGATTAGCCTGGGAATTTTCAAATGGTTTTTGGTAAAGATCACGTTCTTGTGTCACCACTGTCTACCAAAGATTGGAACTATGAATAATAAGAAAATTTAATAATTTTTAAACAGTGGTTAGAGATGTAGTGTTCAAATCTCCATAAAATTATAACTTTGAAATTGCTTAATTGTGTTTTCCCTGATGATTTAAATGATGAGAGAGAGAATAAAAATATAGTTTCCAGGGGCTGGGGATATAGCCTAGTGGCAAGAGTGCTTGCCTCAGATACACGAGGCCCTAGGTTCGATTCCCCAGCACTACATATACAGAAAACGGCCAGAAGCGGCGCTGTGGCTCAAGTGGCAGAGTGCTAGCCTTGAGCGGGAAGAAGCCAGGGACAGTGCTCAGGCCCTGAGTCCAAGGCCCAGGACTGGCCAAAAAAAAAAAAAAAAAAAAAAAAAATATATATATATATATATATATATATATATATATATATATATAGTTTCCAATTCTTTCCCTGCATTTGGAGCCATAGAATTCCTTTTGCTCCAGAAGATAAGTGTTCCTACAAATACTGTAATCATCAGCAAATTCAGATCCAGCCCAGGGTGGTGTGGGAGGGAGAGGGAGGAGATACTTCAGTCTCCTAGTTTGGTTTTAATTTATGCCTGGTGGATTAAAAAGAAAAAAAAAAAGAACACCTACTTAAAAAGCTTAGTTCTTACTCAAAATCTTGCAGTTAAGGCATGAAGCAATTTTTAAAAAGCCTTAGATTTCTTTACAAAGGTAAAGAAAGACAGAAAGGAAGGGAAGGGTGAGGGGGGGAGAGAAAGAGATAGAGAAAGAAAACACAGAGAAAGGAAAAAGAAACAAAGAAATCTATGCCATAGGGACTGGATTTATTTTTAATTACAATTATTACTGTGTTAAGCTGGCTTATTTGGATAATAAATTTACACAATGTCTTTCTCTATGGAAGCATGCAATTTCCTGAAATACATCTGAAGTACCTGCAGACTCCTATCACCTGCATAGATTTGCAGGCCAGCAGTCTAGTAGATTGGTAATGTTATAGAAATGTACATTGAAAATGCTTTCCCTCTGTGCCCAATAGCCCAATCTGTAAAGAGGCCAGCCCCAGCTGTACATCAAGTGCTGTTTGCTTTGTTACAAAGGCCATCTTCTCGGGTTCGGTGAGCAACCATAACCAGAAAAACAGTGAGAGCCACACACAACTTTATATACTTCGAGGCAGGAAATCAACAGGAAGAGTAAAAAATAAGGCATGATGGCTGCTTTCAAAATGTGAGCCCACTCACATATGACTAACAGCATTCAAACATTAGCCTTCTGCCTCTGTGCAAGATGCAAACCAACCATCTTCTCCTTCTAAGCTGTAATAGATTGCAATAGGGAGAGTGCAAATTCTGGTGCTTCTTAGACCTGGCTGCATATTAGAATCACCTAGTGAGCTATTACATACAAACCACCAGTGACTGGAATCTACAGCCAGAGTTTCTTAATCAATTGGTCTTGATGGAAAAACTGCATGAGCATGTTTAAAAGCTCCCCAAGTGTCTTTAACACACAGCTGAGTATTGGGTATCAATAGCCTGGTGGAAATAGCACTGAATTGCTTTTAGTCAACTGTTAACTAGCTATGTCATTAATCCCTTTGGGTCATGGAATAGTAGATTGGAAAGCTAGATACTAGGACAAGAAAGAATTTCCTTTTACCTCAAAACTCCGGTGGTTCTAAAGAATAGAAATGGCCACTTCTAACCGTGAGTGAAAATCCTCAACACACTTGTACTCAGCAACTACAGCATGGAAATAGTACAGGGGGGAATAAATTGTTAAGATATTACTCTCTTCATACATACATATGTACGTACATATATATTATTCTCTGCTTACATACAAACTCTGGTTACAGGCCAGAGCGCATGCATGAAACAAGAATATCACAATTCAAAGCAGCATGGTTAGCTGCATATAAAGTATCATTTTAATTTGACCCTTTCTCTGGCACTGGGTTACTAGAATAAGAGAAAACTGCACTGGACCAACTAAACAAGCCACAACACTTTGTTACAGCTATTGCAATGGAGAAGGCGATTGGATTCAACTCCACTGAAACAAACGTGGATGGATTAGAATTTCTTAATGCTTGAGTTAATGAAAAATTACTAGACAATGTTAGAAGGGGAGTCTAGTTCTACTTGATGAGCTTAGGCCATCTGTGTTTGCAAAGAGTACTCAGAAATAAACTCTTACCTTCTAAAACAAACTGAGACACAGGAGGCTAATCTCTTTAATTTCATTTCAAATGAGTAACTCCTTGGACCTTGAATATTTGAGGACTATAGATTTGCATCTCAAAGAAGCAGAAAGAATCTATAGTTTCAAATTTTAAGTAAATACTTTAAGAAAATAAATAAATATTGGTCAATGTTTAGTAAATCCAATTAGGAGCAAGAAACAGGGTGAGTATACATAACAGTAATAAACTTCAAAAAGCTAAAAGAAAGGATTATAGTGTGTGTGTGTGTGTGTGCATGTTTGTGTCTGTGTCTATGTGTGTGCCAGTGTTTGTATGTGTGTTCACATGTGCCAGTACAAGAGCTTGGACTCTGGTTCTGTGCACTGCCCCTTAGCTTTTACACTGAAGGCTAATGGTCATTTGAGGCACAGCTCCACTTCCAGATTTCTGGTGGTTAACCGGAGGTAAGAGCTTCACAGAGTTGCCTGCCCCAGCTTCAACTTGCTTCAAACCTCAGTCCTCAGATCTCAGCTTTCTGTGTAGCTAGGATTAGCATGAGAAAGGAAAGGGGATTAAAAAGATTCATACAGAGAGTGAACATGATTAATACCATCAAAGCCCATTATTGGCATGTATAAAAATATCAGAATAAAAATCATTTGTACAATTGATTTGTGTTAATTTTAAGAATTGAGAATTTCAAATGAGGGAAGACATCACACTGTTCAAAAAGGAGTGCACTCATTACCTGATTTATGTAACTGTAACTCTTTACATCACCTTTACAATAAAAAATTAATTTCCAAAAAAAAGAACTGAGATAATTAAAGACATGTAAATAAATATCACTTGGGCTTGAGGCACCACCACAAAAAGAGAAAACAAAAAATAACTCACTGTTGAAGAGTTAGCACACAGACCTAGTATAATACAGAAAATTAGCCTTATGCACAATCCTGATTCCCAGTGATAACTATTCATGCTATTTTGTGACAATTTGTTTTAAAAGGGGTGTTGTTTCTTTTCTTTTTTTTCCCCTTGGGGCTAGGGTGCTATCTCTGAGCTCCTTTTGCTCAAGGCTAGTGCACTACCACTTGAGCTTCAGTGCCACTTCTGGCCTTTTTAATTTTTTTTTTGTTTTTTTTTTCAAATTTTTATTATCAAACTGATGTACAGAAAGATTACAGTTTCATACGTTAGGCATTGGATACATTTCTTGTACTGTTTGTTACCTCGTCCCTCATACCCCCCTCTCTCCTCCCCCTTTCCCTTTCCCCCCATGAGGTGTTCAGTTGATTTACACCAAACAGTTTTGCAAGTATTGCTTTTGTAGTCCTTTGTCTTTTTTTACCCTGTGTCTCTCAATTTTGGTATTCCCTTTCAATTTCCTACTTCTAATACCAGTATACACGGTTTCCAATATACTCAGATAAGATTACAGAGATAGTGTAGGTACAACCACAGGAAGGCGATACAAGAATATCATCAATAATAGAAGCTACAGATACACATGGGACATTGAAAATAGTTGCAACTGTGATATAACAGTCATTTCCATAACATGGAGTTCATTTCACTTAGCATCATCTTATGTGTTCATAAGGGTATAGCTATTGGGCTCTTGTAATCCTCTGCTGTGACTTGCCTAAACCTGTGCTAATTATTCCCAATAAGGGAGACCATAGAGTCCATGTTTCTTTGGGTCTGGCTCACTTCACTTAGTATAATTTTTTCCAAGTCCTTCCATTTCCTTACAAATGGGACAATGTCATTCTTTCTGATAGAGGCATAAAATTCCATTATGTATATGTACCACATTTTCCTGATCCATTCGTCTACTGAGGGGCATCTGGGTTAGTTCCAGCTTCTAGCTATGACAAATTGTGCTGCAATGAACATTGTTGTGCTGGTGGCTTTACTGTGATTTTGTTTGTGTTCTTTTGGACAGATACCCAAAAGTGGGGCTGCTGGGTCATAGGGGAGTTCTATATTTAGCCTTCTGAGGAATCTCCATACTGCTTGCCAGAGTGGCTGAACCAGTTTACATTCCCACCAACAATGAAGTAGGGTTCCCTTTTGGCCACATCCCCTCCAACAATTGTTATTGTTAGTTTTCTTGATATATGACATTCTTACTGGGGTGAGATGGAATCTCAATGTTGTTTTGATTTGCATTTCTTTTATGGCCAGTGATGTAGAGCACTTTTTCATATGTCTCTTGGACTTCTGGGCTTTCTAAAAAGTAGTTTACTGATGGTGCTGAGAATGTAGCCTAGTGGTAGAGTGCTTGACTCACATGCATAAAGCCCTGGGTTCGATTCCTCAACATTACATATACAGACAAAGCCAGAAGTGGCACTGTGGCTCAAGTGGTAGAGTGCTAGCCTTGAGCAAAAAGAAGCCAGGGACAGAGTTCAGACCCTGAGTTCAGGCCCCATGTCTGCCCCCCCCCCCACCACTGCAAAAAAAAGAAAAGTATTTTATTGGAGAAATAAGATTCTCACAGACTTTCCTGCTTGGGCTGCCTTTGAACTGCAATCTTCAGATCACAGCTCTCTGAGTAGCTAGAATTACAGGTGTGAACCACTGGCACCAGGCCAGTCTAGAAATATTTTTTACATTATATTTTTATCACATTTAAGTAGTCATACAAAGACATTACAATTCATACAATTACAGTCAATAAGTACGATGTATTTTGATCAGTGTGATTTTATTTTTAAAACTGAAATAATTTTAAAAAATTGAAAATCTTAAGAAAAAAAAACTAGAAGTCCAGGCATAATAATGCTTATAATGCTATAATCCTACATACACCGAAAATGGATACACACACACACACACACACACACACACACACACACACACACCCATGGGCCTAGGCCAATTTAGGAAAAGTGAGACATATGATATATGATAAACAAGAAAAATTAACAGGACCAGCCCCCCTGGCTCAAATGGTGGAGAATTTGTCTAGCAAAGCAAGAAATCCAGAGTTTTCTCAAGAACCACAAAAGGCAATGGTAAATGTTAGAAGAGACCAAAACATGTTTAACCTGATATATAAATGACATTATGTTCATAAAGGCTTGGATTAGATTTAGGTTAGAATTAGGGTTAGGGTAAGTATTAGGAATAGGTTTAGGGGTTGATTGGGGTTAAGGTTAAGCTCGGAATTAGCTGTTAGATTTTTAGATTAGGATTAGGTTAGGTTTGGGGTTAGATTTAGGCTATGGTTTATGGCTAGGATTATAATTAGATGTAGGTTTATGTTAGAGTTAGCATTAAGATTGCAGTTAATGTTGACTTGAGCAAAGAGATTCCCACATGATAAACAAAGTAAAAGCAAAGGCCTGGCATGGTAACTCAAGTGGTAGAACACATACCTAGCAAAGCAAGATATCCAAATTTGCTCTAGAAGCACAGAAAGAAATGACAAATATTTGAGGAGGCAGAAATGATATGTTTAAACTAATTTTTACTCATTGCATTATATATATGATATACCTATTTATACATATAATTTCACAACTTTTTACATCAGTTAAAAATCAATTTGATTTTTTAAAAGACAGGCTGGAGGATTATAGTCAGAAAGATTACCACCTGAAGCTTAGTCAAGTAGAGCAACATTAACACCTTTGTTACCATTCCCTTGATTCATTTCCATTTATCATTGTATTAGAACTTCCATAGCTGAATGATTTTCTCATCTTGTGGCTGCTTAAGATGATGAATTATGAACTTTGATCATTCAATTTGAGATCACATTTTAACTTTTCCTAAAACTAGGTGGTATTTTATAATCAGCAATGTCTTTGATCTGCTGTTGGTTGGGTAGCAGTGCTGAAAAACACATGGATTAACTAATCACAAAAATGTATGCAGCCATTCTGTTGAACTGAACCATCTTATGTAAATTCAACATTAATGAAATAAATACCTATTGTCAAAGTAATTACTCAAACTCTATTTTCTTGCAAAGCAACAATCAAGTTCTACACAGATATAGATGAAACTCTTACATTTTGTTGATGAGACATATACAAAAAACACAGTTCTCTACTGTATCAGGTTATGAAACAAAAGCGAAGAATATCATCAATACCATAGAAAAGACAAGACACCTACCAAAACCATTAGAAGATGGTGCAAGTCGCTGCTAACCTCTGTATCAGTCTTAGAGGTATATAAAAATAATATGTCTCTTAGGATCAATGAAGTCTTAAATTTAAGAAAACATGGTGGCTTGGTTGAGCTATACTTGCTGAGCTTAATCTATGCATTCTGGTCTGTATGTTGCCCCAAAGAAAAGTTACTGAACTTTGTATGCCTTTAACAAAGGTACGTCCTCTGACTGATGGAAAGATTTAACTTAGAGTAACAGAGAAGAACAAAGCACCTTTGTGATTTCCAAATGTCATGAATGCCCTTTTTCTTTTATAGAGAATGTGCCCATCTCTTCATGCTTTCAGCATGGGAGAGCCCCTGCCACTGCTCCTGTGCAGTGCGGGATGCCAGCTCTAATCACCAGACTGTGAGAGCTCGGTGTGTTCTTCAGAACTCAAGGCTCCAACATGCCTATGCCATTTCTTCACGAAAAAGAACTACTTCACTTGAGTTTATAGCGAGTAAAATACATTGATTCAGCAAAGCCACAAGCTGACAATGGCTTTAGTTTTCTTAACTTAATCCCAAAGGAGAGTGGTAAAATGTAAACTGGATTTTCTTAAATAGATGCTGTGACTCAAGCTCAATTGAAGCCATTCTTAAAGAGTCTGAAGTGAGGGACTCTAGGGGAATCATTAGCAACATAGCTGTGTGGGGCTGCCTTTAATGGTTGGGAATTGACTTTTTTTCAAAAAATCCCCACAGGATTTGAGAGATTCCCCCCAGATTTGGAAGGGACGTTTGCTTCACTGCCTCTGGGGAAATCTGGGTCTGGAAGGTGTCACAAGGACTCACAGCCTCATCCGCTGTCTCCCACAGTTCTCCTGGTGTCTGCCAGGATGCATCCTTCCACCTGGCTGTGGAAGTCCTGAATCTGCCTTGGAAATGGCTATGGGTCTTCCATGACATACTAGTGAGCTGCTAATGTTGAATCTACTAATGTTGAAACTCCAGAATGCTTGTTCCTTGTTGAGTAAGCTTTGAAAATAAAGCAAGAACCAAAGTTGAGTGCCAAGAACTATCTATCTGGAGATAAAACCTTTGTATACAATTCCTGGCTCTGTCACTAACCAGCTATCTCCACATGAGCAACTCATTTAACATCTCTAGGTCTCAACATTATTCACCAGTGAATATAAAAAGGTGATATAGGAATTGACATGGTAAAAGTCCAAAAGAATCTACTACCCTGAAATACTGTGGAATAGCAAGTGTAAATGTTACTATCCTTACCATCAAATTACTACAAGACCATCTGTAAGAAGACCCAATGGGTGCATGTAGCTAATGATTTGCTCTTTGCGACCGAAATGGCATCTATATTTTACATTTAATATTATAGCTCATACCATCCTACACTGGATTTCTGTAGAAGATGTTTCAAGGTATTTCTTTAGAAGGTGCTAAGTGACTCGGTCAAAGGCTTATACCTCTAAAGGAATGAATGGACAACATTGCAGAGCTTCTTTGCATGGTGCTGATGTGAAGATGACTGTTTACAATAGTGTGCTTCTGCTGAGATTACTTTAGAGTAACACTTAGATTTTTCTCTCCTCCATCTTTTATCATTATTTTTTGGCCATTTTTTTAAGTTTTTATTATAAAGCTGATGTACAGAGAGGTTACAGTTTCATACGTTAGGCATTGGATACATTTCTTGTATTGTTTGTTACCTTGTCCCTCATACTCTTTTATCATTATTGAACTATCTGTGGCAGGGATCCTGAGGATGTCATGTCATCTTTAATGTAACCTGCTCCTTCAAATATGTTCCCCTAGTCTTCATGAAAGGAATTTTAACTATTGATAAACTTCCAGTTTTCATCAAATATTTGTCAGAACTTGAGACCCTGGTTAAGTCTTGATGCTCTCTGCTGGATACTCACAGCCCCTAAAAGAAGGCTTAAGAGAGGCCCACAGTATAGGTTTATTTATTCCTTTTGTAATAGACTTATCACCCTTCAGGAAAGTACGGGATGATCAAATGATGTGTTCTACAATATGTAGTGTTAGAACAATAATGGTGAACATTTACAAATGTTTTATTTATTGATTTACTTAGGTGCCAGTACTGAGGTTGGAACTAAGAGCCAGGATGTTGTTCTTGAGCTATTTGCTTAAGGCTACACATGAGTCACAGCTCCACTTTTGGCTTTCTGGTGGCTAATTGGATATAAAAGTCTTGTGGACTTTCTTTCCCCTGGTAACTTGAACCACAGTCCTCAGATTTCATCCTCCTGAGCAGCTAGAGTGGCATGGGCCACTGGTTCCCAGCTTACTGATTTTTTATTGTGTGCTGGGGTTGGTATCAAAGTACTTCACAGGCATTATTTCATTAAAGCCATATGCGATGATCATAATAGTATAATACCACAACACCCTAGTTATCCAAATTTTACAGTAAGGCCTGGAGAGGAACAGAGAATCTCCATATCTTACCAAAGTCAAACAAAGTTATGCATTGAGAGAATCTCAATCTAGGAAGGAGCTCAAGGTCTCCAACGTTATGTTCCAAACAGTAGTGGGTGGGTCCTTGTGAAAGGATTAACTCCCTCAAGCACATAATTCCCACTGCCTCTGGTTCTTGAGCAAGCTTTCCCCAATGGTCTGGTCAGGTCACATCCATCTTTTAATTTATACACATTCATAAAACTCTCTACCTTTCTGTTTCAGTATTTACTACAATTGCCATCATTTTGCTTGCCTTTGGCAATTTGGGGAGTAACTATTTAATGTCTATGGCCTCCTACAACTTACTGTCAGACTACAAACCTTATGACAGTGGGGGTCCCCATGAGAATTATGACAAAGAACAGAGATACTCAAAAGGTTTCTGATGCTTCACACACTCCCTCACTCCTGCCACCCCCACCGCCACATGAAGCAGAGAACCAGAGAAACCCAAAAGGATCACCACTTACTTGCCTGCTGGCCTCTTGCGTGTGACAGAAGGTCTGCGTTCGGGAGGTTTGAAAGGCTTGACTACATCTCTCAAGCTCGATTTTTCTTTTCCTGGAACACAAAAGATGGTTCTGTCTCTGAGGATGCTGCCAGATGTAACTTTCTGTCTATAATCTGTAAGTCTTAAAAAAAAAAGAAAGAAAAGAAAAAAACCTCTTTGCCTTGTGAAAGGGAGAAAAATGTGAAGACTTCCTTCACGCTGGCAGAACTTCTCAAATTAATAAGTGAATAAAATGTAGCAATCTGAAGAATTGTATATTCATTTATACTGTAAAACTGATATAAATGTTCTATTCTAAGCATATGAGGCCAAGCTACTAACACTAAGAAGAGTCAGTGGAAAAATCAAATAAAATCATGGGGGAAAAATAGAAACACAAAAGAGATATGCAGTGCACTGCATGCTGTAGCAAAAGTTATTTTTATCTAAATCTGAAACTTTAGAAATGCATTCCAAGAAATTTTCCAGTTAAACAAAATATAGTGGAAAAAATATGCAGAAAGCTAAAATTATAATATGATTAAAAATACTTGTCCAGTATGAATCTGGAGAGAAAAAGTGCTTTTAAACTCAGCATATTTGTGTGTGTGTGTGTGTGTGTTGTGTGTGTGTGTGTGTGTGTGTGTGTGTGTACAGGGGTTTGAACTCTGGACCTTTCACTCTTTCTTTGCCTTTTCCACCCAAGGCTAGCACTCTTCATTTGAGCAATACTTTCACTTCTGGCTTCTTGCTGGCTAAATAGAGATAGAAGTCTTGTTGATTTGTCTGCAGGGGTGGGCTTCAAACCTAGTCCTCAGATCCCAGCCTCCTAAAGTAGCTAGGGTTAAACTTGGTATTTTGAATGAACCAATGGTATTGTTACTTAGGTTACTTCATTTAGTAATACAACCAAGAAACACATTAAAAAATTATAAATAGCTGAAAACCATGAAAGGAAATACCATTCAAAAAAAAGTATCAGATATTATTTAAAAGCATGCAACAATTTGATTTTTTTTTCCTGAGTGTAAAGAAGAATGTGATTCTTACTCATTAAAAAGAACTAGATATTATCATTCCACTCAGTGAGTATGGAACAATGATTTAAAGAATTTTTCATTCAGAAAATACCAAGTTCTGAGACTGCTCATAATGCCCTCGTACCAAAGGTTAGCCCTACCTGCATATAGTCAAATGCATACTCATAAGAGCACGTTACAAAAACATTTAAGTTGCTTCTATAGTCTGCACTATTTGATGTTTTGAAGAACATCACTAACATGACAGCTACCTGTTTTTTCTTTAGAGACTTTCTGACATGACTGGAAACACTGTCAACCCTTGGAAGTTAATCAAGATAGCCTACTGAAGCCTGTTTTAAGATCCAATAAGTGTTTCAGTGTTCAAGGTTCACCGATTTATCCGGTAGCCTCATTTTTCATTCACGAAGTACTTTCTGAAGGCGTCAGAAATTTTCTGCAGTGAGAAGTGAGCCATACCTTTAAATTCTATTTAGAAAACAACAATCTTTTCCAAATAAAGTTACAAATCACTCTCAACAAGCGATGCTTGCCCATTAAGGTAATTCACATGCCAATTTCTAAACTCGGGTAAGACAATACTAATATGCAAAGAATCATTTTTGTTGAAGGCAAAGATGCCTACTTAGGATTCCTGGAAATTTCAACTATTCTTACTCCTTGATTTATCTATGGAATAAGAAAGGAGAATGAATGGATACCACTTAAATATGTAAATGGTGGTTAAGTGAAAAGGAAGGGATCAAAAAGGGGAAAGAATAAGAATCTAAGCAAAAATACAAAAGAAATTCAAGGTAAAAAAATGTTTTTAAAAGAAAGGAAGAAACAAGAAAGAGGAAGATGGGAAGATAGTAAATATATGGACAAATATCAATATCTATTTCTACAATAACCACTCTTCAACATATGAAGCCTAAAAACAACAAATTAAAATCTGCTAAGAGAAAACAGAGAAAATAAAATACATTTAACAATGCCACCTAGCAGTTTTTGGAAAATCATATAAAATTATTGCTTACACATCAGCCTTATTTTAGTTATTATAGAAAACTGGCATTTAGAATTGGGAGTGATTTAGGTTCTCTAAATTGAGAGTCCTCTAAAAACTTTTTCAGAGGATAAGAATAATCCTATATTTCAAGAACATAACAGTATTAAATATGCTTCCTGATTTTCTATCTTACTAATAAGGATTCTTGACAGATGAAATTGTTTCTCTCCCTTTCAGAAGCTTAGACAAGACAAGAGATACAGCTTGGGAATAATGTGGCATTATGGTCAGCAGCACATGTTTTGGAGTCAAAGAACTATATTCAAATTGTGATCCTCACTTAACTTACTCTGCTGTGCTTTAGTTTCCATTCCAATAATAAAGTGTAAGCTCCATCCCTAGAACACTCCATGCAGATGCCCCCACCTGATTGTCTCCACCCGGTTACCTAGGTAACCCGCATACCTGGAGGCGGTTGCCTCCCCCTTCCTTGAGGTCACTTCCTGGCCACACCTCCCCATCCCTGCCATACAAAGGCATCTCTCTGGGGTGGCTGGCTCTCTTGCCCACCTTGTGCTCCTTGAACTTGGGAGCAGGTCAGCAGAATAAACTTTTCTCTCCTACCTGAAGACCTCGTGGAATTCTCCTTTACTGGCTACCTACATCAAAAAAACTAACATAAAGGATAATAAAACTTAATCTTAAAGGTTTGAGGGTTATCAATGAGATAATAAGTTCAAAATTCTTAGTATTTAGTTGGTATATAATAAAATTTCAAAAGGTGGTAACTTCTGCCACAAAATAAAGTCATAATATACAATGCACCAAATTAAGAAAATTGAGGGAAAGTTTTGGGAGGGAGGGAGGAGAATGATGTAAGAGATGACGCCAACCAAGATGTATTCATACTGATTTGTTGAATGGTAACTCCTTTGTACAGCTAAAGACAATAAAAATACAATCTAAAAGAAAAGGAACTATCAAGACATATAGCTGCTGATCCATGTATTATTTATAAGCAGAAAACCCAACAACAAATAATTAGTTGGTAGCAATATTTGTCACTTCAAAAGCTGTACTTGGCTTTATAAGTAGCAAAGCAAAGAAAAGGAACACTATGATTTAAATACTGAATCTGGGATAAACTGGTAAGGACCAAAATGTAAGAGAAATGTTCTGCATTTTTGAGAAATGTTGAGCATTCAGATAAGCATCAAAATAAGTCAATTTTGTAGTGAGTTCTAGAAGATCTTGACTTTTGTGTTGTGGATTGGGGAATAGTCTAGCCAAACTGGGTATCTGTAATTAGTACCTTCCTAAAATCTATACTATTTTCCTGATCAAAATTTCTTCCTTCTCTACCTCAAAATCTAGATTTCCTCCCCTGATATGCAAGCTGAGAACATTCCTTAGTAGCATTCATTTTGTCATTATGCATTTGCCTTCTGATTGTTTGGTTAGTGGCTGTCTTTTCCCCAACTTGACTGTTACTTCTGAGAGATTACAGCCTTGTTCATCACATGCTTAGCATGTGGTACAAGGTGTGACATGCTGTCAGAGGGAAGGATGGAGGGAGGAGAGAAGGGAGGAATACAAGAAGAAAAAAAAAAAGGAAGGGAAGCAGGCAGTCAAGTAGCCAGGCTGTCACAAGATGGTATAAAACAGATAAAAGAAAGATCTGTTATCATTCAGTAACAATAACTATCACCCTGGATTTGGCTCTGGGAATTTGGAGGAACATCAAAGAAGAGAGACCATTTTATCTGAGCTTCGATGCATGGGCAGAATCAAACAGTCCCACTGGGAAACCATGGAACATGGACTAAAATATGTCTGTTTCTCTAGAACACTAGATCTCTGTGGAGATGTCATAGGAGTTTGTGCCAGGAATGTCAGAAGGAACTGCCTGACAATGAGGAGGCCCCTGGAGAATCTGAGTTAGAGATGAGACAGGCTCAGACCTGTGCTCTAGGAACACAGGTTTGGTGAAGTGTAAAAGCCAAATGGGAAAAAGGAGGTATCTGAGGCTGGGAGATGGTGACAACATGGGCTAAGTTGTTCTTTCTGTAATTTCTGGGATAATAGTTGTGTTTATACTGGGCATACAACTACCAAACATTCTGAGTTTACTTGATTTAGACAAATGATAGTCATGATGATGATGATGATGATGATGATGATGATGATGATGATGATGCTAAACTCTTCAAAGAAGCTTTTATGTGAAACAAAATTGCCAAGATGAATAATTAGGATATTTTGAAGACTATGCAAGTCTTTTCTATACATGCATTCATCTGTGTCTGGCTGGCATGCAAATTGGGACTTACACTCAAAATCTTAGAGTTTTGTCACAGAATTCACATGGAAGAAAGGAAACCCAAAACAAAACCATGCAGGAAGGAAATATACTGACCTCCTTATTTAAATTAAAAAGGCAGATGAATCTTATTTTGGTAAAAAGGCTTTGCAACTTCCATGCCTTTTGGGTGAATATAGGTAGTATTTCCTGGGACTTCCATATTCTAGAAAGAGAACTATGGTGATATATATATATATATATATATATATATTCATTTAATATTTACATAAAGTATATTATTTCTATCCTTCAGTTTGGGAAGGTTGCACAAGTTCAAAACCACAGTATTTTTTTCTAATATTTCTCTGAAATCAAGATATGGTTTATTTTCTCTAGTAAATAGCTAATATCTACTTGAAAAGGTTTTTCCTGTTGTTGTTGTTGTTGTTATAGTTGCTATTGTTGTCCTCCCATCTTCATCAGCTCACAACAACTTTTTGTCAAATTTAAACACAAGGTTGGCATAATGATGTAAAGCCGTAATCCAAGCTAACTGGGAGGCAGAATCAAGAGGATTGTGAGTTTGCAGCCAACCCAGGCAGTTCGCTAGACCCTACATCTTTTTTTTTTTTTTTTTTTTTTTTGGCCAGTCCTGGGCCTTGGACTCAGGGCCTGAGCACTGTCCCTGGCTTCTTCCCGCTCAAGGCTAGCACTCCGCCACTTGAGCCACAGCGCCGCTTCTGGCCGTTTTCTGTATATGTGGTGCTGGGGAATCGAACCTAGGGCCTCGTGTATCCGAGGCAGGCACTCTTGCCACTAGGCTATATCCCCAGCCCCTAGACCCTACATCTTAAACAAAACACAAACAGAAGGGCTGAGAGCATGACTTGAGAGGCAGAGAGCTGGCCTAGCATGCATAAGTTCCTGGATTCAATGCTCAGTACTGAAATAAGTACATATATGAACATATAAATAAATACACAAATGAGTACACACACACACACACACACACACACACACACACACACACTTCTGTGTCTGATTCCTCCTACTCATTTGGAAGCATGTTTTCTTTCTTCAGTTATCCAGTTCTCTTCTCTTACCCATCCCTGATACAGTCTTCTGCTGCCTTGCCACTGTATTTAGTCCAATCTTATAAACTCTCCACTTTGCTCAAATGTGGGCTCCTCAGCAGGAGCTGCTTTACTGTCCTCAGGACAGATCCATGACAGAATACTTGCTGCCCTAAGCTTCCATGATCAGGACTATGTGTTACCATCCCCACTTATTTTTTGGAGATGGGAATCTCTCTGTTTCCCTATGCTGGCCTCAAACTGAGATCCTCCCAATCTCTGCCTTCTGAGTACCTGGGATTACAGGCACAAGCCACCCAAGCCTAGCCATAAATTCTTGTAAGATGCAGCTAGTAACCATAAGTTGAAGATCCAACTTTTTTTTTTTTTTGGCCAGTCCTGGGCCTTGGACTCAGGGTCTGAGCACTGAGCACTATCCCTGGCTTCTTCCTGCTCAAGGCTAGCACTATACCACCTGAGCCACAGCGCCCCTTTTGGCCATTTTCCATATATGTGGTGCTGGGGAATCGAACCAAGAGCTTCATGTGTTGGAGGCAAGCACTCTTGCCACTAGGCCATATTCCCAGCCCCAAGATCTAACTTTTATTGGGTTTATTTTATGCAATGAATGTAATCTACGCTTTGAGCTTTTTATATTTATTTTATGTTATTTTATTTTTTGCCAGTCTTAGGGCTTGAACTCAGGGCCTGAGCACTGTCCCTGCCTTCCTTTTGCTCAAAGTTAACACTCTACCACTTGAGCCACAGTGCCCACTTTCAGCTTTTTCTGTGTATGTGGTGCTGAAGAATCGAAGCCAGGGCTTCAAACATGTTAGGCAAGCACTCTACCACTAAGCCACATTCCCAGCCACAATTTATGCTTTATTCCATAGATTCCACACAAAAATCCAGGTATTATTCCCACCTCTACTTCAATTGAGCAAACTGTCCTATGCCACTTTTCACTAGGTCTGTGGTTTTTCTAAAGCAGGCTGAGCTGCAGCTAAAGCCTACATCTCTGACAGAGAGTACATGATAACCACCACCCCAAATGCCTATGCAATATGTTATGATTCTTCAGTGTGGGGTTTTCACTTATGCAAACAAGTATTTCTAAGGTATTGAAGGGGCCGGTGGCTGCACTGTGTTTGAAAAGCCCAGTGGGGCAATGAGAAGTGAAAATGAAAAAACTTTAAAAAGACAATTTTGGAACCCAATGTGGGATGTAGAAAGAAAATTTGATTAAATGAAACTCCTTGTGAAGAGAAAATGGCCTTCTATCAAATATAGCACAAAAAATGGTGCTATTTTTGATTGATTCATTTCAACAAGGTATTCCCAGATACCATTGCTCTCTGTGAGTTGATTTTTATGTGTCGTAAGGGAGAAATAAGAGAAAAAATGTGGCATGTCCCATGCCCAGAGTCTCCATGACTATCTTTTGTCCTCTTAATTCCACTTACTCTTCTAAACTGAGTCTCTGGGAATCATCCATTTTCCAAGCAGCCTTCCCAGAGTTCTCTTGACCAAACCTCAGTGAACAAATCACTTTTGTTCACATTATTGTAGCTAAAACCCAATCGTGTGTCTATACGTAATTGTGACTTCTATAGCTCATGCTATAGAAGGGGAATAGTCAGCCTTCTATGCTATAGCTCATAGCCAACCTTTGTCATCTAGTGGGTTATAGTAAGGTATGAAAAAATGTCACATAATGATGGTGTTTTACTGAACACTTAGATGACAGAGACTGTGCTCAGCTCTTGACAGATGGCTCCTCTAAATTAGTTTTTAGTTATACAATCCTGGAGTAAGAGTAGTGAGGAGGTAGGCTGTAGTTGGGGTTTACAAATGGGCAGGGAAGACTGTTGGGATGAGTCTTCCCTAAAGTTTGTAAAACCCTTACATGTTTGTTATTTATTTAAGCTTCACAATGGCACTGGAAAGTAGGTAGCCAAGCCTTTATTGACCCTCTGAGGAATGGGAAACAAAACCACAAAGAGGTCAGGGCTCTCCCAAGATCTCATTGCTAATGAGGACTAGACTAGATTCCTGACCTGTGAGCTTCCATCCAGTTCTGTTCCCAGGGAAGCTCTCTGCTCCCTGGTTCTGTAGCTGGGTTGCAATTGTCCAAAGGGCAATTAAATTGAGACCTTTCTAAGAAATGGCATTTCTTGACTTTTGATTAGTAGTAATATGTGTTTTGTTTGACTACTGCTAGAATATTTTTAGTATTTGAGTTGAAAAATGCCTTCCTGCCACTCTTTAGTGTGACAGCTGAGTAAGAAGAAAGACTTTTAAAATGAGAAGAAACAAGGGAACAAAGGTCATTTAAAATTGGGTTATGTTAGTTTTCTGAGATTTTAGAAAATATACAACACAAGCAGGTTCTGGGGAGAATCTTTCATTCTCTTGGCCAGTGGATAAAGCTGTCGAAATGTTGGATCTCTCTGAGCCATGGATGCTGCAGAGGCTGCCTGGGGATAACCTCATCCACCAGCCATGAAACTGGAGGTCTGTTTGCTTGAGCTGTTAATTGTGCAGTGAATTTCAAAGCCTGTGTCCTCTGAGGGAAATAGGCACATCAATTCATCTCATCCTATCCAAGCTTCTGGTGAAACAAAACGTTCCATAGTGAATGATCATGACATCACACTTGGTCTGACCTACAAGTCACTTAAAAACTCTAAGAAGTAATAGCCTCCTTCAAGTGCCAGAGAAAGTTCAAATCTTTCTTTACAGATCTGACCATCATTGGCCAACCTCATAGGGGGCTTAAGCTCTTGGAGTGTCATGTCTAGACAGAAGGAGAAAATTTCCAGATCTAAATCTGGATACCAGATCGTATTTTCCTGCTGCTATCAGTGGAATACTTGTATATTCGCAGGCAGAAAGAGTCCATCAAAACAAAAACCTTACAACTTACACATGAGCAACTCCAAAGGGATTATAGAACCTAACCCATAAATATAAAATCATGACACATAAAAATGTGAGAAAAGCTTTGGGCTACATGAAGAGCTTTAGACTTGACATTAGTAAATTGAACTTCCCCAAAATTAAAAAATGCTTGTCCTAGGAAAGTCTTTATGAGAAAAATAAGATGACAAGATGACTGGAAAAAATATTTGGAAGCCATATAGCCATTCAGTCTACTTTATGATCTAATATATACAAAGAATTCTCACAACTCCAAAAGTAAAAGAACAAATAATCTAGTTAGAAAATGGACAAAAGGCAAGAGGAAATATTTCAAAGAAGATGATATTTAAGTGGAAAGAGAACCTGTAAAACATTTCTGAATAGAGCAGGTGGCTCATGCCTGTAATCCTAGCTACTCAGGAGATTGAGATCTGAGGATTACAGTTCCAAGCCAAGTCTGGACTCTTATTTCCAGTTAACAACAACAAAAACAAAAAAGGTAGAATTGTGGCTCAAGTGGTCGATAGAGTGCTAGTTGGGCAAAAATGTTTAAGGACAGTGCCCAGATCTTGAGTTCAAGCCCTAGAACTGGAAGGGGGAAAGAGCCAAGAGGGGGTGAAGCACTAGATTTCATTAGCCATTATTTAAATTCATATTGAAAACACAGGCACTATAAACTTAACAGAATGAGTAAAAATAAAAGAGTGACATTACCAGCTGCTAGCAAGGAAGCTCACCACAATTCCATTTAAACCCAGCAACCAGACCAAGATGAACATATGTTAAAATAAACCATCATGGTTTCTTTCACTATTGAAAGAAATCTGTATTTTTGAGCTCCCAGCACTTCAATAAGCAGAAGATAAAAATTCTTTGTAGGGTTCCCAGAAACCCAAAGCTTTCATACTGTAGAGCTGAATTTGCCAATGGATATATGGTAGCTTGTTAAGATCCTACCTGAACTTTTTCTACACAGAGTCAATAATAACATAGAGTGGAAAAGGTAGAGGTTCCATCAAGAGTAGCTACAAATGAAATCTAAATAACTCATTTTCCCCCACTAGCTAAGCCATGGGTGCTACCTAATATAGCATAACCTAATAAATTCCCTTGCCTTGAATACCTTAATGATTGTCCCTGAGCTGGTATTGAGTAAAAGACCAAAAAACCTTGAGTTCCAAATAAAACTTTAAAGCTCCCTTCTATCCAGGTGAAGGATCCTAGCAAGCTGGGTTCAACATTGATCAGGATTGAGATGAGCATCATTCACTTTAAATTGTAAGGAGTTTGGAAATCAGGAAGTATGCTTAGCAATGAATTTAAGATTTAAAAAAATCATTTCTTAAACCAAACAAGAGTGTAAGAGAGTCAAAAAGCCTGATGTCTCAAAGAAACAGTGATTTACCAAATCACATTCAGAGATCAAAGTATCTAGTTGGTGGGCAGGGAATGGTGGGCACAGAATAAATTGAAAGGTCTTTGAGCAAATACCAGGGACATATAAGTCATTTTAACTGACACACCTTTGTGCTCGCAGCGGCATTGTGCATGGAATGGCCAGTTGTACCATTAGACTGGGCCTAAAAGGCAGACAAGGAAACATATGGGAATGATTAATACCTATACAACACACCTGCGTACTCTGCTTAGTGATTAAGGGATGCCAAATAGAATAGTTTGTGATAAAGTTACTTAAAAACTCTACCCCTCATCTTCCCTCCATTGCACTGGTGATTCCTAAACCTATGAAATCAAAAGAAGCAGAAAGATTAAGGTTTCTACATTAACACCCCACATCACTTACTCCTCTGAGGAATAGTGATCAGGCTTAGAAGGGAGAGTATAGAGGATACTTTATTTCAAGAGCAGATAAACACAGGAAAGAAGAAAATCTGACTAAAGAAGGATAGTTGTGAATGAGCAATGACTTGAGTTGCTTGAGAATCACATAAGGGCCTGGCTGATATTGAGAAAGACTTTAGGGACTTTTATGTCAGATACATTTCTTTGAGGTAGATACAACAATTGAGGGAGAGGAAGGAATCACTATTAAGAGGTTCCCATGTTTCTATCACTGTCTCTCAAGACAGGTAACTATCTTCAAAGTAACCATGGGCACTATAAGTATTTCTATTCCCAACGATACAGATTGGATTGATTGTAAAACAAATATCCCCTAAGGACATGAAATCTCATCATAGGCAAATGCAAAGCAATGATATAATACCATTGGGCACTCCTAAGAAAAATACTGGTAACTTAGTTGTTCCTTTTGGGCAAGTTTGTTTCTTCTAGGCTATCAGCCAGTATAATAAAGAAATTCATGACTATTGTCATGGGATTTGAGGCTGACTGCCAGATAGCACTGTCAGAAAAAAAAAAGAAAAGAAAAAAAGCCTACAGGCCATACAAGAAAAAGTAAAGGCAGTGGGTGAGGGTTTCCAGGGCAGGAAACAGAAGTAAAAGGTCTACAGAAGCACCTGAGCTGAGATTTAAAGCCATGTGTCATTAAGAAAAATACATGCATTATAAATTTGAAACTCTGGTACAAAGCCCTGCACACTTCTTTCCCTTAAAGGAACTTTTCACAAACAGAAGTAAGAGAGCTGTTCTATTTTCTTTATTGGCATTTTCACGTTTAAATTACTCTGCTTGTTTAAGACGGTCTTCTATTACTCTACTCTCAGCACACTACCCATTTTATCCAAGTATGTCTGAGTACAGGAAAGCTAGAAGTATATTCTGATAGTAATTCCACAGTAAAAATGCTTCATGAAATTAAAAAAGATCATTCCCCCCCACCCTCTGCTGGATAAAGCATACAGAGAAATGAATAAGAAGCATCCTGAAAGGTAGACAAGGCTGACCACTGAAGCCTGGAAGAGCTGCACCAATCACTGGTCTTGGAATGCAATCTTTTTCCAACTCTTAGCTGAACAACTGTAAAAAAAAGGGTAAGGAAATGTCAGTGAGCTATGGGAAGCTCAAGAGTATTCCAACATGGAATAAAGATTCTTCAATGTGATGCTACAGTAAATTATTGGCTCAGTAACTTTTATTGCATTAGATTTAAATAAGGATCACTGATGACTGTGTTTGAAATTGAAAAATTCTGAAAATGTTAGCCCAAACTAAAGGTAAGTATATTTCTTTCTCCAAGACTTCTGAGCTTCATTAATGCATAACTGCAAACAGTTCACCAGTGCTATACTCGTAGTATGCTACATTTCCCACCTATGTTTGTCCATGACCCTTTTATTTTCTTGTAGTGGATAGCTCAAAGGATTATTGATTGTTGTTTTTTTAATGCTCTCTTTGGAAATTGTTACATTAAGAAAAGCTGATAAAAATTAGAAGAGTCTGAGATAATATTTATCACAGTCATCACATGATTCTCAGGAAACAAACTTTGATGGAACTTTAAAATCATGATTAGGTGTACTTCTCACCAGACAAACCTCTGGTCAGGGACTAACATGAAGGCAAACTATATTGGAAGAAAATAGCCAGGCAAAGGAAGGAAGCAAATCTCATAGAAAACTAACTAGAGTCAAAAATGGCAATTGTAAGGTCAAAACCAGGTGATATGAAGGTTGGAGGAGACCCTTCGGAATTTAGATATGGGTAGTTTTACATTTCTGTATTCTAAAGCTTATATACCAAACGATAGCTCTTTGTTTCAAAATGTAATGTGTGCTGCCAGTCCTTCTTAAACATGCAAGTTTTATTTGTAGTAAGAAAGGAACACGAAGAATTACACAAATTAGATTCGTACTCAGCCTAGTTTCATACCAACTGTACTGAACCAGTTTTATGGATCATTTCCTAATTCCATGTTGAAGGAAGGTAGATTGATATCCATGTGATAGTATTTTCCCAATGAAAACTGGTAAGCGATCCAAAACAGAGCATTCTCCACTTTTTCTCTAGCTTTGTTCTATCTGCACTCCCACCTTTAGTTTATCTGGCCTTACTTATAAAGTTAAATTTAAAATTTAACTTCTTTGAGTATGATGACCTGTTTATAACTTGGACAAAGGTATAAAGCATATATATGGCTAGTTGGTATACATAGTTTAGCAGTACTTATTGTTGAGAAATATCAAACACAAATAGCTATTATAACTACCATTTAAATATAGTTATATCAATCACTATCGCATCAGCAACACTGATAAATATTAATATCAAAAAAGTTCTTTCCCTATTGTGTCATCTAGTATGGATAATATTTTGAAGTTTAATAGGTTTAATAAAGGGGAAATACCTTAAGTGCATCCACACAAGTAAGGAAAACAGAATAATGCAAGAATGAATGTGGGGGTAGACTTTCACAAGATATGAGTTCATTTTGCTCATTCATTAATTCAACAACATTTTCCAATTTGTATTGGTATGCTTTCAAGTACACTGGGGTGTGGGTCCCTCCAAAAGATCAAAATAAAAAAGATGCAGTCTCTTATGCTTTACCATTGACCAATGAATATTTATCAAGACCCGACTGTGATAAAAGATGATAGATATGGCTGCCCTCAAGGACCTCCAAGGACCTACCAACTAATAATTGCAACACTGTACAAAGAGTAGTACTTACAGAAGAGCTGCAAACTAAAACACATGTCTGTGACCAAAGATAAAATTACATCTTAATCTGGCCCATGTCCACAGAGTTGACTCAGAATAGGCTTCATCATTCTCTGTCTTGTTTAATTAAAGAGTTCATCTCCCTAGACTCCAAGGACCAAGTCACGTGATCTTTGAATGAACTGTAAAGTTTTAGGATTCTGACTGTGTTCCTCTTCCCTCGGGCATTTTCCTGTACAGACAAGAAAAATAGACTGGGGATATGGCCTAGTGGCAAAGAGTGCTTGCCTCATATACATGAAGCCCTGGGTTCAATTCCCCAGCACCACATTTACAGAAAACGGCCAAGAGTGGCACTGTGGCTCAAGTGGCAGAGTGCTAGCCTTGGGCAAAAAAGAAGCCAGGGACAGTGCTCAGGCCCTGAGTCCTAGCCCCAGGACTGGCAAAAAAAAAAAAAAAAGAAGAAGAAGAAGAAGAAGAAGAAAAATAACACCTGAGTTGCAGAATACCAAGTGCAGTACTTAGATTTGGGAGCAAAACAGGTAATGTTCACTAAAGGTTAATTTTTTGACATGACATCAAAGAAGAAATTAATCATTTATTCTTAGTATGTTAAAGTACCAAATTCATAATTCATAATATTGAAGAAATAACTGTAAGCATTCAGCTAACTGCTAAATTCCAATATGTCAATAGTGGCTCACTGAAAGTCAGATTTTATTAACCACAAAATGTAAATTCAAGTAATAATTCAAGTAATGGCTGAAGGTAAAAAATTAAGCCTTATTTCAGAACGTTCAATTTTGCATGTATTTAGGAAAACAATTTCAAACCACAGCTCAATGATCAACAGAAGAATTGTATCAGCAACTACAATTTTTCCATTAAAATTACTGTATAAGAATATCATCTTGGCATTTACCTAGTTTGTGTGACATTATGCCAATAACTTCCTCATTCTGGAATTAGATTTTCTCATCTATAATATAAGAAAGTTGGATTATTCTTGGCAATTCAGCAATGCTAAAGACAGTGATTTAGAATTCTGCTCATAGCAGTTTAGAGTTGTGGTCTAGGAATGGCAAATATGTAGACCTTAAATAGCATCTTCAAGGAATTGATATTTATGAGTTCCGTGGGGAGTTAAGAATGATTCAAAGTCCCAACCTGGGGCAGAGGAAAATGACCACAAACTTTGGAGATGTCTTCATGGGACAAGTGAATCCGAGAGCATACAAAACTAGGTCTGTCTTAGTCAAGTCATATTTTTATTTTGAAAATATAAATGCAGAATGGGATGCTATGAGCATATAGTGATCACAAGACAAGCAAGTATCACAAATTCTAAACTAAGTTTTCTTACCCTTTAATCTACATTCATTTTTAAAAATGAAGAAAATTGTCCTTACTCAAAAATCCTTTGTGACATAAATGTTTTTGAAGTGATTGTTTTGAGCTGTTTTTGGTGGGATCTCACTATTGTTCCAGCCTGGTTTTGAATGCTTAGCTCAAGTGATCCTTCCACTTCAACCTCTCAGGTACTGAAACCACAAGCTCTGCCCCATCAGACTTGGTTGCATGAACCTTAACAAATAAAAAGTGCTGATTTTTAATGGGGGGAGGGGAGGGAGGATTATAAGAATAAACAAGTGCAGCAAAATTCAGGATACAAGAGCAACATATTAAATCCTTTGTAGTTATAGACCTTAACCAACAATCTGAATATGAAACTAAGAAAATTCCATTCTCAATGTCATCAAAAAGAATAAAAAGGGATAAAATTAACCAAAAAAGTGCAGTATTTGTCCATGAAAAATTGTAAAACTGTGTTGAAAAATTAAAGGTTTAAATAAAAGATGCCTTACAGTTATAGATTGGTAAATGATATCGTTACAGTGTCAGGACTCCAAAAATTAATATATAGACTCAACACAATCCAACTTCAGCTAGCTATTTGTAGAGATTGACAAGCTGATACTGATCCTAAAATAGAACAGACAAAATAATCTTAAAGTAAAAAAAGAAAAAGAGATGAACTTGGAAGACTCGTACTTCCTAATTTAAAAACTCACTATAATGCTACAGTAATGCCTAAGGATCAACAGGCTGCTCAATGACATAAAATGGATGGTACAGGAAAGAAACATAAATACCTTAAGTCATCTGCATGATAATCATTGTTTCTTCTTGCTTGTTTCCCAAAGAAATTGAAATGACTTACAAAATTGTGTATAATGTAGTGAGCTGAATGGATACAAAAGGAAATCTATTACTCTACTTTATCATATTCAGTGTTATCATAATCCAGATCTTGTTGTTATTACCACTTTCTTCCATGATTTCCCAAGGTCCTCCATTATCTTTCTTTGGCTACCCTTGCAAACCTGTCCTCTGGTGCTGACTTCTCTACTTCTCTAATAAAGCACCACAGACATTCAGTAAGCAGATTTGACCAGCATGCCAGTCACCTGCTCTTATCCAAGAACTTCTACATCTTCTCCTGTGAATTCTTCCTAGTGATTTCACTCTGCTGGCAGTAGTTCATTCTCCTTGCTGCCCTTCAGTGACTGAATTATAGGTAACCATATGCTACCATGTGCATTGAAAAGCAGAGAAGAATGAAACAAGGGAGAAGGAGAATTCATTGGGTTTCTAATAAGTTCTCAGCTCCGTGCCTAATTCCATCCTGAGACCTGGCCATATATATACCTATGAGTCTCCTAAAATACACTAAATCTTTACAATAATTCCCTCCTTCTCTTAAGGTTACATTTTTTGAGATTATGACATGTTTTAATTAAGTTGTGCTGCTGTTTATAGCTTTGTCTTAACCTATACCAGCCCCAAGTCTATGCACATGACATACCTTATTCCAGATATCCCTTTCTCTTTCCCCCAAAAGCATAAGCCGTTAGTATCTTAATGCCAGGAATTCCTGCAGTATTGCATGTCTGTATTTCTTAAGACAAATCTTCCATAGGTCATACGTTTTTGGTTACACAGTCTGTTTTCCATCATACTTTCTAATCCTTTTGTGAGAAAGATGGATGTCCTAATCATTGTGGTAATTTCTACCCACAGAGCACCACAGAAGTGGACAGCTGTCAACCTGTGTTTCTTTTAAAAGAATGAATAATGAACACTTTTTTTTAACTCATTCTCTACTCTTTCACAGATCTCTAAACCTCTCTCCTTCAGGCTGGTATTAAAGAAGTGAAGATTTTATCAGCCAGTTTAGCCAGTGAATGTGAGCAATGTAGACAGACAAATAGGATAATTGTAGCCCAAAAATCTTACTTCAGGGCCAGAATACCATTTGGTTGTCAATATTGATCACATTTAATTAGAAAATTGCCATATCTCTGCTCTTCTCAGCGTGTGTGGGCATCACCTAAAAGCACAGGGATGACAAGCTGTTCTGAGCATCTGCAGTCTTTATGTAATAAACATGTTTTCATTTGAGAGAATGTGTGCCTGCTTTTGAACAGGATCAGAGCCTTTTAGAATTTCATATCATTTTTTTCTTTAGGAACTTTCTTTTGAGTAGTTATGATGAGGCAACTATTAATGATAGCTCCTAGAGTTATTAAAATTATGCTAATTTATTTTAATTCATACCATGTGAATGAGAACTTACAGAGTGGACTTAGAATAAGGTTTAAGAAATAATCTCCTTAGAAATAGAATGGTGTTACTTAAGATACATTGTGAACTTGTGATGTGAGTTATTAACCTGTCAGGTATAGCAATCCCTTCCAAGCATCCCTTTGGTCTTTAATGAGCCTATCAGAGCCCTTTATAGAAGAAAGCAAGCTCTAATCACTGTATTTTATGGTATGTACTCAGTTTCTCAAATAGCAGGTGACAGTCACTGTGTGGCTTGCCATTTGAGCCATCTATATTTATGTTGATCCACCATCAGAACTGGAAGGGAAAAAAATCTGTCACTCTGCAGTAATTGTTAGCAGAAGGTTAAAGTGGCAAAAAATGCAACTATTCATTTTTTTGTATCCATAATTGGAAATGGTCATTTCGCAGTAAGCAATTTTTCATCATAGTTTCTGGGTTTAGGCATATACACAAAGTTACTGGTGAATAAACCTTATGTGTGAATTAGTCAATCAAGAATAGACAAGAATGAAAACTCATAGTTTTCCTGGCTATGCTCATCAAAGAAATATGCTTAAATTATAAACTTTCAAGAATTCACCCATATTTCAAGGTTGAAAGCATGATTTGCTAGCTCTAACACAAATAATTGATTGTCAGATCTTCTATAACTTGAAAGTTACCTTTTACCTAAAGTATTAAGTCTCATAAGATTAATGATACTTTGAGAAACTTGAAGAAGAACCCTTCTTTACCTTATTTGATTCTTTGTAACCCTTATGATGGGAGACATAGAAAAGCAAAAGTAAACAATAATTAAATCATTCTAATACTATTGTCCTAATACAAGTAATTTTTATATTCTGTCAATTTACTGTATGAAGTTATACAAGTATGATTAAAATCTATATTTAAAATTTATATAGTGCTATACCACTATGATGTTTTATAATATATTTTCTTCTCTATTTTCACCTTACAATACAAATATAGTACAATTATGTATCTGATCTAGAGTTTAGCAAATTCCTCAATAATGGGCCAGAGAGTAAATTGAGTAGGTTTTGTGGACCATGAAGTCTTTGTCAAACTATGCAATTTCTGCAGGCAAGGGGGAAGACAACAGACATGATGTAAATAGATAGACCAAGATATATGGATTCATACAGTTTTAACAGAACTCCTACAAATTATCAGTAAAAAAAAAATCATTGCAGATAGAGATAAGGTTATTCTAAAATTTATATGTATATGCAAAGGAATCAAAGATGTAAAACAATTTTTATAGAGAAAACACAAATCCTAAGGCATTATTTAAGGCTACAGTAATTTAAATCATGTGGTACTTACAGAAAGTAAGGATTGAAGCTATTGCAAAGAGAACAGAGACAGATTCACCTAATATATGCCTACTGCCTTTTGACATAGATACAGTAGCAATTCAGATAGAAAAGAAATAGCCTTTTTTAATAATTTTACTGGAGTAATGAGATATCTATAAGCAAAAATTATGAATCTCAATCTAAGCCATATACCTCATGCATATAGAAATTAACTCAAATGGGTCATAAATTTAACTATAAGATTATAAAACTTTTGGGGGAAAAATGTTTTTGACCTAGAGCCTACGAAGAGCTTATTAAATAAAACACCAAAAGCATAACCACAAAAAGATAGAAAAGTGAATAAATTTAACTTAAAACTATGAACTTTTGCTTTGTGAAAGACCTAATTAGGAGGATGAAAAGAAACTGGGTGCCAGTGGCTCATTCCTGTAATCCCAGCTACTCAGGACACTGAGATCTGAGGATCTCAATTCTCCAACCCAAGCAGACACATCAATGGAACTCTTATCTCCAATTAACAAGCAAAAAGCTGAAACTTGAGACATGGCATAAGTACAAGAGTTCCAGCCTTGAATGAAAAATCCATGTGAGAAATTAAGGTGCTAAATTAGCTCAAGTCCCAGTACTAGCACACACATAAAAAATTTTTTTAAAAAAAATTCAACAACAGATTGAGATTAAATTTTTTCAGACCAAATAGCCAACAAAAAGTCACATGACTAGCTATTACTACAGACCTATAATGGGGCTGGGAATATGGCCTAGTGGCAAGAGTGCTCCCTCATATACAGACCTATCAGAATAACTAACTAAATAATAATAATAATAAAAAACCCAAAACCAAATGCTAGTAAAGTTTAAGACAACTGGGTTTTCTACTTTAAGGGATTATAAAATCAAACCACTACTCAGTGTTTTCTTGAAATGCTAGACCTATACTTACTGTCCAATTAACAATCAAAGTTCTAAAGCATTTATCCCAAGAAATAAAAATTGTTACATTCCCAATTAGTACAGGTTTAGGCAAGCCATAGCAGAGCATCACAAGGCCCAATAGCTATACACTTAGAAACACATAAGATGATGCTAAGTGAAATGAACTCCATGTTATGGAAACAAGTGATATATCACAGTTGTAACTACTTTCAATGTCCTATGTGTATGTGTAGTTTCTATTATTGATGATGTTTTGTATCACCTTCCTATGTTTGTACCTACACTATCTCTGTAATCTTATCTGAGTATATTGGAAACCGTGTTTACTGGTATTGGAAGTAGGAAATTCAAAGGGAATACCAAATTCGAGAGACACAGGGTAAAAAAAGAGAAATAACTACAAAAGCAATACTTGCAAAACTGTTTGGTGTAAGTGAACTGAACACCTGGGGGGGGAGGGAAAGGGGGGGAGGGAGGGGGGCATGAGGGACAAGGCAACAAACAGTACAAGAAATGTATCCAATGCCCAACGTATGATACTGTAACCTCTCTGTACGTCAGTTTGATAATAAAAATTTGAGGAAAAAAGAAAAAAAAGAATATGAAACCTGTAAAAAAAAATTGTTACATTCCCATGGAAATTTATAAACAAATAGTCATAGCAGCATTATTTGTGATAGACAAAATCCATAAACAGTCATAACATCTTTCAACAAGCAAGTAGCTGAACAAAATGAGTTATATACATACCAAGAAATACTGCTTGGCATTACAACATAGGAACTACTGATGAAACATCGTAAACACATCTCAAGGATATTATGATGAGTGAAAGACAAAAGAAACATTAACCATGTTCACTACAGCACTATTTATCATAGCCAAGTTATGGAAACCCAGATGCCTTTCGGTGGATGAATGGATCAAGAAAATATCAATCAACCAATCAATACACATAATATATATGTATATGTATACCATGGTGTGTGTATGTGTGTAATTTTATTCATACATTAGGAAAATAAGATTACAACATTTGCAAAGAAATTTATGGGCCCCAAAAAGTGATGCCAAGTGAAATATGTCAGGCCCAGAGACAAACATATATGTTCTCTCTTATATATGAAACATAGGACTAATTTATAAATGTACAAGTAAACACATGTGGGGTCATATGCAAGTGTGCACGAATATGTTAACCAAAGTATGGTATTTTCAGGGGAGAAGTCAAAAAGTGTAACTTCTTAGAAAAACTAACTTACAGTCCAACAGAATGAATATCAGGAAACTTGCACTAGAAAATTATTGGGAGAGGAGGAACGGCAGTGAATAACAGTGGGGAAGGCAAATGAAGAGAGAAAGGGAGGAGAAAATGAAGTCATAATATGCAATGCTTTCCCCATGAAAATTGAGGGGAAGGGTTGGATTGAGAGAGGGGAAGAAGAATGATACAAGGGGTGACATTGATTAAGATGCACAGTGCTCATAAACTGACATGTTGAATGATAATTCCTTTGTATAATTACTTAAAGATAATAAAAATATAAGTTTTTTAATAAAAACAGCAAAAATGTTATATACTGTGTGATTTAATTCCAAAAATGACAATATTAGAGTTATGGGGAACAAATTAGCAGTGAGCGAGTTTTAGTGAGAAGGGACAGCATGAGAGAATTAGTAATAGAAGAGTTCTGTATCTTGATTGTAGTTGTGATCTGGCAAATATGCATACAGTACTACTCTCAATTTTCTGGCATCATATTGTACTATAATTATGTAAGACGTAAACCATGGAAGGAAATTTCCAAAAATGTCATAGCACTTTCCTGTACTACCTTTGTAACTCTCTATGAGTCTGTAAAGCTGTAATTATTTCAGAATTTAAAAAATAATGAACAAATAAATTTGGTAATATATCATTTAGCCATAGGTTAGCTGAAAGTTACTAGTTCTTGATCTAGACTAATTGCATGTTTGATAATTTTTTATTAGTTGTAACATTTCATTCATTAAATATGAAATTTTGTTCAACTTATTCTTGTTTTTTAAAATTTTTTCTTTCAAAAATCAAGATCTAGGGCTGTGGATATGGCCTTGTGGCAAGAGCGCTTGCCTCGTATACATGAAGCCCTGGGTTCAATTCCCTAGCACCACATATATAAAAAATGACCAGAAGTGGAGATGTGGCTCAAGTGGCAGAGTGCTAGCCTTGTGCAAAAAGAAGCCAGGACAGTGCTCAGTCCCTGAGTTCAAGCCCCAGGACTGGCCAAAAAGAAAATCAAAAATCAAGATCTAGAATATGTTATATCTTCTATTTATCTATAATTATTGTTTTAGGATTGATATGAAAATGAGCATTAAAATGTACACATGACAGTGATATGTCATGCCTCAGTATTAATTTTAATGGTTAGTTTCAGGACCCCCTCACACCTGCAGATGCAAGACAGATTGGCTAAGATTCTATCTACTCAGGAGGCTGACATCTCAGAATCTCAATTTAAAACCAGATTGGGAAAGACTAAACCTCAAACTCTTTATCTCCAATTACCCAGGAAAAAGCTATAAATGAAGGTATGGCTTAAGTGGTACAGTGCCACGATCCAAAAAGTAGAAGCAGAGCAAAAGCTCCAGTTCAAACACTAGTAATCTCTCCCTCTCCCTTTCTCTTCCTCTCTCTCCCTGCCTCCTCTCTCTCTCCCCCACCTTCTCTTTCTCACACACATACACAAACATAATATCAATCATCTATATAAAATGATACATTTTCGCATAACCTATGAACATTCTTTCATATACATTAGATCAGCTCTAGGTTACTAATAATACCTACTACACTATGTAAATAGCATTATGCTATCATTTTTGGAAGATAATAACAATAGAAAACTTCAAATCTGTTCAGTACCCATTTTTTTCAGCTAATTTTGGTTTCCAGTTGGTTGAATCCATGATGAAGAGCCAGCAGATAAGGACAGCTGACGTTACCACCAACCTCTACTTCCTTCAGGGATGTCAGAGTAGGATAGCTATGATTTTAAATCTTTGTAGGTGTTTTAAAATACTTCTACTTCACTTAATTTTTGTGATATCTTTGAAAAGCCTTCATGAACTCACTGTGGTAACTGTGGTAATTGAATTCTACCTAAACTCTGGTAAGTATTTAATTCCCTTATTCCTGATCTGACTGTGGTGGCTTCACTTTCACAGGGGATTTGAAATGTGATTCTGCTCTTCATCAAAGCTCCATTCTATCTGTGTGAATCTGTTTCTTATGCATAAGGCATTGTTGCATTGACATGCAACTAGTTTTCAAAATAGTTGGATTTAGTGTGGGTAGGGTAGCTTTTAGAAAAGGTCTGAAAGCATAGATGAGATTGACATGAACATAATAAAGAACTAATTTAAGAATTTATTTTCTGGGCCACGAGCACTATAAATAGTTGCTGAGGAGGACTACAGGATGGTATGCAGACTGACCTCGAAATATGCGGGTGGGGGGGGGGAGCTAGAGGAGCAGGTACTCTATACAGACACACTACAATACACTATTGCTAACTTGCTAAGGTGTATTGAGCTAAACCTCTTTTCTATAACTAATGCAGGTGGAATGAAAGAAAGATAAATGTCCATCTACTTTAGAAGTTCTGTAATTCTTGTAATGTATTTGATCTATACTTTCAATATCCAAACCAAAGTAGTGAAATTTGCCTTAGAAATGACCATGCCATATTGATCCCTTACCATGAACTTCAGTCTGTGATGTTGTCTTTCCAGCCCTGATTCTTCTCCCTCTTCTGTCTCCGGTGACATAAGGAGATGTTCACTAGACTAGACTACAGCTGGCCATATCTATCTCTCCCTTCCCTATCCACAGGCTTTCTTCCTTCCATCCCTGATCTAGCCAGACCACCTATATTCTCTGTCTTGGCTCTTTACTCCTCTGTAAAGCAATCTTCATATATCAGGAAAGGCAGTTTCATGCAACATTCAGCATCTCATTCTCAAATACTATCATTACATTTTTATGGAAGTTCATTCTTAATATTCTTCCTGAAGAAGGGACATTCCTTAAAAGAAGTCAGAAAAAAAATTAATATCTAGTCAATTACTACTATGTTTCATATTTTATGTAAAATTCACTTCTTTCGACTCCTGATTGAAAGATAGACTATTTCTCTTCTGTTTTCTGAAGTTGGAAAAAGAAAGGATGTTCAGGGGAGGTGGGGGCAGGTGCGGGGAAAATGAGGGAGGAGGTAGCAAGTTGGATAATGAATGTACTCAATGCCTTACATATGAAACTGTAACCCCTCTGTACTTCACTTTGACAATAAATTAACTAATTTTAAAAGAAAGGATGTTAAGAGAAATTAAATAATTTGCAGAGATCAATGGCTAGTGTCTGTGAAGAATTAAAAATTCCAATCCATCTCACTAAGAGTGGTTCTCTTCCCCCATACCACACACTACCTTTCATTCCACAAGATCTCAAAATCCTTTGGGAGTTCTTTGAGGGCCTCCCAAAAAGACAGGACAGGAATTAAGTTATCTCTGTGTTTTTATTGAGGAAATATTATACAGAATATTCCCAAGTGTATGTGCTTTATATTACTAATATTTGATTGGGGGGAGGAAAGTTCACATTGACTTATTTTTATTTACTTATTATTGGTTTTATGGATGTGCCAGTCCTGGGATTTTAACTCGGGTCCTGAGTCTTGTGTCCCTGAGCTTTTGTGATCAAGGCTAGCACTCTATATGACTTGAACCACAGCTCCACTTTCAGCTTTTTTGGGAGGTTAGTTAGTTGGAGATAAAAGTCTCACAAAGGAGACTTTAATTATATTAAAGTATTAGACTACTTTTAAATCAATATACTAAATGTACTGAAGAGTACATATATGAGCAATGGAGAATATCCAACTATACTCTTAGCCAGTGATTTTGAGGTAGGACATTTAAGGGGTAAGACATTTGAAGTTAGCCACCAGCTTCAAAAGTGTCTAGCACCAGAATAGATAATATATAATCAACATGGAAGAAGACAATTAGAAAAATAGCAGCAGGAGACTTAGGTAAGTAAAAATGCATCAAAGTGTACTCAGACTTAGGAGGTAGCCTCTAGATGTTTATTGGATTGGGTGCAGTGTAAGTTTGACTACTTCTGACACTTTTTATTGTAGTGTCAATGATCAAAGAAACAATACTAGAAATGGAAACCTGGAGTGAGTGATGCCTGCTAACTACAAGGTATTGAAATTTTGTCCCAGAATACAGAGAAATAAAGGTCTCTCCTCTTCTTCATGGGACTGCTTCACCAAGTTAGAAGACAGCCAATATCATTTTGACTTCTACAACTACTGCAGAGGTAGTGGATTAAGACTCTTAACCAAAGCAGTTGTCTCCACCTGTCAGGACCTGTGCCTCTACAGAATCATAAGGTGATGTCTCACACACAGAACTAGATTGAATATCACGTATGTAGATATTCTTAGCATAGTTAGTAATGTGTACCAGGTACACATGACCTACCAGACATCTAATTCCAACATCTGTGGATTTAACCAACAGTTGAACAAAAATATTTTTTGAAAAAACAGTCCCAAATGCAAAACTTGAATTTGACTCATGCTTAAGCAGTATGCTGAAACCAAGCAAATAAAATTATGTGTAGGCGCATCCTGCTGTAGCCTCCCACCGTTTCACAGGGCCTCAGACTCATCAGGCACTCTGTGTTTTAGCATTGTTCACCTGAAAAACAATCTCACTCAAGTACTAGTAGTGAGACCAATGTTGGTTACATCTGTACTGAACTGTTTGGACTTATTTTCACATCATTATTGACTAAAACTACAGTATAACAATGATTTACATAGCATCAACATTGCATTAGGTATTATAAGTAATCTAACAATGATTTAAAGTACATAGAAAAATATGAAAATGTTATTCAAAAATACCATGGAACTTTATACTATAGATTGGACATCCATGGATGATGGTACCCACAGGTATTCTGGAACCGGTCATTCGCAGATACTAAAGGCTTTTAACCCTCTTCTCCAATTGAATTCATTTTTGGATATAGCAAATTTAAGTTTGCAAGAAGACATTACATAAAGATGTCAGCATTCAATAGAACACTACTGAAGATAAGGCTCAAGTTCACAAAGGAAAGTAGATCTGGTGGCTATGGTGGGGCATACCTATAATCCCAGCATCTGGGAAGCTGAGGATTGTAAATTTGAGGGCAACCTAGGCTACGTAGCAAGGCTTTTCTCAGAAAGTCAAAGCTGGGAAACAAATACATGTGTACAGTTGAAAGGAATGTGAGTAAAATAAAGCCAATGTTAACTGTAGATTTAAAGGCCACAATGTCTTTTCCTAAGAGATAAATATCAAATGGCCAACACACCTTACATTTTGATTAATTCTTGCATAGAGACCTGATTTATGGAGCATGTCAATGCCACACATTTCTTGATTAAACAATCAGCTGAAACCTTTAATTCTTAAGTCTCAGTACCTGGTGTTAGGAAAAGGAGATTTCTTGAATGTCTTCTTTTCTTGACAAGTACCTATGTGTTGTCTTACAAAGCCCAAACCTGAAATCTTAGCTTTCATAATTGTTTCAATATCTTCCATCCTCCATCAATAGAAGTGCTTGTGGTTGAGGGCATGACCTCCTCTCTTCCTTTCCGTTTGTACAGAAGAATAAAACACACATTTTAGACTTCAATTGTATGCTCTCCTGCTTGACCCTGCTGGCTTTGAAACCGCAAAATGATCCTTTTCTTTGTTTCACATTTCTCTTTTTAGAAAGAACAAATGAGATTCAATTGGTAGGAACATATGATGGGGGAAAAAAGAATTGGAGTGAAAACTGAAATTGCCTCAAGCACCAGATGCCAAAAGAACAAACCTGGTTAATGATCTATCTTTTAAATATACTGTGTAATTTCTAGCAATGAAAATAGCAGCAGGAAAACAGGCAAGGTAGACATACCATAATGTCCACCCACTTAGAAAGATACTGCATTCTAATGGGGCTGGGGGTGGAAGAGTAGCAGAAAAAGAAATTCAAGTAATATTTGAACTCCTACTAGGTGCCCAACACCACCGTGTGTATTTGAAATGTTAATTCGTTTTCTCTAACCCCAGGAACACATTTGAAGTTTGGCAGAAATTTCATTCTGTCTCAGTTTGAACACTGGGAATTATTAGTCGCCCATAATGAAAACCTTTTCATTTTGTTCAAGATGGATTTCTACTCAAGATGGAGGTGTCAGGAATTCCCAAGACTACCCACACCCCCAAGATGGAGATCCACTAAGAGGAGTCATGCGACTCAGATGAAGCTGTGCCTTCCCACAGCAAAGCTGTAAGGATAAACAGCTAGATCAGAAAGGGGAAAGGCAGGTGGGAGGTGGAAGACTCCAGATGCAAGTTTTCTTCCACTCTTACCCTTTGGTGAGGAATTTTACAGAACACACTCTTCTCCCCGTGTGCATGCCATGGTTCTGCCCTAGGAAATCCGGTAGAGACTCAAAGCCCATTAGTCTGGGCTGGGGATATAGCCTAGTGGCAAGAGTGCCTGCCTCGGATACACGAGGCCCTAGGTTCGATTCCCCAGCACCACATATACAGAAAACGGCCAGAAGCGGCGCTGTGGCTCAAGTGGCAGAGTGCTAGCCTTGAGCGGGAAGAAGCCAGGGACAGTGCTCAGGCCCTGAGTCCAAGGCCCAGGACTGGCCAAAAAAAAAAAAAAAACAAACAAAGCCCATTAGTCATATAGATACCAGATGTTTAGCTTAGTGCCTACTAAAGATCCAGACTCCCAGAAGGAACATCAGTTTTTAGTTCCCTTAGTTTTTAGTTCTCTTATCAGCTAAGTGTTCATGGGGACTCTGCTGACACCCAAGTTTGCAAATGCCAGCTGAAAGCCACCTTGATTGCAGGCCTTTCTCAAGAAAGCTGTTGTAGATACATTCGTGCACAGATTACATAGTAAGACAAGGCCTTCATGGAAACACCTGGACTATCTCTATACTGCCTTTGAATTTGTAGGAATAACAAGCAAAATACACAAAGGTAAAGTAGAAAGATAGCTGAGCCACAAAATAATCTCCATAGAAACACAACAACCATTTTGAGACCATAGGTGGTACGGAAACACAGCATGTAACTGGAATAAATCCTGGAGAACTAAGCAGTTTATGAAGGGACTAAAGCATGGAGTTATAAATTGATTTGTGGGACATTTAGATGTCCTGTGGAACTGTCTGTTTTTAGGTAGGCTTGCAAATGAAAAAAAAATGGATACTTCTTGACTTAAAAATACTGGTTCGGTGGTTGTCATGTCAAAATTACTTGTTCAGATTGAGCCAAAGCAGAATTAAATAAAACTCTTTAATTTTACCAAATGAATCAAGTCTGCTTGGCTTCAGAATCTTGAGTTTAGTCTTTACACTACCAGACATTAGACCAGTAGCATTAAACACAGTCCTGTCTAACAGAACTCTTCCTGACAATGAAAATGTTCTTTCTGTCCAATATAGTAGTAACTAGCCATATATGTGACTATTGAGCACTTGAAATACAACTAATATGACTGAAAACATGCTTATTTTGAATTTTATTTTATTTTGTCTTGATTTAAACAGGTATGTAACTAATGGCTTTTGTTTGGGAAATGTGTATTCTAGTGGGTGTATGGCCTTCTTTTCTATTATCACAGAGCTCTAAAAACATTTTGACAGACCAATTGCTCCTGAGAGACTGTATATATGTGGGTGTGGGTGTGCATATGTCTCTATCTGCCTTTTAGCAAAGGAAACAACATCATTTGAAATATAATTATCAGAGAAAATCCAGATCTACTTTGGATCATCCTAATTTGGCTTTCCTATCATCATTTATAACTAAGTTTCACATTTGTAACTTGACCCACCCAAAAATCCATAAATGAAATGGAACGGTGAAAGAAAACACCTTGAATATCCAGTTACTTGGCAATCCAGAACTGAATGAGTTCATTTTTATCTCAACAAAGGAAAGGGAGAGGTAATGATGAGCAGGAATATCCAGCAGAACCTGTATTATTTACAAAATATATGTCAAGTTATAGAAGCTTTTTGCAATGTATTTCACTTTTTAAAAAATTTTTATTGTCAGACTGATATACAGAGAGGTTACAGTTTCATACATTAGGCATTGGATATATTTCTTGTACTTTTTGTTACCTCCTCTCTCATTCCCCCCTCCCCCACTCCTCCTTTCCCTTTCCTCCCCCAATGAGTTGTTCAGTTCATTTACACCAAACAGTTTTGCAAGTATTGCTTTTGTAGTCCTTTGTCTTTTTTACCCTGTGGCTCTCAATTTTGGTATTCCCTTTCAGTTTCCTAGTTCTAATACCAGTATACACAGTTTCCAATGTACTCAGATAAGATACAGAGATAGTGCAGGTACAACCACAGGAAGAGGATACAAGAAGATCATCAACAACAGAAGCTACGGCTACGAATAGCACGTTGAAAGTAGTTACAACAGTGATATAACAATAATTTTCATAACGTGGAGTTCATTTCACTTAGCATCATCTTATGTGTTCATAAGGGTATAGCTATTGGGCTTTTGTGATTCTCTGCTGTGACTTGCCTAAACCTGTGCTAATTGTTCCCTATGAGGGAGACCATACAGTCCATGTTTCTTTGGGTCTGGCTCATTTCACTTAGTATAATTTTTTTCCAAATCCTTCCATTTCCTTACGAATGGGGCAATGTCATTCTTTCTGATAGAAGCAATGTATTTTACTTTTAAGAAGCATTATAAAAGCCAGGCAATGGTGACTCATGCCTGTAATTCTAGCTACACAGGAGGCTGAGAAATGAGGATTTGGGTTCAAAGCCAGCCCAAGCAGGAGAAAGTCCATGAGACTCTCATCTCCAGTTAACTACCAGAAAAACAAAAGTGGTGCTGTGGCTCAAGTGGTAGAGCACTAGGTTTGAACTGAAGAGCTCAGGGACAGTGCCCAGGCCCAGAGTTCAAGCTACAGGACCAACCAAAGAAGAAGAAAAAGGAGGAGGAGGAGGAGGAGGAGGAGGAGGGGAAGTGGGAGGGGGAGGAGGAGGGGGAGGAGGAGGAGGAGAAGGAAGCAGAGGAGGAGGAAGAGGATATAAACTATTTTCTTCAAGAATGTATAGTTGTTGTGAAACTAAAGATTCCTCAGGACACCATGATGGTTGAAACATTAGGCTAAATTATGAGGATGCTAGAAGAGCAACACTCAACTTGTTGATAAACTTCATAATATGTATGAAATGTCTCCAATAAACATATACTGTGCTGCATACAATGGATGATGTAAAGATAAGTCACTATCCTCAAATAATTATGATCAAGACCCGGTGCTTGGTATCAATGCAATGTATTTCTGACTGATATTTCCAATATGTAATTTTGCTTATGATGACATCTAACAAAATTATGTTCAGAAATTATTCTATGATATAAACCATAATATTTATTCATCTTTCTGTGTCAAAAATAGATAAGGATTAGGTGCCATATCATATCCTGGGTTAAATCCTAAAACAGAAATAATAAAATCTGGAATATCTGACTAAAGTCTGAAGTGTAGTTATTCGCAGTTAATATCGTAGTTTTAATAAATGTACCACAGTCAGTATCAGTGGAACTAAATGAAAGATGCACAGGAATTCTCTACTCTATCTTTGCAATTTCTCTGTAGATGTACAATTATCCAAACATTAGAAGTTTATTGGAGAGTTAAGCAGGAGGAAATGAGGGAAGGGGTTTAAAAAGAAATGTACTTATTACCCTAGTTTTGTAACTGTAATCTGCCTGTTCATCACCTTTACAGTAAATAAATTTGTTAAGTTTATTAAAAAATATACATGTGCCAGGTTTAGAGGCATCCTACTATAAATCTAGTTCTCCAGAGGTGGAGGAAGAAAGAGGGTGAGTTCAAGGCCAACCTGGTCTACATAATGACCAGGCCCTGTCTCAACTCCATTCCCAGGAAGTAGACATGGAAAATGAAGGTTATGATGAAGATTAAGCTCCTGCCAACTCTGGTTTCTGGCTATCAGCTAACTAGAGCTGGGCACTACCCTTTTCCAGGAGGTCCTGCACCTGGCCTCAACTTCCCCTTAGAGCTTCCAAAAATTCCTCTAAGCATCTGGCCCTAGAACCCAGACTATTTGATAGTTTATCTCAAAATGTTTGTGCACAAGGGCACTTTCACACTTGCTCCATAAAAATATACAGGAACAAGTTGGGATCTCATTCCTGTACCCTTTCCTGAGGAGGTGCCCAATGGCCTCTAGATATGCCATTTTGAAAGGATAGAAGGTCACTCAGAAAGACCAACTGTACATCTTTTCTCTCATATACAGAAGCTAGGTCGAAAATACACTAGGACATGATAAATTATACAAGACTCTAAAAGTATTCACACACAGTGAGACCTAAGGAGGATACCTTTAAGGGAGGAGCACAAAAGCTCAATGTCTCTGTGCCTCTGATTGTATAAAATAATATTTATCAGAATAAACTCAAAAACCAAGAGAGAAAGGATAGGAGATCAGGCATCTGCTGATCATGTATTCTCTGACTTTCAGTGTGCACCATGTTTACACAAGCCCATTTCATAAATGATACTAATGCCATCACACCATACTGTATTCCCTTATTAATACTCAAAGAAAGTGAGAGAGATGGACAGATTGCTGCACAGAATATAAGATTTGAATATAGAAAAATTAGTCTAGAAGAACCACTCAGTTCATTTTCAAATCCAAATTTAGTCTGGAAATTCATTTTGATAGCTGCAGAATTGTGCAAACAATGGTTTAAGTAAAAAAAAAATCTACTTAGATGTATTTATTGTAAAAGCATTCATTCTTAGGAAAGGATCACAAAGCCTCAACAAAGCTTCAACAGCTATGTACATATGTCCTTGCAAATGATATTTATCAAAATGAATTCCAAAAACAACATTGAGATTCCACCTCACCCCGGTAAGAATGTCCTAGATCAAGAAAACTAACAATAACATATGTTGGAGGGGATGTGGCCAAAAAGGAACCCTACTTCATTGTTGGTGGGAATGTAAACTGGTTCAGCCACTCTGGCAAGCAGTATGGAGATTCCTCAGAAGGCTAAACATAGAGCTATGACCCAGCAGCCCCAACTTTGGGCATCTACCCAAAAGACCACAAACAAGAACACACTAAAGCACAACAATGTTCATCACAGCACAATTTGCCATAGCTAGAATATGGAACCAACCCAGATGCCCCTCAGTAGACAAATGGATCAGGAAAATGCGGTACATATACACAATGGAATTTTATGCCTCTATCAGAAAGAATGACATTGCCCCATTTGTAAGGAAATGGAAGGACTTGGAAAAAAATTATACTAAGTGAAATGAGCCAGACCCAAAGAAATACGAACTCTATGGTCTCCCTCATAGGGAATAATTAGCACAGGTTTAGGTTAGTCACAGCAGAGGATCACAAGAGCCCAATAGCTATACCCTTATGAACACATAAGATGATGCTAAGTGAAATGAACTCCATGTTATGGAAACGACTGTTATATCACTGTTGTAGTTACTTTCAACATGTGATGTGAAACCATAGCTTCTATTATGGATGACCCTCTTGTATCCCCTGCGCTGTATCCTGTGGTTGTACCTGCACTATCTCTGTATCTTATCTGAGTACATTGGAAACCATGTATAGTGGTATTAGAAATAGGAAATTGAAAGGGAATACCAAAATCGAGAGACACCGGGTAAAAAGACAAAGGACTACAAAAGCAATAGTTGCAAAACTGTTTGGTGTAAATCAACTGAACAACTCATGGGGGGAAAGGGAAAGGGGGAGGGGGAGGGGGGAATGAGGGAGGAGGTAACAAACAGTACAAGAAATATATCCAATGCCTAACATATGAAACTGTAACCTCTCTGTACATCAGTTTGACAATAAAATTTTTTTAAAAAATGAACTCCAATGGATGGAAAAAAGAGGTGTTTTTTTTTCTATTTTCCTTTTTTCTCTCCTTTGTCTTGTTTGTAAGTTTCTCCGTTTGGGGAAAGGTAAAGGGTAGCACAGAAATGATGAGACAAGGAGCTAACAAATGCAGCAATGATACTCAGTAGATACTATTCTGAAAATGAGCTATACAACTTGTGAGGGAGGGAGGTAAGGAGGGTAAGCTGGAAGAAGAGGTGACACTGTAACTGTAAGTACTCTGAACATCACCTTTACAATAAAAAAAAAAAGATTAAGTCATACTATATATGACTTTAATCCTTTTAAATCCAAAAAAAGTATTGACTTAGAAGAAGCAAGAATTTCGGCTACAGCACAATAAATGTTAAATGCCTAGTTATATCTTGGGAAGCAACTATATAATCATGACTAGAAAACAACTATTAATTTTCATACATAAATTTAGAGGTTGGTAGAGCAAAGTCACTTTAAGTAAGAAAACTTCAAATTTCAGTAAATGCCTATAGAAAGCTTTCACTTTCCACAGATATTGTTAATGAAGAGCATGGCTTGTCTTCACAATTTCAAAGGCAGCTGGAAATTTTTACACATTGGCATAGACAAGCCTATTCAAGACCTTCTCACATTGTGAACAGGTTTTTAAATAATGTGTGAAAATCTTGAGGTTGTAATACACTTAGTACTCTCACATGACAAATAAGAGAAGAAAAATCAATTCCCACCCTAAGAATGAAAAAGTCATCCTGCAGAAGCAATATTCCAATTGAATGAACAGTTTCAAATTTGAGCAACTGGCATTTTAGAGCAGATTTATATTCCTTGCAGAAATTCAGGGTTCAGGGTTTTTTCAAATAGTTTCCCATCCGTGAATTTATTTGGAGCTATGGACAACAAAGAAGAAAAGCAGTTCATGGCAAAGCTCTGCCTGAATCTTTTCCTTCATATTCCTCTGCAACTCCAGCATTCCATAGCCCTGTGGTCATTATTTTTCTCATCGAACCTTACCACACCAAGAAAACTTCTGTTTTCTCTATGATTCAAATAACATTGTATTATTTCTGGCCTGCCTGAGATAATTTTTTTAAGGACGTAGAGATTCACTTCCAAAGCTAAAGAAAAACATAACCATAGTCTCTATTGCCTGTGATTACAAGTTCAATAACTTGACAATATATAGAAAGGAACCTCTGAGGACTGTGAAAAATAAACAAGATGGAGGAGTGTAGAGAGAAGTTGTAACATAGAAAAGAAAACTACATATTGGTTGAGCAGTAATTTGAAAAGCAAGAAGTATGAAAGAAATACCCTATGTTTGGCTAAAGGAACAGAATAAAAGATCCTGATAAATTCTTCAAATTTTTTTTTGCTAGTCCTGGGCTTGAATTCAGGGCCTGAGCACTGTCTCTGGCTTCTTTTTGCTCAAGGTTAGCACTCTATCACTTGAGCCACAGCGCCACTTCCAGCTTTTTCTATATATGTGGTGCTGAGGAATCGAACCCAGGGCTTTATGTATATGAGGCGAGCACTTTACCACTAGGCCAGCCCCACAAATATTTTTAATAAACATCTTAAAAGAGAAATGAGCCCTTATCTGACTGGACCCTGCCTTGGCTTCCTTCTTCATGAAATCCTGTCCTCAAACTCTCCAACCCAACAGGCCTTACTGGACCTGTCACTTCATCATCCCTCAGTAGAACTCCCTGATGAGAAAATCATGCTTTCTCAGTCTCTTGCTCTGTATCCACAATCAACAAGTGACCTTCTTTCTCCCAGGACACATGTGGCTGACGACAGAAGGGTGCTCACCTCTACAGTGCCTATCCCAAAGGCATGGATCCTGTAGACGTGATGATTTTTCACAGCTTGCCAATATTTTTAAGCTGATTTTTAATTAACTTCATTCATTTGCCTCAGTGATAGCAATGATTTCAACAACTCAGAATAGAGCTAGATTGCTTTCTACCATAACTTTTATTTGCTACAGTCAAAAGATGCTACATTTTTAATTAAAGCAATTAGTCAATGATGTTTAATTCTAATGGAAAATAAGATGTAAGAGATTTCTACCAATTCCTATGTTTTACAATCCTATGCTATAGGGTTCAAAAAGCTAAGAGAAATAAAATTGGATGTTTTTATTGTAAAGAAATGAGGTGTGTATGACTTGATTTAAACATTACACAAAATAGCACACAGAATCTCACTAATAGCTATAATTTTTATCTTTTATGTGAGTTTAATATAAATTGAAATTTAAAGTTCATAGTGCCAAATATAATTAAAATCTACCTTACTTGTAGATTTTTGATTACTAAATTTTTATCAAACATGTTTTGTATATTTGATTAAATTATCTGCAAATATAATAGTTACTTCGAATGCCAGACAGCCTCCTGGAGGTTTTTCCCTTCCCACAGTGTTGTTCTTTGCTAGTAAAATGTTTTTGCTGTGCTTCATTTTCTACCTTTTGGAATAATTCCAATGAAGTCTTTTATATTTGCTTTGTATTGGCTTCCTTAGCTCTAATTTTGTGGTACTTTATTCATTAATTTCATTGTATCAATAATTTAGTTGTAATTTGAATGGCTTCAACTGAAATTGCATCAATGTCCTTTTTCATTTTAAGAGTAAAAGTATAATTCATTATTAGAGCAATGAAGACATAAAATACTACATATACCATTATGAGTTCATAAAATAATTAGGTATTTCTTCAGGTACTTATTACATTAGTAGATACTGATTTTAAAGTACATGGTATTATTCTATTTATATGGTTTATACTATGCAATAAACCCAAGTGCAATCTACTTAAATTCTTTGGTGGCAATTTAAAGTAGAAATTGAACTTGAATACAACTTTATAAATAACAATGACACTTCCTCTTTAGCATTGCCCTTCAGAGAAAAAACATTTTTGGCTTATAATCAATTACAAAACCATAATAGTTGAAATATTAATAATTGACAAAAAATGGTGATCAATAATTGACTCTAAATTCATGTTCCACTGTTTGGAACATAATTAAATTGATGGCTTAAAAGACTATGTACTCTCTATTCACATAGAAGCTAATTATTTTTTTCTTTTATTGTTCTTTCAATATACAGAGTTTAAAGAGACATTTCTGAGAAATGCTTTCATCAGGGAAATACAGGAACAATTCTCAGCCACATGTGCTTGCTCATTTATTAAACCAGAAAAACCAATAACTGACTTTTACCATGTTTTCCCTTTTATAGTATTCCAAACCCTAACATCATCTCTCAATCTCCTCCATCCCCAAGGACACATATACAAACACACATGCATTGCTGTTATTTGGAGATGGCTTTTTTTGTTTGTTTGTTTTGCTTTGTTTTGGAGCAGTAATAACAATACTGAGCAGATGAAAGACATGACAAATTCAAACTGTCTTCTTAAATTATTGGAGGAAAACAAGGGAAATGAGTACCTTTTCCAAGTAATATTTCTTTCTAGCTTTTCATTGACTCACATCTTTTGTAATATGGGCAAGCAATTCTTTCCAGAACAGCTGGAGAGAAAAATTTGCAGTGTTAAGGGCCTGATGCTTATGCTCCAATAGGGTTGTAGTCAGGTGCAGAATTGTTTATCACTCATTGAACCAATTAATCCCAAAGTGGTGGGAACTTTACAAATCATCTGCTCTAATTCTGAATCTGATGCTGATATGCTTTCCCCAGCTTGCTCAACAGTTTATTACTATTATTAACTACTTACATTTATTAAATACTTGGAATGTGTGGAATGTGATGGATCCCAAAGCAGTCTAGGATATCCTTAGATCACAAACTGAAATCTCCCAGGAGGTTTTACTCTCCGGCCCTTAGTAGAACTTTTCAAAAATGAGAAAAGTGAGTCATACTCAGTATTTGAAGACCTCCAGGCTGCTGGATCTGTGCTCTCTCCTATTCAACTCTTCCTGATTTGGTATAGTTTTAAGTTTTCCCAAAGTAAATATTTACTAAAGTGCTATTGGAATGGAAAGTATTATATGAGTAGAAATATATAAAAATAGCTTTATTAGTATTCATCAAAAATAAATTAGAGGAAACATTTGATGAGTAACTAGTAATTATGTATTCACAGATACGTTCAGTGATATAGGAAAGCACCCGTTATGTTCAAGCCTCTGCGAAGTCCTAAGAATCAGAAATAACATTCAAAATTATATTTTTGATAGAAAATGAATGAAAAATTGGACAGAGGAGAGATGAAAGATAATTTATAGCCTCAAAAAGTTAAGCTAATTAATTTTTTGACCATGATCCTTCTACTTAAGCCTCCTGCATATTTGGGGTGACAAGCACATAGCATCATGCTCAGCTTCTTTGTTGAGGTGAGCTCTCACTAACTTATTATCCAAGCTGGCGTTCAACCACAGTTCTCTCATTATCTACTTTCTGAGTAGCTAGGGATTTATAGGTATTAGCTATTGAGGTCTGGCCAAAACCTAATGCCTTTGTTCTTAAAACATTCTAAAATATTCTGAGTTATCACTCAAGGATCTACAAGATCTTGCAATAAAATCTTTAAACAGGTTTATGTTTTGTGATGTTAGACTATTTCCATAGAATGGCTCTGGGGAAAAATATGGCTCAGATTTTTCTACTCTTGTTAGTCAGTTTCCTGCACTATACATGCTACCAATATACCTTCAGGAAAGAATGGCATCATACTTGTAATAATGTACTCAGCACAATCCAGAAGCTCCAACTTCCATAAACCACACTTTTGCTGGCTGTGCCTAGTACCCTGAATTCCAGAAAATGATTTCTCACAAGTCAATGAATAAAATATTTCAAGTTTTAACTTACAATTTCTTCATTATGAAGTATTTGGTACAAGTTTCCATGATAATGATATGGATAACAAGTTATTAGCTCAATGTGAGTGTTTCATATTTTTTCTAGCAATCCCACTACCCCAGAATTAGTCACTGTGAACAATGTGGAATCTGTTCTTTCATTCTTTCTGGTGTTAACTCAGTGCTTGAACAAACACATGCAGTGTGGAACAGAAACTACAAATCTAAACCAAAACAGGTCTAATGAATTTTAAAACATTAATGATGGCAACAAAAACAATCTAAGATTCTGAAGTCTCTCCTTCATTCAACTCATTCGAGCTCCAAGTTTCTTTTTCCTACATGCTTCCTTGTAAAACTTAAATGAGTATGGATTGTTTTATATTTAGGAAAAATATGTAAGCAGTTGGTACTTTATCTTAGGGTTACTTGGAGTTTGAAATTTTGTCAACTATCATGTGGGGCTAAATAATGCTTTGAGAAGCAGTGTGCCAAACAGTTAATATAGGGAATTTAATTTGTTTGTTTCTTGTGAGTTTTGCCATTGAGCTTTCTGTGGGAAAGCTCTCCCTAAAAACACTCTTTATTGGCTCTAATTAAGAATGCATCCAGTAGTGTTCTCTCAGGCTTTGGATGCCTGCTGGCTTAATTTTTAAGCTTCTCCATTCTCCATAAAAGTGCTGAATTGAATTTAAAAGTCTATTCCTACAGAATTACCCCTTAGTGTGCACACCACTCACATTTCTGCAGAAAAGATTAAAATACTATTTACTACACGTAGCAGACATTGTTTCTTTAAAATGAATGGAAAATAAGCCTATAGTTTAGCAATATTTTTTGCAATGCAAGTTTGTTTCAAACATATGTTTTGTTTTTTGTTTTTACCCAGAAACAAGTTGAGAGTAGTCTTCAAAACTACAGAATTTAAGAAAATAGCTCTTAAAATTCAGCAAACAGATGTATATCCTTTCTTTTCAGAGACTAGCAATGTTACCATTATTTCTACATAAGCAAGGTTTATGTGACTAACATTAGGATATTTCTCATTGGGTAGACCCGAATGCATCACCTTTCTTTTTTTTTTTTTTTTTTTTTTTTTAAAGCTAAGATCACTAAAGCTAAAGGCACTGATCAGGCTGGTGCCGTAATCCTATCTACTCAGGAGACTGAGATCTGAGGATCACAGTTCAAAGTCAACCCATGCAGAAAAGTCCCTAAGAGACTCTTATCTCCAATTAACTAGTCAAAAACCAGAAATGAAGCTGTGGTTCAAAGTTGTGAGCACTAGCTTTGAGCAAAAAAGCTCAGGGACAGTGCTTATGCCCTGAGTTCAAGCCCCCAACCCGCCCCTGCCCCCCAAAAAATATCGCTGGGAATGTGGCTTAGTGGTAGAGTGCTTGCCTAGCAAGCACAAAGCACTGGGTTCAATTCCCCAGCACCACATAAACAGAAAAAGCCAGAAGTGGCACTAAGGCTCAAGTGGTAGAGTGCTAACCTTGAGCAAAAGGAAGCCAGGGACAGTACTCAGGCCCTGAGTCCAAGTCCCAGGACTGGAAAAAAAAAAATCAGCTCTCTTCTACCACCTCCTTTTAAATATTAAGTTTCAAGGACAAAAAAGAAGATATCTGCAGTTTTTTTTTTTTTTGGGGGGGGTGGTTTCTAAATAGCTACAAAAGCTCCAGCAATAGTAGAGATGGAGAAATGGGTATCATTTATTATTAACTTCCATTTCACCCTACTTCATCCTATTAATGCCAAAATAAGTCCTTGCTAAACCTCACACTTTATGAGGCTCTCCTGTTTGTGGAATTCTTTTCACGCATGGATCTCAGGGACCTATAATTTGCAGAGAAACTGGAAACCTGAGGGAAGCTCCTCACACCTTACCCAGTGACAGGGTGATCAGGGACATGCAAGTCAAGATGTAAATTTTATTTGACCATTAAAAAATTATTCGAATAACTTGTATGTAATCAAGAGGTGACATATGATAAGAATTATCCTGTGGGCACATTTTTCAATGCATATAAAGACCAATTATAAGAGTCACTTCTCTTAGTGGATGAAAGGGAGAAATGTCAAAGAGCAAAGAGTGACCAAGAGGCTGAGATTACTATGACCACAAAGCTCAGTATCACCTATATTCTGGTGGGTTCTTTAAAGGCTTACCAGAAATTATGGATTTTCCAATAAACCTTGCCTATCATCACAAAGATAATGTGGATTTTTTTCTATCCCTATGAATAATTTTATCCTCCTTATATGCCAAATTAGGAATGCCACAGAATAAAAATTAAGATGTTTTTGTAAGAAAAGAAATAGAGAAGTGCATTAAAATTAAAATGGGAAGTAAGCATGACACCTGGCTCACCTCTATAGTCAATACTCTTAGGAGTATAACAAATTATCATCACAAGTAAAAAACAGTCCTAGGTATAGCCAGGTGTGAAAGATGACAGGTGTAGAGAACATTCTGAGAAGAGTGAAGAATGTAGGCAGTTTAGCTCATGACACCTAAGAGAACAAGAGGAAAGTTTTGAATGCTTACAGAGAGAATAAGGTAGGTTGTCATTAGAGGACTTACATTGCCATATGGACATTACATTTGAACAATAGATTATCTGAGAATGGTGTTAGGTCCAGTGGTCTCTCCGGAAGAAGGTAGGGTAATTCATTCTGTCACCACATGATGGCGAATGAGTTTCCTCTTCCCAGTTTCCATGCAAAATCATAGCTTCTTAAAATCCACATATTAATATCACAGTGTCTCACACACAAGAGATTCACACAAAGTAAAAATTTTCACAAGAATATATTCTAGTATAACAGAAAGAAAGAAGGAAGGAAGGAGAGAAGGAAGGAAAGAAAGGGAAAATCCTGCTGTCTACCTGAGAAATGGGAGTTAAAGACTCAAAATACCCATTTCTATCTATCCCTTTATACTTTCTAATTGGGAGAATACATATGGTCCTAAGTGTAAATTGGGTGAGGTCCATTCAAAACACAGTGACAAGAGGTAACTATCAAATCTTCCTTTGGTCAAATATCCTTTTTCATTCCTTCTACTCCTTCAAGGACTTTACAACATCTGCACATATCAAAGGAGAGGAAGATGCAAATGGCCTCTCTATGTCTCCTGTATGTCACTGAACATCTAAAAGTAGAAGGGAGAGCTAGTGGCTTTAATTTTTCAGTTTGTACTTTCTGGTTCTGATGTCTGAATCTTATCTTTTGAATATTTATGTAGCTTAACTTCCCTATCCCCTCATTTGTCTATCCTGCTCCAATTCAAGTGATCAGGGTCCTTCTTGAGAGAAGTGTGTGTGAGTTGGTAGTGAAGTGCTTGATGGTGTCATGTGATGCAGCATGGGGCACTCTGCTCAGATCTCTCTGCAAAGGGGCTTTGTGGCTAGCTGACAGTTTGCAGCTGCTCACCTTAGCAATCTACTGCTGCGCACACATTCTTCCTGAGCTACTGGCAACCAGATGAGCCTGGGGAGTTCTCCCACACAGGCCTATTCCTGCCCAAAGCAGGATTTTCCTCCCTGTTGGCCTAATCAAGGCTTTCTCCAGCTGCCCAATTGTCAGATATGTTTCTCCCAAATCCTCCTTCCTTCCCTATCTCTTTTTACAGATGTTAAACCAGATTCTGGGTTTGAAGATTTTGCTCACGTCTGTTTGTCCTTTTTCCTTCTACCTTTCATAAGCACTTGCCATACGAATTCTCTTATTCTACTAATTTTGTTTGGGCATCTGCTAAAGAACATGAATTTAGGGAACATGAATTAGGGAGAAAAGTGGAAAGACTATGGAGCCAGTGGTAAAGTGTGGTGGGTTTATTAGAAACTTGCAAAGATCTAGAGTTTCTTTTGGCTCTCACAGACATGTTATGATCAGAGGTGAACTGGCTTATCAGAACGCATGGATTTTCAAATAAACCTTGCCTATCACCATGAAGATAATGCCAAAACTTTTCTATCTCTACGAATAATATGATCCTCCTTAGATGCCAAATTAGGAGTGCTGCAGAATAAAAATTAATGAAGCCAAAAAATGTATTGAGGGGCTGGGGATATAGCCTAGTGGCAAGAGTGCCTGCCTCGGATACACGAGGCCCTAGGTTCGATTCCCCAGCACCACATATACAGAAAACGGCCAGAAGCGGCGCTGTGGCTCAAGTGGCAGAGTGCTAGCCTTGAGCGGGAAGAAGCCAGGGACAGTGCTCAGGCCCTGAGTCCAAGGCCCAGGACTGGCAAAGAAAAAAAAAAATGTATTGAGGATTTATTTTATGTTAGGCATTGGACTGAAGGTTTTCTTATTTATTCAGAGCATTTTTACTGAGTAGCAAGGGTGATAGGACATCACCTTGAGACAAAATCAGAGGGAACACTTATTTTTAAAATATAGATTAATTCCTGCCTCGCTTCTAACCAGTGCTCTGTCTATCTTAAAGTAAACATGTTCACAATCTGCCATCTAATAGAAATTCTCTTTGCTATCTTGCTGACTGGATTCTTCCTGCTTCTCTCAGCTGCATCTCAATTTTCCTCTTTGAATGAAGCTAACAAAGGGTCTCTTTCTTGCCATTGCATGTTGTGAACATTTCAAAACTGACAACATAACTCCAGGATACTGGAGCACTCAAAAATTGGTGCCTTCATAAAAGGAGCTTCTTGTGTTGTCTACTTCAGGGGTTCCTGCCTAACAGGTATTTCTGCTGCTTTCCCAGTAGAAAGCCCAGCCCAAGTGAAGGCAAGTAAATGTTAGCCCCTTACTCATAAGAAACAACACTGGGCTTCAGGTTCTTTTGAACTGTTGGCTTCCTTATTTGACTTTTATCTGCCCTTTTCTGGCATGGTGGCTAGTTAACATCTCAGCCCCCTATACTATTTTATTATTTTCTTTAGTGAAAAAAATCTTAAGGGGGGCTGGGGATATAGCCTAGTTGCCTTGTATACATGAGGCCCTGGGTTCGATTCCCCAGCACCACATATACAGAAAATGGTCAGAAGTGGCACTGTGGCTCAAGTGGTAGAGTGCTAGCCTTGAGCAAAAAGAAGCCAGGGACAGTGCTCAGGCCCTGAGTCCATGCCCCAGGACTGGCAAAAAAAAAAAAAACTTAAGGAACAAAATATGTCTTTGCATCATAGCTGAAGTGCCTGGACCATGCTAAATGCCAACCAAATGTATTAAAATCTGTAATTTTGATATTGCCTATACCAATAGCTGGATGATAGAGAGGAGAGACTGAAGGAGTGTCTCACAGTTGGAGAAGCCCACAGGAAATTACCCTATTCAACACTAGTGACCAAACAAACAACAAAAGGGACAACGAGGGAGGCAGAAGGAGAAAGAGAAAAGACATAAAATTCAATAATTATAGGAGAATTATCTAATTGGATAGTTCCATTTGCTTAAATTGAATTTGAAATCCACTCTGTGATTATTCTCATGCTTATGTCTGTGATACTACTCAAAAGTGTCATGAACTCACTGCTAAACACTTGGAAGTTATCTACTATGGAGTTTAGCTATAAACTTATCTATGAGTCCCTGATGGATTTTCATGTAGATATGCTACTCCTAGAAATGGAACACACACACACACACACACACACACACACACACACACACACGAACAGCATGTTAATAAAGTATTTATATTGTATTAGCTCCAATAACAAAACGATTTCCAACCAATGGCAATTACTTAAGAAATTATACAATAAAAACAAAAATGTGAGGATTATTTGAATTTAGGAAGTATGTGTTTGTGTGTGTGTGTGAGAGAGAGAGAGAGAGAGAGAGAGAGAGAGGAAATGGGGGGGGCGCTGTATGCAGGTCCTGTGGTTTGAACTCAGGGCCGGGCTTTTGTTACTTAGCTTGTTCAAGGCTAGTGCTCTTGAGCCACAACTCCATTTCCTGCATTTAGGTGGTTGATTACAGATAAGACTGTCATGGACTTTCTTGCTCCAGTTGGCTTCGAATCACAGTCCTCAATTCTCAACCTATGAGTAGCTAGGATTCCAATATGAGCCACTGGCACCAATTTAGTAATTAATTTTTATATGTAATATTAAATGAATCTTTTCTTGTAATCTTTTAAAATTCAGTAGATTGAAATAACACTAAAGATAAACACCAATTTCTTCTGTGCTAAGAATGAGAACATTATACCAACGATTATTAGTCTTATCATTTTTATAACAACTTGATAGAGAAAACCAAAAATTCCCCAAGATGAGGGGAGTTGATAAGGGTTCCCTCAGGTAGAAAACATGCAGTGTGTAGGTTCTTTTTGTTCCTCTTCTCTGGGGACTGAAAAGGGTCAAAAACTTGTATAAAAGCTGGACACGTTGTTTTTTATGAGAAAAATGGCTGGAAGAGGGAGAAAAGCACTAGTTTAATTTTTTTCCCTAAGAGGCAGACACTAGTAAATAATTCTATCAAGTTGTCTTCCCTGAGAAATGCCAACTGTGGTACTTTGGGATTTTAAATTCACTGATAGGTATGTAAGACTACTCAACAAGTAACCCTCAACATCTCAGTTATTAAGTCATTAACATATAGTATGTTTTAAAACTTTCCCCCAAAGTCATGTTTCTGTACTGTACTTATCTATCCTTCTGTAAGTTGACCCTCTTTTGCCAGGGGGAGGGGCATTAATCAGAAAGCCTATGGCTTGAGCCCAAATCAAGCAAGAAGATATAATTTTAAAATACTTTTGGAATATAAAATTCCAAAAAGCTGGTATAATGTGCTGAGTGAGCAGTCATAAAACAGTGATTCCTAAAACACATTGGACCAAGTACCATAAGATGTTTCATTATAAAAAAAAAAGTGGCCTATGGAACCATATGCTTATTTCCATTTGTTATCATTTTACAGATTCAGAATTCAGGTTTGAGATTAAGAAACAATTTAATTTTTAAACATTGCCAATGTTTCAACTAACACATTTGATATACTTCCCAATACCCAATCCCAATTCCACAAGACTCAATGAGCCTCTGTGGAGTAAATATTTGATAGAATGTCCTTACAAATCCTCTTGTGGAAAAAAGGAAATAGTAAATATTCTGTTGACTCATCCATCTCATTGTCTTCATCTTGTAAACAATGATCAAGCTCATAGAAAATTGAGAGAGGAAGGATAGATTAGAAACAAAAGGTCTAGAACAGAAACAAAAAGGGGAGAGATCTTGCAAAATGGCTGGAAGATGATGCCAGCTATTTCCAGAAGGCCAAAAGGTAATATGTAAGTGCAACTGTCACATCAAATGAGATCCTTCTGGCTCGGCCAAACTACTCACAAAGTTATTCACCAAAAAATATATATTTAGTCTAATAAAAAAAAAACATGTAACTGGAATGTTACAGCATGAAAGATGAGTAGAAAGCAAAAATACACACAAGACTTCAGATAAAATGAAAACACTGCTTGGTTTTTAAAGGTATGGTAGAAAAGGAAGAACTTTTCAGAAGAAAATATTTTAAGGTTTAACTCTGGGGAAGATAATCATTGGCCTTGGTTACAGGTAGTATGTAAAGTAGGAGTCTAAAATAGAGGCAAGGGGAAACAGGAAATGTTCCTGGATAGGTTGAAAAACTGCCTTGCCAAGCTCTTGAGAGCATCAGTATATCAAATGAACATTCAAGGTCCAGGTCTGTCAGCTCTACTCCCTTCCACAGCCATGGGTTCTTAAAAATGCATTTATGCTATATGAAAATGAGCAAAATCTATCAGCCTCTCTTCAGAATTTACAGATGGGAAGCAGCTGAGAGGCTTGATTTTTTTTTTTTTCAGTGAAAAGGACAAATAGCAAGGTCATGTGAGATATGCCCTCACCTAAACTTGACTGAAAGGAAAGTGATTTGCATCAGTTAGTTGGCTACCTATGAAATTACTTTTAAGTTTTCCCCATACCACAAGTACCTGTGGCTTGCAATATTATGAATGTGCCATAGGCCCAGAGTAAAGAAGAGGGCTGCCTTTAGGGTCTTCAGTATTGTTGTGTTCTTTCCTGTACTCTTTCCATAGTGAGCAGAATTGTCTCAAAGGAGCTGAGAGTCATGGTGATTAATCTTTAGCAAGTACCAGGAAATTTAAAACTATAGCTGGCTTTTACTAAGCATATAACATGTACCCAAGATCGGCAAGGATTTAGTATCCATTATTTCACTTCAAGATGGATCTGAGGAGCCCAATGCTTGTTGGTTATACTATCAGAGTAAAGATTAAGCATTTTAAACACTTTGAGAATGTTAGTTAAGCTTTGTGTAGGCCTTTTTTCTGCAAACACCCTTTGATGTTTTTCTGTGACTGAATGAAGCTGTTGGGAGCAGATCATTTGACAGAGCCTTCATCTATGCTGGGCAATCTTGTGCAGGGAACTTTCCAGAGAAATCTACACTCCAGCTGCAAAAGACATAGTAGCCACAATTACTAAAGACATAGTTCCTGCTTCTGGAGGCCTTGTTCTAGTCACAGCCTGTGCCAGTGCCATAAACCTTCCATCCCAGAAAAATAAGCCTTGTTCAATGTTCAATGACCACACAGCAGCTACTCCAGTGAGCCCCACCTGTGCAGAAGATGTCATTCAATCAGGTCAAAGGAGGAAGAACCTCCTTTTTTTCTTTATTGTCAAAGTGTGGTACAGAGCGGTTACAGATTCATATGAAAGGTAGTGAGTATATTTCTTGTTCTACTTGTTACCTCCTCCCTCATTTCCCCCCTGTCCCCCTTCTGCCCTCAAGTGTTGTGCAGTTGGTTTACAACAAATGGTTTTGTAAGTGTTGCTTTTTGAATGGTTTGTCTTTGTTCTTTGTCTCTCGATTTTGGCATTCCCTTTCCCTTCCCCAGTTCTAATGCCGTATAAACAGTTTCCAGGGTACTATTCTTGACTGATCTTGATAAAACAAGAAGTTGTATTGTAATTGGTAAATTACAATCACCACATTTGCATGCCACATAAACTCCTCCAAGCTGTCCAGCTCATTTTCCCAGCCAGACAGGGGACATCTTCCTTTGTTTCTCCTTAGTGTTGCAATATTCACCTCAACCAAAGGCTGCTCTCTCATAATCTTTTCTTGTCTACATGTGATGGTTATGAAAGATAAACAAGGCTGAGCTGGTAACAAACATTGCAGAAGTAGACATGGCAGCTGCATTATCAATGGGGAAAAATGGCTGAAGAATTTCTGAGAGTGACAGAAAATAATACCAGTAGGGAACAGAATTGATGGAGATGATGAAGAGCTGCAAAAGTAGAGAGAACGTGAGACACTGCAGCCACAGGCCACTCGGGAGACTTCTAAGGAGCTGCCAAGCCAAGAAAGCAGAGGTTTGAAACATGACCTCTGCCTGCAATCACCACTGTTAGCTGATGCTCCAAGACAGGGATCGCCGGTCACTCACTGAATGATGAGACCTCTGAAATCAAGGTCCAGAACAGTAACCCCCTTATCCTGAGCACCTACAGCTCTTGAGCTTAGACTCATAAGCCTCCAGTTGTCAGACACACAGCTGCAAACCCTTCTGTCAAGCAAGTCAGCCAATCAGTCCTCGGCACTCAAGGATCCAGAACCACCAGCACTGAAGAGGTTGCCTTTGCCTGATCAAGATTTCCATCCATCCAGAGAGTGCAAAAGAACCCTAGACTACTGATTGGTAATGACTTTCTCCTCAAATGGATTGCATATGAAAGCAGACATGTTTATTATCCCAGAATCACCAATGGGTAAATTAAGCATAAAGGATTTTTTTTTTTTTTTTTTTTTTTTTTTGGCCAGGCCTGGGGCCTGGGACTCAGGGCCTGAGCCCTGTCCCTGGCTTCTTTTTTTTTTTTGCTCAAGGCTAGCACTCTGCCACTTGAGCCACAGTGCCACTTCCGGCTTTTTCTACTTATGTGGTGCTGAGGAATTGAACCCAGGGCTTCATGTATATGAAGCAAGCACTTTACCACTAGGCCATATTCCCAGCCATAAAGAAAATTTTTTAAGTGGGGGGAAAAGGAAGAATTATAAAAGGAAACACAGGTGAGCCACAGATAGGTCTGCCTAGAAAATGCCACAGAAATTGTAATATGGAGGTCAGATCTGGCCAGCGTCATCATTGGCTGTTGAGGGGTGTCAGATTGACTCCATCTCAGATTAGTTAAAGAGAACAGAAGCCGACTCCATCTTTACTAAGATCTCCCCTGCCCTATCTAGGGACGTTCCCCTTTGCTGTGATAAGATTGTGTAAACTTCTTGACCACCTGAGTAGTAGAACATTCAAGGTTATACCTGTGCCCTCCCATGAGTAGGTGTATCCACCTGCATCATGTGAGCCCCACCAAATCTGAGAGCCAAGTCTAACTAAAATGATAGGTTGGTTCAAACAGTTGCTATGAGGCAGATTGTAACTCCATTGGCCACCTGTGTGTAACCTGGCATGCTCTGTAAGTGTTGTAACCTCATTGGCCACCTGCACGTAGCACGCTTTACCATGTGGTAATTGCCTTTATAACCCAACCCTGAGCATGGCCCAGGGCACGCAGTCCCAGCTCCTGAGTCTGACCTGCAAACCTGGCTGGCCAGCCTGCTTTTTATGGCTGCAGTTCCAGCTCCCGAGTCTGGACCATGACCCTGGCCAGTCAGTATACTTTTTACTTCCCCAATAAATCCATCTTTTTACTTGAGACTGTCTCTGAGTGGTGGACTCTTGGAGGGATGGGGGATCCCCCCCCCTCGGACCTCATTACATTGTGGCCCCCTCCCTTGGGGGGAACCCATTACAGAAGTTATTTAGGGCAGTGGTTCTCCAGCCAGGAGCAATTTTGTTCCCCGAGGACATCTGTCAGAGATTCATAACATCGTTCTTTGTCCCAGCTGGGCAAAGGAGGTGCCACTGGCATTTGATGAGAGAACAAACCAAGAAATACTGGTAAACATACTCAGTGCATAAGACAGCAACCCTGGCACCCCACCCCACCACACACACACACACACACACACACACACACACACACACACACACACCCCAAAGCATTACCCAACCCTGAATATGAATAATGCTGAAGTTGAGAAACTCTAACTTAGATGAGTCCTTTTATTTTATGTAAGCAAACACTGAGATCCAGAGAGTGAACAATCATGATTTAGAACTCAGATAAGTCCCATTGTTTCTCTAGGTCTCCACTGCAACATCTGTAAAATGGAATGATAATAGCAAGCACTCCTGAGATCTACTAGGTTATTCAAGATGTTGTAGTGTAAAGTGGGTAGCACTCAGGTAGCGTGTAGTCAAGCTCAAAGGGTGACTTGTGCACTAGTTCCAATTTCCAGCTTGGAATCTACATCTTTAAAGGACTTGGTGAGCACCACCACAACACTTTCTGAGATGTCCTTCCCTTTTCTATTCAATTTTATTTTCCTCCATCAAGAAACAGAACAAAAACTAGGTGCGGCGGTGCATACTGGTAGTCCCAGAATTTAGAAGGAAGAGAAAGATGAGGCAGGTGTAAGAGAATGGAAAGTTCAAGATCAGTTGAGGCTATTTCAAAAAGAGAAAAAGAAAACCAGAATAGAATATATGCAACCTGTTGAGATGAATGACAATCAAGCAACATAAGAGATCCAAGTAGAAATCAAGAGAAGTAGTGGGTAAAATATGCTACAAGAGAGTGAGATAGAATAATAAAAAAAGAGGAGTATCAACCTCCTTCTAGATCTAGGGGTCAGTATAGAAAAAGCCCATGAGCCAAATCTGGTAGTTTAGGTCAAGGAGGTCATAATGGGCCAAATCACCAGGTGAATCACCCTAGAGGGACTTCTCTTGGAGTTGGCAGATTCCTCACAGATTGGAAAGAGGTGCTGTGCATTTACAGAGAACACTGGCAATACCCCAGAAATAGACTTACCCGGGGGATCAAAGTGCTATTTAACCATCTTTCCTGAAGAGAAAAAAGTCACCAAGGCCCCCTGGCGGGTGTGTTAAGACAAATGAATACCTGAGAAAGGCACTATTCAAAAGAAGAGGCTTGCTTTGATCACAGGATGAGGCTGGAAGCTGCATTTTTCTGATTACACCACATTCTATCTCTTCCCTTGTGGATGCCAAAGCACATCTCTTTCAATTAGAATAGAGGCCATTTTTTATTCTAAAAGGTTTTTTTTTATTCTAAAAGGTTTCCTTTTTTATTTTATTTCCTTTTTCCTCCGCATTGCTCAGTTTGAGTGGGAAGCTTTCTGAAACAAATTCAGAAAGTAATGTCAGGCTTTCTACAGCTACTAACCTGCTTTTTCCCTGAAGCGATGCTGAGCACAGCAATATGACCTAAAAGAAAACTCTTTTTCAGTAATGGTAGGGTTGTGATATGTTATAGGAGGGACTTTACCTAGAAAACAAGAATAAAAATCCTTAAAACTGAACCTCTGTGGGTATTCAAGGTGGCAGCTTGTCATTAGCTTTCGATCATAGAGATAGCAGACACACTAGCTAATGAATGGGGCCACCTTCCTTTGGGGTTATCCAGCTGCTAAGAATTCCATTTTATGCAAAAGGAAGGATTAGGTGGTACAGTGAAAATGTAGGGACACCTGATTCCTTAGGAGAAAGCTGAACTGTATGGCATAAGCACAATTAACCATCAGGTGGAAGTTCTGTCCCTACGTGAATAAGAAATGAAGAAGGATTACTAAGTAATTCCATCAAGATAGCACCCCAGAAGCATACCAACTGTGATGACTTAAAGTTTTTTTTTGGTGGGGGTGTTATTTTTAATACACAGGTAGAGATATGAATGTAATGACTGAAGCAATAACTTTGCTTGTAAGTATTTACATGAAGTATAATGTGGAGGTCAGATCTGACTCATCATCATTGGCCACATGGAGAGTAGTACTCTCTGGCATCTTGTCTTGATGGGTGTGCCTGAATTCCTAGAGGAAGGGCAGTGTCATCCCCAGGTGATGGGTGTTCCTGAATTGCTAGAGACCGGGGTGGGCACTTGGCCAATAGATTACTGAACCTGGCCATCAAGTGCCTAGGACTGGGAGTTTCCTATGACCCAACCCATTAACCTGACCCTATTTAGGTTCAGGCCAGCTCAGGCACCATTACACCATGCTACATGTCTCCATCTTCACATCTTGTTTCCTGTCTCCTGGCTCATTTCCAGCCACCGTGGCATCCCAAGTCAGCTCTCCACTGGAGATGAATTGGTTTACTGGTATTGTTTTTGTTCTATCTTTCCTCTCTGGCCTGTTTCCTGACAGTGTTAAGGGTATTTGTGGGCTGCAGACCTTTGTAACAACTGGCTGCCTGCAGACTGCTAATGCTCTAATAAAAACTCCAAGATTCAATCCTTCAATATGTGGCTTTTCAGATAATTTACTATGTAACAGAAGTACCAGCCAAGATTTATATGGCATAGACACTAGGCTGGATACTTGTTACAGCACTTTACATCTACTATCATCCTTCACCCTGTGCCTGCTACTCCTTGCTTCCTCCTTCTTTTCTTCATCCTCCTCCTTCTTAAGACAGGGTCTCACTGTGTAGCCCAAGCGGGCCTGGAGCTTGAAATCTTGCTTCAGCAAGGGCTGATCATAAATATTTCAGATTTCCTCTGAAGCCCATAAGAGAATTGCACCTGTGAAATTAACCATGGCCTATGATTTGTTGTTAGCAAAAGAAATCCATAGATAAGACACTGAATCAACTCTAGGTAGGAGCTCCAAGGGTCAACATTGGATCTGTCGCGTTCTTTCCCCATACCAGTATGATGATTGCCGACATTTATATTAGGTGAGAGCCCTCAGTCTATTTCTGAGTAATCACAAGGATCTTAGGCTTCCTGTCAACCTATGTAAGGCATTGAACATAAGTTAAAAAGGAAAAAAAAGCTTGCTTTGTTTCTAGAGATTTAAGGATTGTCTATCAATAAAGCATACTCCAGAAAGATATATCTCATACAATGATACTAACAAGATAGGAATCCTGAATCCACTAGTTAATTCTGTTTCCCAAGATGAAATGTTGTCTTTACCCTCAACAAGCTTTCAGATTCAGGACAATGGACACTTGCTGTGAAAGCAGCCAAATCAGTAAGTTCCAGATGGATTTAGAAAATGAATCACACAGAATCGAGGAAAGGAGATTCAGATGGTGGAGAAGGCAGTGCAGCCAGAGGTTTGGATCCAAGCCTAATGGGTTGAAAGGATGATTGGATAGAGTCAAAGGGAAACCATGGTGTTCATTCCAAAGTCTTCTGGAATTTAAAGAAGGAAAATAAGAATAGCTGTGAGCAAGAAGTAGCCTTTGAAATTCAGCAAGTTCAAAGGTTTGCTGGAAAGTGGAGCGTATATACACCCTTATCCTTGCTTCTCTCAGCTTTCTTGTCCTCTTTATTTCCCAACTACTCAGCTAGGCTCACATCACTCTCAATATCAAACACCAGAGCCATCTCTCCAGCCACTGAAACAGTCCTTCTCACTTCATCCAGGTTATGGAAAGACAGAATCTGCTTGGCTCTAATGGTTTTCCTTTGGCCAAGGCACAAGGAGAGGGTGCCGTGGATACTAGGCATCTCTAAGCCTATCTCTTTCAAGAATAAAATGATCAACTAAGTCCAAACATGAAGGGCTGTGGTTAGAGCAAAAGTTAAGAGTGATTGGAAGAGTTGAGGATAAGATTTAGATAAGCATAGAATTTCATTGTGCATATGTACCACATTTTCTTGATCCACTGAGGGGCATCGGGGTTGGTTCCATATTTTACCGATGACAAACTGTGCTACAATGAACATGATTGTGATGGTGACTTTAGTGTGGTCTTGCTTGGAATCTTTTGGGTAGATGCCCAAAAGTGGGGCTGCTGGGTCATAGGGGAGCTCTATGTTTAGTCTTTTGAGGAACCTCCTTACTGGTTTCCAGAGTGGTTGAGCAAGATTACACTCCCACCAACAGTGTAGTAGGGTTCCCTTTTGGCCACATCCCCATTCGAAAGGAAATGGAAGGAATGGATAAAGATCATACTCAGTGAAGTAAGCCAGATCAAAGAAACATAGACTCTATGGTTTTCCTCATTGGGAATAACTAGTACACGTCTAGGATAGTCCTAGCAGAAGGTCACAATAGTTCAATAGTTGTGTCCATATGAACACATAAGATAATGCTAAGCAAAATGAACTCCGTTATGGAGTCATGGTGGTGGTACTAGAACGTATGTGTGTGTGTGTGTGTGTGTGTGTGTGTGTGTGTGTGTGTTTTCTTATAGGGCTAGCCTTGGACATTGATCCTTCTATCTGTGCCTGTCTCATGTACTACAGGAACATAAAATTCCACACAGCTTATTAATTGAGATGGGGCAGGGCAGGGGGGAGTTCTTCTTAAATATTTGCCAGTTTGTTCTCAAACTACAATTACCCTGATCTCTGAAGTAGCTGGGATTACAGATATGGGTCACCGCACTAAATCCTTCAGTTATTCTTCTGATAGTTTACAAAGTTGTACTATGCACTCCACATCAAAAGGTACATGTGCCATTTCCAAACTATACTATTCCTTTCTCTTGAATTTTTCTTAATCTTATTCAAGTACTCTTTTTCTAAAAAAGAATCTTCCATTCTCTACAAAATTATATACTATTTTGAGAGTGAGAATTATGTTTTTACCTGTTTTCTAGCACCTAGATCAGTTCCCTTCCCCCCCTCAAAAAAAGCTTCATAAATAGGTAGTGCATAAAATAAGTAAAATAAATAAGCCTTACATTAAAAAGAGCAGCTTATAGGACACCATACAAATTACTATGTCTTAGGAAGGAAAATTCTCCCCTCCCCCTAATTTTTTTTCTTTCCTTACCAAGTAGTCTTGATTTGAGCGGGGGGGGGGGGGGGGGGGGGGGGGGGGGGAGGGGGCCCGCGGGGGCGGGGGGGAGGCGGTGACCCTTACAGGCTTTCAAAAATTAAGCAACCACTTGTGAAAATCTTATATTGTTCTAAATGTCTGAATCAAGTTGAGAATGTGGCACTACTGTGTATTATTAGTACTCTGTCATAAGCCAGTATATAACCTGAGTGCTAAGAGGTTTTTCAAGCCATGATCTAAATGCCCTATCCATCTCTACCTGATTTTGAAGCAAAAAAAAAAAAAAAAAAAAAAAACTGGACAGAAACTGGATACCAGCAGCCTACAAGGTAATCCTAGCTAATCAAGAAGCTGAGATCTGAAGATTGTGGTTTGAAGCCAACAGGAAAATTGACAGGACTCTTATCTCCAATTAACAACCAAAACAAACAAAACCCCAGCAGTGGAGCTGTAGTTCAAGTTGTATGGTACTGGCTTTGAGCAAAAACAATACAAGCTCAAGAATAGCATCCAGGCCCTAAGTTCAAGCACAGGACCAACACACACACACACACACACACACACACACACAGACACACACACGAAAAACAGTACATACATCATATATTTAGTGTGAAGACTACAGACACAGACATAAGAAAATTCTTAAGCCAGCAATACACAGGTGTCAGTAACTATTAAGTTTCTTGCTATTTTCCTCCCCACTCATCTTCCTTTGGTAGAAATTGCCTTGTACTGAGCTGGGTGGCATCACACAAGTCTGTGCCATATTGCACTTTGGTAAAATGGACCAGATGCAATTTAGATGGCTGAATAGAATCCCCCAGTGCTAAATTATACAGCCACGCAGGCCCTAGTGGCCTTGCACCTCTTCAGAGCCTTCATCTTTTCTGATCAGTGGCTGTGCCTTCTCGAGGTTCTGGGATAAGAGAAGGTCAGAGCCGGGCCTCACACAATTGCAAGTTATCGACTCTTCCAGGCATTGTAATTAGGCTTATTCCCTGTGATGACAATGACAGTAACAAGAGCTGAAAGCGACACCAATCTATTCTTGAGAGTAAAATTTTAATAAAAATGAGAAACCATATAAGAGCTGTAATTCCTCAAAAAGGCTTCTCTGTCATTGTGTGGATTTTTCTACTTCTTTATTTCTTGTTTTCTGTCATCTTGTGTTCAGGTCTTGGAAATGGTACTAGGAAAATTTATTTGAGCAGTCAAGAAAATAGTGATGTTCATCTAGGATCAAGGTTGCAAAATTTCAATAGATGTAAGGCAACAAATGCCAAAAGTATTTTCCTTGGCAAAACTAACTCTCTTATATGTTTGACATATTAAGAAATAAAAGCATTCATTCAAACCAAGATTCTATTGAATAAAATTTGCACCTTGGTAAAAGAGACATTCTATTAAAACAACAGTTCTTACATGGGAACAGTTTTGTAATTCCCACATCCAATGGACATTTGACAGTATCTAGAGACATATCTGTTATCACATGAGGTGGGATTCTGCTAGCTTCATCGATGGTGGCCAGGAGTGCTGGTTAGTGTCCTATAATACATAGACTAGACTCCTACAAGAAAGAATTAACTGGCCCTAAATCATGCTACCAACATTATCAAGGTTTAGAAACTGTGTTTAAGAAACCTCAAAGTAGCCAGGTACCCATGACTCACACCTGTGTTCCTAGCAATGTAGGAAACTGAGAGCTCAAAGCCAACCCAGGCAGGAGAAAGGATGAGCCTCTTATCTCAAATAAACCACAAAAATAAAAATTAAAAAGCTGAGGGGCTGGGGATATAGCCTAGTGGCAAGAGTGCCTGCCTCGGATACACGAGGCCCTAGGTTCGATTCCCCAGCACCACATATACAGAAAACGGCCAGAAGCGGCGCTGTGGCTCAAGTGGCAGAGTGCTAGCCTTGAGCAAAAAAGAAGCCAGGGACAGTGCTCAGGCCCTGAGTCCAAGGCCCAGAACTGGCCAAAAAAAAAAAAAAAAAAAATTAAAAAGCTGAAAGAAGAGCTGTGGCTCCAGTGGTGGAGTGCTATCCTTGAGCAAAAAGCTCAGGGACAGGACCCAGACCCTGAGCTCAAGCCTCAGGACAGGCAGGAAAAAAGGAAAGAAGGAAGAGAAGAAGGGAGAGAAGGAGGGAGGAAAGGAGGGAAGGAAGGAGGGATGAAGGGAGGGAGTGAAAAGGAAAAGAAAACTCAAGGCTTTCACATGGGTTAAATCTAATAATGCCTTAACAATTAATTATTAAATGTTTTTGCATCTTATTTCTTGGGATTTTAGAGGAAATTCAAATGAGCAAGTAGAAAAAAATTAAAAATACTTGTGAACTATGAACTAAACAAATATCACATTTTTCCAAAATCAATATTAGCCATGTAAATAAACATTGCATTAATCTTCTTCATTAGCATATTCATAATTCCTACCACTTATATTCTACTTTAAATAGCATATTCAATTTAAATGGTTTCATGTGATCTTCATCAATGCCCGTGGGAGAGATGTAATTATCCACAATTTAAAAGGGTCACAGTATGACTCAGGAAGGTTAGTGCTTGTCTCATGAAAGATCAGTACTAAGAACAGTCAGGGAGTATGGGAGTATGGTAGCATGTACATATAACATCAGATACTTGGGACGTAGAAGCAGAAGAATCAGGAGTTCAAGACCAGCTGGGTCAAAGTGAGCCAGACCCTCTCAAAAAATTAAATAAATATATAAAAACAAAAGGGCTAGATGTAGAGGAGGACTGAATTCAACCCTGAAAGGGGAAGGAAGGGAGGGAGGTGAGAAGGAGAGAGAAACCTGGGCAAAGAGAAAAGCAAACAATTGAGTAAGAGAGCTGATCTACAGGGTCATGGTTTTACCTGCTAGACCTTGGCCAGCTGTCTGGTGGAAGTGATAATAGCTAATGCAGAGGTTCACTGTAAGGGCTGAACAAGGTGATGAATTTCAAATAAAGGACTTGGCATGGTGTGAAATAGACACAAAGGTGGCAGAGCACCGGGGCCAAGGCCAGATCTTCTGATTTCAAATCCAGTACCCTTTCTTCCATCCACAAAGACCTGCCTTGGGGTTTACAGCACCACAGGCATTCGAGGTCACTGATTTCAGCAGCAAATGTGTACAGCCTACCTAAGGAAAGGAAAAGGCAAAGGAAAAAGAAATCTTCAATCACTTAGATCTCCTTTACCTTCAATTGTATTATTCAAAGTGGTCAGGGATTTCTTTCTCAGCCAGGACAAGATAAGCAGAAACTTTCCAAGATTGAATGGTATATGCTTTTGTGTGTTTTAGGGAGTGAGGGGCAGAGAAAGTAAAAGCACCTCCAAGCATTCAGAAGCAAAGAGGGACTTAATCATCTTCCCTGAAATGAAGAGAAAACACCTTGATTCACTCTGAGAAAATCAGACCCAAAGAGAGTATTCTTCACTATCTTCCAACAAATCTATTTGAATCTGAATCTCAAAGAAGTCAAAAGAAAATTTTAAAGCACTGAACTACAAATTTCACTTCTGGGAATTAGTCTGAAAGAAAAAATGAATATAAATGTGTTGTATATATGCACATATATGCATATATCTGTGGGTATGTTTTTATAGTTTATACATACCAATGTTTACATAATTAATACAATTACATAAATTATGAAATCTTTTATAAAGATAAAAGCTTGAAACCTAGCAAACAACCTGGCAAGAAAAGAACAGTTAGCAAGGCAAGAGAAGAAATTCTGTGTGTGTGTGTGTGTGTGTGTGTGTGTGTGTGTGTGTGTGTGTGTGTGTGTCAGTCCTGGGTGCTGTCCCTGAGCTTTTTTGCTCAAGGCTAGCATTCTACCACTTGAGCCACTGATCCACTTCTGGCTTAAGAGTTGTTAGGATTATAGTCATGAGTCACAAATACCCAGCTAAGAGAACTTTTTAACTTTAAAAATTATGTTATACAGAGAGAAAAACATTACTAACAGCTACTGTAAACAGCAGTTAGAAACAAGTAAAAATAAAATTCCAGGAATAAAACAAGACCCAAACTGGGCACTGGTAGCTCACTCCTATAATCCTAGCTAGTTGGGGGACTGAGGCTGAGATCTGAGGATTGAGATTTGAAGCCAGCCCTGGCAGAAAAGTCCCAATGAGACTCTTATCTCCAACTAACATCTTCAAAACAAGAAGTGTCTCTGTGGCTCAAATGGTAGACTGTGAGCCTTGAACACAAAGAGGCTCAGGGACAATGCCCAAGCCCTGAGTTCAAGCCCCACAACTGACAAAACAAAACGAAAACCTCAATTTTATTTTATAAAGCCTAAATATTTATACATTATGAACAATTTTTCATATTCTGTCTTTTCTATCTTCTACCATTAAAAAAGTGATTGTCTATTCATGTATTTTAAAAAAGAAATAAGAAATATGTGCAATAATGAGGTTAAGGAAACTTAAGAGGAAGACTTGGGAAGACTACATGGAAATAAGTTTAGTGGAGAATTTCTACTCCAAGTACAATACCTCAGCCAGGCAGAGGAAAAGAATAACTAGATTGTTTCACCACTGCAAAGCCCTTAAGACTGAATTCCTCTCAGCCCATCAATTTCTCACATTGATTTCATTTTGACATATAACGTGCCCCTAAGTTCTACAATAAAAGAAACCATGAAATATCTATGATTACTTCCAAAGGACACATATACCCATGTTGATTGAAGATTAATTTCTCAGCAGGATGGTTTACCATTGATATCCTGCCTTTTGGATGACACAGGTCACATGACCTTAATGATTCCTAAAGGAAGCTGCTTTGAGCAGGCTCTGAGTTTATACAAAATATAAGTTATTGTGAAATAAACACAGAGAATATGCTCTGGTTTGAGCCATATATTCTATTACATCACATCACATATTCAGTAAAATATTATTTGTGACGCTATTCAAAGCTACCAATTGTATGAAGTTTGGCGATAATTCCTGATCCTAAGAATAGTACAATCTTCCTAACTACTGCTAGTTGACTTGAATTATATTTCATAAAATATCTACTCACCCCCTCTCCTCTTTCTTCTTACATACTGCCCAACAAAACTTTCAACTGCTCATGACCCTTAAGGAAAACAAGTATGAGATTATTTGGCCAAATTGTCCCCAAGACTAAATATAAAGAGGCATATAAACAGCTCCAATCTAAAGATTCAGCTTACAGTGATTGTGCGTCTATAGCAGTAAGTAGAATAATGTGAAGAACTCTTTCTTGCCCAAGTTCTAAAACTATTGAGAGTCAAGATCTATAGAAATTAAAATACATCCTTTATTTGCGATATAGCTTGGAGATTAGTGTTTTAAGTGTGTGACAAAAAACTGACTTCCTAGGCAATAATCCCAAAGTAAATAGATCTCCTCTCCTCATCACCATAGCCCTTCCCTGTAGTGACTTTCAGACATTCAGAACATATAAGATGAAGGAGCAGAGAAGAATGCTTACACTCTGCAAACATACAGATTCAGAAAAAAGGGAAGAGGAGCCAGGTGCCAATGGCTCACTCCTGTAATCCTAGCTACTCAGGAGGCTGAGATCTGAGAATCTTCATTCAAACCCAGTCAGGGAAGAAAAGTCCGTGAGACTCTTATCTTCAATTAATCATAGGAAAAGCCAGAAGTGGAGCTGTGGCTCAAGGGGTAGAGTGTTAGCCTTGAGCAAAAGTGCTCAGGGACAGCACCCTGGATCAGAGTTTAGGCCCCAGGACTGCAGAGGTGGCGGGGCGGGGGGGGGGGGGAGGTGAACCAGTTTATTCTTCCAAATTACTCCCCAAGGAAGGAGTAAATGAGGAGTGGAATAACCTGAAGTTGTACACTAGTGGAAGTCTTTCTGCATGAGAAAATGGTGACTAGTGCAAAGCATGGTTTTACTAACATAGTGATCAGAATAAGCATATGGATTGGATTCTAGGTGAGTTTACCTCGGATTCCAAGAGTTACTCTAGTATCTTTCTCATAAATTCCCACTCTATTCAAGGTAATTTGAACTGTTTTCTATTATTTACTGTCAAAACCCTCTAAAGACAACTATTTTTTTCATTTTAGCTTTCAACACTAAAATACTATACTATAGGACAATGTCAATGTCAGCCTAGCAGCTGAGTTATTGTTACTCTCTTCCTGGCTTTGTGTCTTCTTTTCCATTTGTCCTTTTTCCTCCAAAATAGTCCCACTGTTAAAATCATGTTCTTTCTCTCTCACTCTATATGTGTATGTGTATATGTATGTATATGTATGTACCTATGCATATATGTATGTGGATACAAGCATGTTCTCTCTCTAGCTACAATTACATTTTCTGTGTGTGTTGATGGATTCACAGATATTTTGACTTTGACTTGATATATAAGAGAAAGCATGTGACACTTGTCCTTCTGTCTTGCTATGCTTAACATGATATTCTATCGTTCCATCCATTTTCCTACAAATTACATACTTTCGTTCTTCTTTATGGATGATTAATGCAGCCTTGTATGTATACACATACATAGCATATTTTCTTTATCTCTTCTTTAGTAGTACAGTATCTAGACTGCTTCATTTGCTTAGCTATCATGAATAGTGTTACAACAACCATGGCTATGTGTCTCTATTGTGTCCTGGCTTAGATTTCTTCAGGTATATATCCCATTGGTATCGCTTAATCTTATTGTAGTCCTATGTTTAGTGAGGTTTTTTTTTAGGAGATTTCAAATTTTTTCCATAGTTGTTGCAGTAATGCACATCATCACCAACCAACAATGTATAAGAGTTTCATTAGTTCCCTCACATTCTTGCCAATATTTGTTGTTTCTGTTGTGACAGCCATTGACTAGAGTGAGTTGAAGTCTTAATGTAGTTTTGATTCCCGTCCAGATTCTTTTAACCAACTGTTGAATGCTGACCATGTACAAGTATGTGATACTGAGATGAATACAAACTAAAGCATGATTGTAAATAGTGATAAAGAGTTCTGGGATTGCATCATTCCTACTGACAGCCCCTAGTGCAGAAATCTGTGACATACTGCTCAAAGCTCTTGCAGGCAGCTACATACACAGCTAAGGCTGTGGTTCTAAATTTCCATACTCTTTCATACCCTAGAGAGCCACCTGTCCTTTCACACAGGAGTGACCACTGAGGACACAGGATAAGGTGTTCACAAAAGAAACTTTAGAGTACATAATTCAAATTATTTTTGGTGATAGAGCAATTTTTTCTCCATGAGTGTCTCTCCATGAGTAATTTTCCTAACACCCATCCAAGTTCCTCTTTGAATGCTTAAGACTAGACTAAGGAGGACTTCTCAGACTGTCTCAAAGAACATTAGCCACTCTGAAGACGTGATTAAAACAGAAATGTCCTTTATGTTTGGGGCAACCCAGAAATTAAAGTGCAAATCAGAGATTTAACCTGCTTTACCTTTTATAAGGAAAGCTTCAACTCCTGGCCTCAGGGCTCTGAGCGCCCCCTGCAGTTGATTTTGAGCCACTTACATTAAGTGCATTCTGATCGCCTCTGAGGTTCACACTCAAGAGGCAATAAACTTCTGCAGTATGTTGTTACCTTCCCTAGGAAAGGGCTATATGCATCCTAGTGAGAGTATAGTGGACAGATTCCCAGGTGCCTTCTGATATGGTTTTATATTAAGTATGGATACAAAGAATTCCTCATGAGTCCCACTAAACCATGGCTTAGTCTATTTGAAGTACCCATGGTATGTTTGAGATCCTTCCAGTAGTCAACCTCAATGCAGGAAATTGGTGATTCCTTCACTGGGACCAAGATTGATTAATGAGTGCTTTCCTCAGACACAAGCTAAGCCAAGAGAAAGGAAAACATGAGATGTCAACTTTGTGATTACACTCATCTAGGATATATGTAGAAAAAGGGATGGCCACAACAGTACTGCAAATCTCCATAAAGCCATTAATCATGAACTTAGGCAATCCTAAAACAACACTTAAAGTTTATGAAGTAAAGGCTAAATTTTCCAAATCACCTCTGCAACTGTGTTCCATGAGGAAAGACTTGAATATGTATGTTTAAGAGCAGACACATTTTTATTTGCCTCTGCATTCTTAGAGCCTCACATTCCTGGGAGCCAGTGAGTACTCTCTCCATACTGGTTCCTGATTGCCCCATGTATTAGCTCCATTGAGGACAGCAAGCATTTACAGCATTTCTATGTGTCCTGCATCTTTCCAAGAACTAAGGATAAAGAGATGAGTAAGATGTTTGTTCTTCATTGACTTACAAGCAATAAATGCTCATGCTCTTTGCATTGGATTGCTGACTACGGAGTTCAACAGGAGCAGACTTAGAATGACATATCAACCAAAATACAAGCCTCCAATGAACTAACACTAAAAAAGAAAATGACTTGAGGTATATAGGTATATATTCTTCAACTTATGATGGGGATTGTGTTCTGATAAACCCATCATAAGTTAAAAATATCACCAGGCATTTTTGGCTTATGCCTGTAATCCTAGCTCTTCAGAATTGCTGTTCAAAGCCAGCCCACACAAGAAAACTCATCAGACTCTTATTTCCTGACCACCAATAAGACAGAAGTGGAGCTGTGTCTCAAGTAGAGTATTAATCTTGAGCCAAAAAAGAAATTTCAGGGACAGCATCTAGCCTCTGAGTTAAAGCCCTCAGGAACACTAGCATGCGCATGTATGCATGCATGTACACACACACACAAACACACACAGAGTTAAAAATGTGAGTTGAAATGCATTTACTACACCTTGCCTACCACACATCCCATCTTAGCAACACAGCATACAATACGGTATGAGTTATTGCTCCTATAATCCTCTGACTGACTGAGAACTGAGTCTCACTGCTGCCATCCAGCATCACAATAGAGTATTTTCCTTTGGAATATTCACCTAGAATGCCAAAATTCACAAGGTGATCTATGCTTTTCCTGACTGGGCACCAATTTGGCAGTCATCAAGTCAAAAAAAGTTTGGTAAAACAAATCATAACAAAGCAGGGACCTTCTGTATATCCTAAAGATACTGATTATAGATACGGCTTGAATTCCCTACCAGTGCATTTGTGTATTTTGCTTTAATGCACTTCAGTTGATATATCTCCTTCTGTAACCCCTCCTCCCACTCCTTTCAGAGTAACAAGATCCAGGATGAAGCTTTCTGTCTGTAGCCATGGAATACAAGGAAACATGCATGCCTGCAGGGGATTTGAACTGTACGCATTATTAGCATCATGCTTTTTCACTAGGTTGGTCTATCCACAGCAGATGAGCCAAAATGGATTCACTATCATGTTGACACAGCTTTATTGAATCTCCTTCAATGTACCCTGGAGTTATCCTTCTAAGCTACGGTCAAAAGGAATTGAAGTGGACAATTTCGCTTTGTGTTTCCTGACTTTGTGTCTGTAGATTCACATTATGGAGGTTACATAGAAGGTTTTTCTCTTCTTTGGCACTTTGATCTATAAATCATGCTATTTATACTTGTTTGCCCCTCATTGTCAAAAGGAGACCGTCCTTGTCACTGGAAAATGAGGATGAGTGGTCATACAGTGCCAAAACACAGCCAATCGAGAGTGGCCAGGGAGACAAAAACCAGCAACAAGATGAATGTGTGGGAAGCAAGCGTAACAAAGAGAGGTGGCAGTGAGCACGGATCATCGATTGCTTCAGCCAGGCAGTCAGTGCCTCTGCACATAAATGCTCAGCAGGCTTCAGAGGGGGAACTGGAAATAAGTTTATACCTGAGGCAAAACAGACTGTCAAGTCCACTTGAGGCCCAGAAAGAAGGACGAGGAAGGAGAAGATGGGAGTAATTGACAGGGGCTACCCACCATTTACCACCATCACACACCCACCACCTACTCTTAAGGAACACAGGGCTCCTGGTCAGGAACCAGAGTGAAAGGCCTCCCAGTTTGCCTCCTGTTGTGCCTTCCTGGTTCCAGTCTAAATGAAGTCATCAGGGATAAAGTAGACAGTCCAAGATTCAGGGCACAGTGATACATGGGGGGTTTTGCATGTTCTCCCACCATTCTTTCACTAGATAAAAGAGAGAACAGTTCTCCATACTGCTCCTGAATGGTAGGTGTTCGTGTTGAGCTGAACTGGAACAACTTAGATGGTTTCTTAAGCCAGGCAGGTGTTTTGTTCAAGCACTACATATACTGGTTATATTTTCCCTAGAGGGAACAGGAGATATCCAAGCTGGGATACCAGACACACATGGACAAAAAAAATTACACAGGCAGGATGGTAAGCTTCATTATCTTCCCAAGAGAAAACCTTACCTGCTTTAGTTAATTGTTATGTTTATGCAGGGAAGGAAGTTGCTTCATCAAAGCTGTGTATTTTGGAGACATGTGGTATGCCAGAGTCTGTGGGCTGCTGTGCATATCAAAGGACTGCAGCTAAGGCAAGCCCCAAGTAACACAGCCAGCGACCTTATTTCCTCTAGGAAATGCAAAGGAGTTGGAACAACTTACTGGAAAAGGAAAAAGAGTGAGGGAAGGGGTGGCACTGCCCAAAAAGGAATGTACTCATTGCCTGAATTATGTAAGTGTAACCCCTCTGAATATCACCTTTCCAATAACGATTAAAAATTTTTTGAAGCAAAGCTGGAGAAATGAATCAAGCTGTAGAGCACCAACCATAAACAAACAAGCCATGCAAGAATGAGAGGTTTTGTGTTCAAGAACGAGTTCCAGCACACATAAGCATACACACTGCACACACACACACACACACACACACACACACACACACACACATATATGAAAAGCAATCTGAGATAATAATCAGTGAGGGGCAGGAGAAATGTTTTAAATCACTGACCTGACGCTGGTCTAAGGATATAGTATCTTTATGATGAATTCCATCGCTACAAACACATGAGATTTCATACAACAATCCTGATTCATTTGTTTATGTATTTGTCTAACAAGCATTTGTTTTCTACGTGCTAATTACTCTTAGGTCTGTGGAATATGATAATAAATAAGATAAATATGGCATATATCCTTTTATAAGCCAACCAATCAAACATTAGGATTTTTCTTTAATAAAAGAGCATTACAAGGAGAAATGCACACATGTGAGAGGCAAAACTTACTGGGAAATACAGAGGCCTTTCAAAAAAAATGTGTATCATAAAGAGCCCCACTGGGTTAAGCTATAGTAACCAACAGCCAAAAGAATCAGAGATTAAAAACAAAGAACATATTTCTTGCTTACCCTATGCACTATGGCAGAGGGCCTCTGCTAATAAACATTTGGGACACAAGGACCCAGGCTGGTAGAGCAGAGCTGTCAGGCTCAGTGGTAACAAATGCTAAGACAGTGAGATGAAGATATCTGAGGGTCTGACACTGACATCCCAGTACTCCTCCACGACATATGCCACTGTACACATCTTCTCATTGGCCAGGACTAATCAAGTGGACTCACACAACTAGAAAGGACAATCTCCCCAGGTGCTTAGTAATATTTGTACAACAGGTCATAATTCTGCTAGATCCATTATCTTGGGAAAATTGGTCGGGAACCTGAAACAAAGAATCTCAGACCAAAGTAACAGTATGTGTGAAGGTCTTCTAATTTCTTCCAGAGTTGTGCCTCTCTTTTGTAGACACAATTAAGTCTACATCTGCCTCCAGTTTAGAGCGCAATTTCCTAGCGGGGTACCTGGCACAATACAGGTGACATTTCACCTTTGGAAATAAGAAAAATAAGATTGTCTTGTGGGTCAACTATAATGCATCAAATACATAAAGGGATAGCCAGTTTTCTTTTAGAGATATAACCAACTCAAGGCCAAGGGAGGTTGTGCAAGAAGTTTTTCCTGAACCGCCTCTATTCTCTTCCCTTTAAGCTAGAGCTGACCATTCTTTCTCCCTTACAAACAATTCAGATCACTTTGTAGGACCTATAATACCTCTTTTCCTGCATGTGACTATTCCTGTCATCCTATAAGATGTTGACAGCAAAGAGCTAGCTTTATTTGTCTTTATACCACAATGTCAACCAGAGCCTCAGATGGGGGAGGTGCTCAGTAAATACTGAGCAAACCCATCAATCTGAATTTTAAAGTATCCATAGAAGGGGGATAAGATAGCACTGGAAATCTGGAAAGCTGAGGTAAATTGGATATTGTATAAGGGAGAAAAACAGACCAAAACACATTATTTCAGAGAGAATACCTCAAGAAGAAATAGAAGCTACAAGTTACCACAGTCTGGTTTTAACAAGGGTTACACCATCATATTTATTATATATGACATTTGAGGAAGAACAGGTCCTTAGCTTTTACACACATTTTGGTCTCTCCAATACACTGTGTTTTTTTTGTTGTTGTTGCTTGCTTGTTTATTTTTCCTTCTTCCTGCTTGCTTAGGCACTTCTTTCCTGCCAGAGCCAATCCAGAAAGAATGATTACAATACAAGATAGATAACACTAGCACACACCTTGCATTTGTATAACACTTGAACTTTGTAAAATCATTTCACATCCTTTATTCTACCATCCAGCAGTGTGCCTTTTGTGTTGTCCACCCATAAGTAATGATTTGTTGTCACTATCAATCAGAGGGAGAGAAACCTCCATGTGATGCTTTCACCTCTCTTTCAGGTTTGATTTTACAGAATCTCTGAGATGCTGTTCGGATTCCTTTCTCTCCCAGCTCTGTTGGCCTCAGTAACTGCCTGCAACAGCAGGGTTCCAGGCAAATATTCAAGCTTATGACCACAAATCCAAATGGAATGTCAACTTCCATGCATTTGAGGTGAGCCAGGCTATTCTCATTTTCAGGAATTGTATGTTCTGCTAGGAGACCTTCACCCGTGGTGGCAAAGGCAGGCTGTTACAGTCACCACATCTGCTCAAGGAATGGATTTGTGATCTGTGATTTTTTTCACACCATTAATACATTACTTACACCAAAAAGCACAGCTGGGAACTCTAAGATTGTATTTGCAGCCTGGGTAAGAGGCCTGGAGATTTTATTATCAAGGAGGACATGAGAGGTGACCACTAGTTCTTTGCAGAACCCAGTACTTATTGGTTTACCAGAGCTATGCTTCCCATTATAATAAGGCTACAAAAAATTTGAAGGATTTTTGCATAGCTGCACATTTGTGGGACCAACAGGATGTCAGCATCAGCTTTCAGTGTCTTTCTTGATGACCCATGCAGAATAACTTCCTTTGCATGAGCCTCAAGAGTCCATGACTCACTTTGCAACTGATATTTGCAATTTTCTGGAAATCCTGGTCATTGGAAAGCCCAAGACATTGTCAGCTTCTATTATGAATGCTATGCAATTGTCAGTAGTTGAGAACATCAACTTTCCAGTTAATACTCCCTGGATTCAAATCTCTGCTTTGCCAGTTTCTAAGACTTCCAACAAACTATCTTCCAAAGCATCCATTTCTTTATCTTAAAATAAATAAAAACAAATAATAGCAACTACTTATGGTAAGGACTAAATGAGAAAAATCAATGTACAGTGCCAGACACAGTAAATAAGGATTTTTAAAAAATAATTTCCCCCCTAGGACTCAATCTAGGGGCTCACAAAACACAAGAAAAAACTAATAGGCAGAAATTTCATGGAGAGAGACCTTAATAATGCACTCTACCAGGGGTCAAGCAATGCCCTGGAAGACAGCACATGCCTGCAATAGATATTTACTGAGAATCTCATATGTCTGAAGCACTGAGCTCCAGGTAGACAGGTGTTCTGTCAGAGGATGTGGTTAAGTACCAGCACAGGTGAGTACATCTTCCTCTAGAAAATTGAGTACAGGTTAGATAGAAATTCTAAGGAGAGATTTCAAGGTTCAATATCCAACTTGTCCCCACTAGAATCAACCTAAACTTCTGTTCAAGCTACTGTATTCTGAATGGTGTCTATCATAAAGAAGCATAAGAGAGAGATGGAGAACAGCAGGAAAATGATATAATTGCTTACTCTAATTTGCTTGAAAGTTTTACCTGAAGAAACATACATCATAATTAAGGCCTCTGGGCTCCATTTAAGAAAATGCTAGAACAGCTCAATTGCTTTGCACCCTCCCCACCCCCTAGCAATCTTAAAACGTTTTACTTGTCATTTCTATTATTACATTTTACTGAAAAGAGCTAGCATTATTATAGGCTCTTCAGGATCTCCCAATATGGCAAGGGAAATAACCTCTGAACCTCGAGCTTCCTTTTCTATTTCCATTGACATTTGAAAGGAGAGGCAGGTGCAGAAAGGAAGGTGGGTCTCCACTCAGGCAAGGCACAACCATGTATTCTGCAGGGCTGCTTTCCATCTGACAAGTTCCCAATGCCCTCCCTGGAGGACAGAGAACCTGGAGAATGAGCAGCTGCTCTGCTGAGGAGGTGGCAAGGCAAGCTGACAGTCAAAGCAGAGCATGTGGTTAGTGGGTGCAAATGTACCAGGAAAGAAAACTGGCACAGAAAGAAGAGACTGCAAAAGGCCCACAAGCTACATTCTGAGAAAGCAGCCCATCCAAGGAGCAGGATTTAATATTCACCCACGTGTCCCCTTTGTGTTGCTCATCAGCAGCTATGCTTCCCAAACATGCACATGCATGGGAGTGACCTGGAAATCTTGTTACACATGCCCATCCTGATGTAGTGGGTTTGGGGTGTGGAACAAGGTCTATACATTTTTTTAATTTAAATTAATTTTTTTCTGAACTTCAAAAGGTTATACAAGGGAGTCCATCCATGTGTACTATGTTTCCTGTTCAATATTTGCCTCTTCTTATCATCCTCCCCATTCATCTGTTCTCTCATTTCACATAATTCACTTCCTTTATCACATGCAAACGTGAAGTATTCTTGCTGTATTTATCCTATTTCCTCTTCCTTTTTCTTTTTTTTCAAATTTTTATTATCAAACTGATGTACAGAGAGGTTACAGTTTCATATGTTAGGCATTGGATACATTTCTTGTACTGTTTGTTACCTTGTCCCTCATACCCTCCTCCCTCCCCCCCTTTCCCTCCCCCCCCCCCAGAGGTGTTCAGTTCACTTACACCAAACAGTTTTGCAAGTATTGCTTTTGTAGTTGTTTCTCTTTTTTTACCCTGTGTCTCTCAATTTTGGTATTCCCTTTCAATTTCCTACTTCCAATACCAGTAAACACGGTTTCCAATATACTCAGATAAGATTACAGAGATAGTGTAGGTACAACCACAGGAATGTGATACAAGAACATCATCAATAATAGAAGCTACAGATACACATGGGACGTTGAAAGTAGTTACAACTGTGATATAACAATTGTTTCCATAACATGGAGTTCATTTCATACAAGGGAGTCCATCCATGTGTACTATGTTTCCTGTTCAATATTTGCCTCTTCTTATCATGCTCCCCATTCATCTGTTCTCTCATTTCACATAATTCACTTCCTTTATCACATGCAAACATGAAGTATTCTTGCTGTATTTATCCTATTTCCTCTTCCTTTTTCTTTTTCCTTTTTTTTTTTTTTTTTTTTTTTGGCCAGTCCTGGGCCTTGGACTCAGGGCCTGAGCACTGTCCCTGGCTTCTTTTTGCTCAAGGCTAACACTCTGCCACCTGAGCCACAGCGTCCCTTCTGGCCGTTTTCCATATATGTGGTGCTGGGGAATCGAACCAAGAGCTTCATGTGTAGGAGGCAAGCACTCTTGCCACTAGGCCATATTCCCAGCCCCTTCTTTTTTCTTTTTTAATTTAATTTAATTATCAAAGTGATGTTCAGAGGGGTTACAGTTACATACGTAAGGTAGTGAGTACATTTCTTGTCATACTTGCTACCCCTTTCCTTATTTTTCTCCTACCTTCCCTCTCCCTCAGCACCCTCCCACCCCGAGTTCTACAGTTAATTTCCAACATATTGTCATATGAGTATCGTTGTTGCATTGGCTGGTGGATTGCACCTGTAATCCTAGCTACTTAGGAGGCTGACATCTGAGGATCGCAGTTCAAAGCCAGCTCAGTCAGGAAAGTCTATAAGACTCTTATCTCCAATTGACCAACAGAAAACCAGAAGTGGTGCTGTGGCTTAAATGGTAGAGCACTAGCCTTGAGCTGAAGAGCTCAGGGATAGCACCTAGGCCCAGAGTTCATGCTCCATGACTAACAAAAAAAAAAAAGAAAAAAAAACACCACAATTATTTCTTTTTTATAGCCTTCCTCCTCCCCCTCATTCAAAGTATACTCAACTCTTCTCACTCCAAACCTTGGTTCTTTTCAGTATTATATTAACTTTCCAAGGATGATATTTTCCATAGATGATGGTGGAATATGATTTTAAAATGACAGGATGATGATGGTTCCTATTCATAGAGTCTGTTTCCTATATGCTATGCCCTGTCTTCCATAGGATCAATGACAATCAATGGATGTAACATATTAAAAGGCTTTAGCTCCATGCAAGTGAAACCTTTAAAAATTTTTGGGCTTCCCCACAGAAGACTAAGTGATATCAAAAACAATGAACTCCTCCTTTCTTAAAGGAAGTGTGTATGTACACTGATGCTGGATCCATAAATGGCTGTGCAGCAAAGAACGCTTTGTGCTGCCTGAAAGTCAGACTCCAAGTGCCTCCTCCAAAAAGACCTAATGAACTTCCTAAGACTCTATGTCACTCGGGTACTCTAATTCTAATTCATTCTAATTCTCTTTCCTCTTCCTCATTCCCCTACTACCACAGTTAAGAGGAGATAGGAGTCAGAGACCATGAATACAGGACCTAAGTATTGTATTCCTGGAAGTAGAATGGAGCTCATATGGACAGTCATATGTAAACAACTATCTTTCTTGGTGCTACCCTCTGGGGGACATAACTGAGCCTGAACTGAGCAACTGCAATTTCCTCATTATCTAAGTCATTAAAATATTGTTCTCTAATCACATTTCTGTGACTGTCAAAGTTGTTCTTGGATCTTATTTCAGGTGCCACCCAAACAGCATACATTATGCTTAAGCATTATTTTATTGCTATTTAAAGAAAAATCCAGATACCATCAAGCAAAACTTTGTATGTCACAGTAATTTAGCTATGGAATATGTATGAGGAAGCTGAGTGTGTATGAAACAAGCAAGAACAAACCCCTAGGGAATGATGTGGTCCTTTATTTTACAGTATATTGAAGTACTTTATAATACTCTGGACTCAGCCACATGTTTTCTTTATGGAGCCACCTATCCACCCAACCCTCTTTCCAACATAATTCAAAAAGCACTTCTGTATATCTCAGCTCTGCTCCTAGTTCCCCACCAGGCACATGAGCAAAAGGAAAGGATTCTATAACGAGCTTGGTGCTTTAACTCTCAAGGGATTCCATTCTTATGGAAGAGATTTGCAAGCAGACTACCAACTACTGAGGGGAAAAAGGCAACACCTTGTAGAGAACAGAGGGCCAGCAGAAGCAGAATGCAAAAGAAGTACTACAGAAGGGAATTTAACATTAGATACAAATTTTAATAACCCACGTTTTTACATACCAGCCACACTGTAGGATGACTAAAAATTCTCTCCTGATAATCAATTAATTCATTCTCTCTTGACAGCAAGACAATGGTTCATCGGTTGTTAAGCTTTGTAAACAGAGTGCAGGAGCCATGTTCCATTTGACTAAGATTAGCTGGTCCACTGTGGCTAGGTTATGATTCCAATCCCTATAGCCCGGAAATGCTTCTACAAAGCAAAATCTATTTTTTTTTCTTTCTTTAACCTGCGTGGTCTCTAGAGGGGGTACATCAGATTCAGTCTCTAAAGTGAAGCAAACAGTGTGGTTTGGGGTCAGCACAGCAGGTTAGAAAGCAACACAAACAACCATGCAGCCCAAGAAAGTACTCAGGATTCTTTTGAAACTGACTTTGGTTCTTGTCCCAGAGAAAAAAAAAGAAAAAAATTAAAAAGAACCCCAAGGTATTGGTAATCTTCCCTACTATGCTAAATATAGATTTCCATAAATTAGTTAAACACAACTCTAAAGGTTGGTTTATCTTGAGGTTCATCTCAGATGAGAAATTGATGTTTAATTAATTTTAGTCAAGTTAAGAGGTAGAAGATATGTTTCCTTTAGTTTTGTTTAATTGGAAGTCTAATTACAAAGGTCATTCATTCATTCATGTGCTCTGAAAATATTTGCTTAACTATCTGAAGCCATCACCCCCCTCCTTACACTAAAGCAAAGCTCATTAGAAAGTTCTACAGTTGGGCTTTTGTTCATTTTAACTCCCTGTAATATCACCCTTGCCTTGAGTGAGTATTTGATGAAATGTACATACAAAGTATTTACCACCTGTAGCCAAATGTAGCAAAAAATGCCAAATCTGCAATCTGAAATTCTAAGTGATTTTAACTCAGTGAATCATTATTGCAGGTTAGGTTAAGTAATCTTCAGGCTAGAAAATTTCACCAACTAACAATGGGCTGTTTGATCACTGTTTTTTAACCCTTATCATGCTATACTGTTACTATTTTCTTCCTCAAGATCAATGACTCTCAAACTTCACTGTACCTTGGAACCAATCAGAGGGCTTTAAAAATCTAATGATGTCTGACAATCTATCCTAGAGAGACCAATTTAATTAGTTTCAGGACAGGCTCTGTGTCATATCCCATTTCAGCTGCTATAACAAACCATCTTAGGTTATGTGAAATATCCTATGCTAAGTAACTTCTACAAAAGAAATTTCTGGAGAAAATGACTCACATCTGTACTCCTAGCTACTCAGGAAATGGAGATCAGAAATGATATTGGTTTAAAACCAGACTGGGCAAAAGATTGTGAGACATCCCTCTCCCCATCTCAACCAGACACAGTAGTCTGTGTCTCTTATCCCAGCTATGCTAGAAACATAAATAGGAAGACTGAGGTCCAAACCAGCCCAAGCATAAATGTGATACCCTAGTACAAAAAAATAATGCAAGCAAACAGGGCAGGGAGCATGGTAAAAATGGTAGTGCACCTGCCTAACATGGGAAGGCCCTGAGTTCAAACACCAGTATAAATTTATTGTTCATAGTTCTGAAGGCTGGAAAGTTAACAAATCAAAAAGTTCCAGAAGATGTCATGTCTGGTGAGGTCCCTACTTTGAAGACAGTGCCTCTGGCTGTGTCTTCATAAGATAGAAAGAACATGGTGCTTCCTGTCCCTTCTTGTATAAAGGCATCCATCCTATTTGTAAGAGTAGGCCCTTCTGACTTAAATACTTCCAAAGGCCTCGCTTCTTAACACTCTCACATTGTGCTCAGTGTTTAATATCATCATCTCTGGGCTACAACATATGAACTTTGAGGAGGCATAGTGCGCACATTGTAGAAGCACTCTGAAATGTGCCCTCAGGATCAGGAGTCAAGTTGTGAGATCAAAAATTCTAACTTAGTAAAACACAAGCCTGTCCCTTCTTTGCTAACAACTCCTTACTTAAATGCTTCTGCATCCTGAAAACTACTGGGTAAAATTCCAGTTCCCTAACTAATGCTTCGGAGATTTCTGTCCTGTTTCTGTCCCTCTCCTCATCAAGGCCCTCAGCAGTTTCCTTCCCATGCTGCTAGACTTAACTACATGCTCAAACCCCTCCCCCAACTCTTCCCTTTGCTGAAACGCTCTTTCTCCTCTCCTTTTTTTGGCGGGGGGGGGGGGGGGGCGCTAATTTCTACTGATCTCCACTTTGAGTTAAAATTTTACTTCCTTAAGTAGTACGTTTTGACGCCATCCCATGACTCTCATCACAAGAAAAGGTTTTCTGGACATATTTCACATCTTATTTTTTCATAGCATGGAAACTAAAGATGAGTTGAGGGCAAGAATCCTACCTGTCACCTTTATTACCATGTCTGCAGTAATATTATAGTTTGAATATGAACTTTCCCCTCTAAAAGGAAGACTTGTTTCTTGAAGGTTTAGTTCCCAGTCCATGCCAATTTCAGAGATGAGATTTTTGGGGAGTGATGAGATTGTGAGAGCTCCACTTTCATTAATAGACTAATACTCTGGTAAGTGCAAAGTTTAAGAGGAACCAGATGCTAATGGCTCACATGTATTCCTAGCTACTCAGAAGGGTGATATATAAAGATATGGGTTCAAACCCAGCCCAGGAAGAAAAGTTCATGAGACTCTTACCTCCAATTAACCAGCAAAAAGCTGGATATGGAGTGTGGTTCAAATGGTAGAGTGCCAGACTTGAGTGAAAAATTGAAGGGATAGTGATCAGGCCTGAGGTCAAGCCCTAGTAGTAGCACCAAACATGCATACATACATACATACATACATACATAAATACATAGGAGTTGAATAGACTTTAGGGAGTTGGTGGAACTGGAGCCTAGGTAGAGGAGGAGGGGAATCTCTTTGTTGGGTAGGGTTGTAACTTACGTTGACCTCTTCCTGTCTGGCTATATCTCTTGATGGCCATAAGACCAGCATCCTCTTCTACCACAAGTTCCCACCACCATGTTGTTCTGCTTCAGTAAAGCCAATAAAACAATTGGAGCCAGCAAACCACAGACTGAAACCATGAGGAAAAAGAAATCTTTCTTCCTTTAAGTTGATTCAGGCATTTCTCACAGTGAAGGAAAGTCTGACTGACACAAATATCCACATAGTGTTTTATACCTCATCTGAGCTCAGAAATTATTTGTCACTCAGTTGATCAAGGAAAAAATAAATAAATAAAATGGGTACAGTACTCAATAGGGAAATTTTATATGAAAGATCTATCAATGAGTAAAAACATGATTAACTACTAAATGAACTGAAGAGGACTAATAGCAAATGTTGGGAGCAATTATACCTCTGAAGGGAAAGAGAACATAGAAGAACATCTGCCTAACCCAGAGGCTCAGATTGCGACCTTATTGGAGCAGGTGCAGCCACTACCCTCTGACAGTGAATTTCATGGGAGTACCATGAGCCAGAGCTAGTCTCCATAAGGTCATACGTTGGAGTGTTGAGAAAGTCCACCAGGCTATGTGGGGATGGAGCTGGTCAGTTGAAAGCTGACCAATGGAGAACTCCTAGGTTACAGTTAATCTACAGGAAACTTCCTGCTGTGGAACTAGAGATTCTCACAGGAGTTTGGGGAGTCCTGGGCCCACTTACTGCTAAAGAAGAAAGAGAAGCATGTCACGAAAGCCTCTGTGTGGGCTGAGAATTTAGCTTACTGGTAGAGTGCTTGCTTAGCATGCATGAAGCCGTGGGTTCGATTCCTCAGTATCACATAAACAGAAAAAGCCAGAAGTGGTGCTGTGGCTCACGAGGTAGAGTGCTAGCCTAAAAGAAGCCAGGGAAAGTGCTCAGGCCCTGAGTCCCAAGCCCCAGGACTGGCAAAAAAAAAAAAAAAAAAAAAAAAAAAAAGCCTCTATGCTTCTTACACTTGCAGTTTCTCTTGCCTCCAGTCCCTCCATTGACAAAACTTAAATATTGAACCAGCTCTCAAAGATGAAATGGCTACTTGGTCCACCCAGAATTCCAATCAGGGTAGAGACCAGGGGATTTAGAGCAGAGACATAATCAACAAATACATAGCACTGTAAGTAAGTAGGTAATCTCCAGAGAAAGCAAAGACAGTATGAACAGACAGCGTGTTCAAAAGTTGGAGGTTTGACATTCATTTTCTCCTATTACATTTCTTTCTTTTCTGTTTCTGCCTTGAGGTACTAGGGTTTAAACTTGGGCCTCACACTTACTAAGCAAATTCTTTACTACCAGAGCCACTACACCAGCCCAATTTTTCACCAGTCCTGAGCTTGAACTCAAGGTCTGGACACTGGTCCCTGAGCTTGTTTGCTCAAGGATAGCACTCTACACAGCACCACTTCTGGCTTTTTTGTTTGTTTATGTGTACTGAGGAATGGAACCTAGGGCTCATACATGCTAAGCAAGCACTCTACCACTAAGCCACATCCCCAGCCTAACCACCAGCCCAATTTTTGTCATTTGGGGAATAATAGGCACCTATAGCTGGAATTATTGCATGTACCACTATGCCTTCCCATTGGTTGAGATGGGGTCTCACGAACTTTGTACCTCCAGTCCCCAATCTGTATCACCTAAGTAGCTAGTCTTACAGGCTTTTGCCACTGCACCAAACATGCTCCTATTACTACATTTGTTTCTTATTATTATCATTATTGTTGTTGTTATTATATTTAAGATGTACAAAGGGGTTTCAATAGTTCCTATGTCTTTTATTCTATTCATATATTCAATCCCAAACTATAGTGCTGATTTCCATTCCATCTATCCTTATTAGAGTCAGACCTCACTTATCATGGAGCCAAAAGGCTTTTTACATTGAGTAAAGACAAACCTTATATTAGAAATCTAGTCGTTGTGCTTAACAGAGATGGACAGTAAACCCTTCCAATTCCTCTTTTCAGGAGATTTTAGTACCAATATTGCAAGCAGTGAATGGGCATAAACTAGAAAATAAATTAATCAGGGTATTGCTTATCATACTCTCTTATCATTAAGAATATTTGAGTGTCAACTGAGAGCTTTGATGCAAAAATTAAAGCACAGCACTGCAAGATTCTTTTGATCCCTCATCAGTGCTTATAACTTCTGCAGAACATCAACTGTGGCAAAGAATTATTAGTTTTCTGTTACATTGAAACTTCTGCTTTATTTAATAAGCAAATAGTGAAAATAAAATACACATGGCAGGACAATTATTTTTAACTTGTATGAGGGACTGAATAAATGACATCCATCCTGGCATATCTCTCCACAGAATCTGGTAATTGACTCCAAATTAAGTGCAGTTTGAAAGCAATTAAATTTGGTTAAGGATACCCATGCATTTCTAGCCCTTTGGTGACCTTTCTAAAAGCAATTAAACAATATCCATAAGTAAAGAAATCATCTGATATGTAGAAGAAGCTTTATTCTAAAGATATCTTCCATGTAATATTAATAACCTACTTGCATATTATGAAAGGAAACTAAATTATCATTATTGTGAGAATTGTACTAAAATTCCATGCTAGACATTCACAGAGCCATCTAAAAATGGCATGTAAAAGACAGACGCAGCACAGGGAAATGAGTGTCTTATCATCAATTTGTGTTAAGTGTGGAAAAAAGGATACAAAATTGTGTGTCTTGTAAAATCATAACTAAAAAAGTGCATAAAGAGGCTAGGCACCAGTGTCTCATAACTATAATCCTAGTTACACAAGAGGCTGATATCTGGGGACTGTGGTTCAAGGTTAGCCTGGTCAACAAAGTCTATGAGACTTTTATCCCCAATTAACTACCAAAAGGCCAAAAGTAAAATTGTGACTCAAGTGGTAGAGCACTAGCCTTAATCAAAAAAAGCTCAAAGATAGTGCCCAGTCCCTGATTTCAAGCTCCAAGACAGCACAAAAAAAAAAAAAGAGCATAAGCAGTCTGGTAAACTTTTAATATTTTTGTAGGATGATTTTGTAGCAATAAAGATACTCAATTTAAAATGAAAGCAAATTTAAAAATTGTCTTCCAAAAAGTTGGGATTTGGGCTGGGAATATGGCCTAGTGGCAAGAGTGCTTGTCTCATATACATGAAGCCCTAGGTTCGATTCCTCAGCACCACATATATAGAAAATGGCTCACTTCACTTAGTGTAATTTTTTCCAAGTCCTTCCATTTCCTTACAAATGGGGCAATGTCATTCTTTCTGATAGAGGCATAAAATTCCATTGTGTATATGTACCACATTTTCCTGATCCATTCGTCTACTGAGGGGCATCTGGGTTGGTTCCAGATTCTACCTATGACAGTATTAGAACTAGGAAATTGAAAGGGAATACCAAAATCGAGAGATACCGGGTAAAAAAAGACAAACAACCACAAAAGCAATACTTGCAAAACTGTTTGGTGTAAGTGAACTGAACACCCCATGGGGGGAAAGGGAAAGGGGGAGGAGGGAGGGGGGTATGAGGGACAAGGTAACAAACAGTACAAGAAATGTATCCAATGCCTAACGTATGAAGCTAACCTCTCTGTACATCAGTTTGATAATAAAAATTTGAAAAAAAAAAAAGAAAAGAAAATGGCCAGAAGTGGCGCTGTGGCTCAAGTGGCAGAGTGCTAGCATTGAGCAGGAAGAAGCCAGGGACAGTGCTCAGGCCCTGAGTTCAAGCCCCAGGACTGGCAAAAAAAGAAAAGAAAAAAAAAAAGAATGGGCCCTGTGCAAAAAGTTGGGATTTGCCTGATCACTTGCAATGAATTTCCCATATTTTCTACATATGGTCTAATGTGCACAGATGACGTATTTATCGGGGAAATAGCTTTCATGTTTTTCTTTAACTCAGAATTGAGTTGTAGAGATAATACTATGCTTTGATAAGTTGAAAATAAAGTCAGAATTACTGTGTATTTTGTACATAGCTCATGTACCTTATGAAAACAAAAGCCCTGATCTTAGGTATCAAGCTTTCTTTCATCCATCTGATCACCACATTCAGTTAAGCAAATATACAAACAAATTGATCAAAAAACTGGAGGGAACACAAAAATAAACCAGAACTGAATTATATTCTTAAATAACCCAAGGTCTTATATCTATAAATAAATATAAAATATATGGAGAGAAAAGGACAGAGAAGTTCCACCAGGGAGCTAGTGGAGCGACAGATGGTCACTATGATTTGGGAAGTATATAGATAGGTAAGTGCTATAGCCTCTCTGAATGGGACTCTAGATAATCTTGTTAGAAAGATAAACAAAGACATGGCAGAACTCCCAGAGTGCTGCTTCTATATCCTCACCTTTGTTTTTGAAGATGGTAACCGTCCTCCAGTATTGGTCTGATTCAGAAATATTTTCTATTATCCATCTTCCATTCCACTGGTCAACATTTAGGTTCTAGACACAAGACCTGATGCTAATGCCACAACTAAACTTTTAGGCAAAAGAAGTGTGTAGATTGGAAAACACTCAAAACCAAAAGAGGTTCAGAGAGTTCTACTCTGAAGGCAGAAGCACTGGGCTTTGGTGGGCTGAACATGGAAGGGAAGAACTTAACGTCTACAGATGGATGTTTGCCTTATCTGGTGTGATTCAGTGAGAGGTTCCTAGTTGTAGAAGCAGTGGGCTATTGGCTGGCTACAATGGTAAATTGTGCTGTGATAAATTGTGTTGTTAGCTTTAGTGTGATCTTGCTTGTAATCCTTTGGGTAAAGGCCCAAAAGCTAGATTTCTGGATCAAAGGGGAGCTCTATGTTTAACCTTTTGAGGAACCTCCACACTGCTTTCTAGAATGGTTGAACAAGTTTACTCCCACCAACAGTGTAGTAGGGTTCACTTTTGGTCTCAGCCCCTCCAGGATCTGTTGTTAGTTTTCTTGATAATAGACATTCTTACTGGGGTGAGGTGGAATCTCAATGTTTTGATTTGCATTTCTCTTATTGCCAGTGATGTTGAGCACTTCTTCATGTGCCGCTTGGCCATTCTCATTTCCTCTTTAGAGAAGTCTTTCTTCAAGTTTTAGCCCATTTATTCAAGGGGCAGTTGTTTCTTTGAGGATTTGTTTTGGAGGAACTTAATTTTTTGAGTTTTAAGTGTATTTTAGACATGAGGCCCTTGTCTGTTGGATGGCCAGTAAAGATCTTCTCCCAGTCTGAGGGCTTTCTATTTATCTTGTTAGCTATATTATTTGCCATGAAGAAGCTCTACAGTTTGATGCAATCCCTTTTGCCAATCTTTCTTTGATTTGCTGTGTTTCTGGGCCTTTATTAAGAAAGTTTTGACCTGTTCCAAGGAGCCCAAGTGTTTCTCCTATTCCTTCCAGCACCCTTTTACTTTTATATCTTATTTTTTAAAAATGTAAGTCCTGTATGTAAGAGAAAACAAGGCTATCTAGTCTTGATTCATGGGTCACTGGATATTTTTGAAGAAGAAATAATGACACCCATGCTGACAATTGCAGAAAATAGCAAGACAGGAGGAGGTGCATGCTACCCCTATGTATTTGGAGCTTAAAAGACCTCATAATTATTCATTGCATTCTTTCCCCTGGAGCCTACATGTCACTGTGTTCTAACTGTGTTTTCTCAGTGCATTTGTCTACTTGGCATTCTCCCATCACAGGGCCATTTGTACTAACTATATTTATTTTCTATAATCTTGATGTCCTGACATTTGGGACCCTGACATTTGAGAGACTGTTCCTCTGAGGAATGGCTAATTATTTTTAAATAATTATAACATCTAGTCTAGGAACTTGGCCCTTTCATATGTAAACCAGTAAATCCTGAGTTTATAACACCCACCCCACTACCTCTCTGTGTGTGTGTGTGTGTGTGTGTGTGTGTGTGTGTGCACGTGTGCCCAGGCTAAGACTGAAACCTATGGCCTTGTGCTCATATTCAACTTTTTCATTCAAGGCTGGCCTTCTGTCACTTGAACTACACCCCTAATCCCAGGTCTTTTCAGACTAATTGAATATAACAGTCTAAATAAAATCTCCAGATTTGTCTGCTCAGGTTGAATCCAAACCACAATCCCAACCAGTCTCATGAGTAGCTAGGATTATAGGGTTAGCCACAAGTGCCCTGAAGATCCTTCATCAGACAATGATGGAGACTACCTCTGTAGCCCAGTGCCCACAAGAGGCATTCCAACTAGCCATTCCTAGACAATCTCCCCTGCCCAGCCCCAGAGATCCCAGGAAACCTAGGAAAGGCCTAACCTAGGTGCCACTTTGCTCCTGTTTCTACTCCTTAACCAAAGCTTATATTTATCTTTTGCCCTGCCTAGTGAGACAGGTCTCCCATTCCCAAGGACTGTGAATAACATTAAACTTGTCTTTCCATGTCATTGAGCGCTTTGTATTGTCATTCACTCACCTCCATAAATTACAAGCAGGCAATTAACCCCCAAGTCATTCTCAACATAATCTCAAAGTAGGGGGTACTAATTGGATAGCATTAAGATGAAAGGTAGAATTTGCTTGCCATCTCTGGTATAGGAGTTATTCTGGTAATAAAGGGGTTCAAGGACTTTAGGATACGCTCATTCCCACTTGTTCTATCATGAAATCGGAGCTGGTTAACCACAAGACTGATTGTTCTGAAGGTCTCCTCCTAACTGGCAGCTCCTTGGCAGTTGGAATTCGTAGAGGAGCCCAGGGTGGGATTTCTCATGCAGGGAATGATGAGGGACATGATCTCAGGAGACAAGGCACTGGGAAACCATTGGGCTTCCCAGTGACTTCTTGGCTGTGCCTTTGCTCTCATGTGACTCCACACTCCCACACCTTCACTGTCCCACCCAGGGTAGCCTGGAACAACACTCAATAACACCCCTTTCCCCTTTCCATGCTGGATTGATCCATCACAGCCGCATGTGCTGCAGAGCCCCTGGAAAATGATATGCAAATCATATCTGACATTTGGGGGCATTTTCTATTATTTCATTTCAATTATACATTCCATTTTCCATTTGACTTTTGGATTTCTGTACCTAGTGGAAATAATTCCTGCTTCTGCATCCTGTCCAGACATGTAAGGAATTTCTGTGGCATGTAACTGCATGTTCATTACTTTTCCAAAGTAGAGAAATTGCATCATTGTTTATCCACAGGTTAACTTGCAAATACAACATGACTTTTTAAAATAAAATTGGTACACCAGTAAGTAATTGGAACCTATAATCTTCATTGAGATAGATCTCCTTGGACCTTTTAATGATAGAAGCAGTTTTAAAACTCTGTTGACATCAACCTTTTGAACCCATATGGTGTTCATTTGCACCGTTCTCTACTTAGAATCCATGTTTCCTTTGCATTAAATAAGAGTTGATTCCTTATTCCAAATCTCACCACCGTCCCCTCCTAAAACGTACTCTCCATTAGTGACAACCTGCATAGTATGCAGATGAGCACATGGAGATGAACTGAAATCCCTCAAGGGGGGTAGAATAATGGAGTTTAAAGAAGCCCATCTCCTACACATCTGCCTATATCCAGAGGGCCAGAGCGATTAAGGAACAACGCAATTCCCACTGTGTTTCAGTATTGCTGTGCTTCTAGATTACTTCTTGGTAAAGAAGCCTCCTGACAGTCACCAGTAATTGATTACCCCCACCTTGTCCAGCAGTTTCTATTGTTTTTATTTGTAATGAAAGTGAGCACACAGTCCTCAGCAACTGCTGAGCCTCACAGAGGCTATTTCATAAAATTAAAGTTTTTCTCTTATATAAAAAACACCTTTTTCTCCCCACATACAAGGATTTTAATTAAATGCAGGCTGGTCATGGATTGGGTGGTGTCAGGATACATATATTCTGGGTGTAAAATGAGAGAGTGAAGATAAACTAATGGTTTCAGAGCATTTGTTATGTACAAGTCTCTGTTGGCAGGGCTTTAATACATGCAGTTTGGTCCATTTTCATTCTCACAACCAACTCAGAGAACACTGCTGCTACCACTTTCTTGTACTGCAATGAGAACTCAGCATTGACCTAGTTAGGAAATGAATGTCTGAGAACAGGTTTAAACCTTTGCTCTGCCTCTTATGTCTTTTCCTTGGCTAGGCGAAGGGAGGCAGAACATCCATTTCCTAATACAGAAAAATGCAATAACCATTCAAGTAGGCTTGCTTCAACGTACAGAAGAACTTTGCACATCATTATACACAAAAAGTAGTCCCTTTTTCAGGAACCCTTCTCTCTAAGACACAGAGGAGTGTATGTGAGAAAGACAGAGACAGAGAGAAAGAGAAAGGAGGGACGGAGGGAGTGAGGGAAAGAAGGAAGTCAGGCAGGGAGGGAGGAAGGGAGGGAGGAAAAGAGGAAGGGAGGGAAAAAGAGATTGAAAATTTTTTGTGTGGATAAATTTCATTCTGATTGTTGTAAAAAGCATAAGACCTGAATAGATTCTTCTTCAGGCTGATTTTCCTTCTGCCCCCCACCCCCACCCCAGTACTAGAGTTTGAACCCAAGGCTTACTAATGCTTACTCACCACGCTTATTCAGCCGGCACTCTACCACTTGAGCCACACCTCCTTCTCCACTTTTGCCTTTTAATTTGTTATTTTGGAGATAGAATCTCTAGAACTTTCCTGCTGGAGCTGACCTAGAACCACAGCACTCCAGATCTCAGCCTCCTGAGTACCTAGAGATGCAGGCATGAAACCCCAGTGCTTCAATTCCACGTCCCCTGGGAACTCAGGTTCGTGTTCTAATCTTCCCCAGTCCTTTCCACTCCACCTCCCTTCCTGTGCCCCTGCCTCCCTAATGTTCCCTATCAAATGCTAGTTCCTTCCAAATCCTCCCAGTTGGATACTCTTTGTGCCCAATGCATCTCTGTGATCTACACAACAACAAACAAAAGCCCAAGGAACCTGTGACACTCAACACTCACAAGAGACCCCAGACCTTGTGGAAGACAGAGCCACTGTTGCATACCCATTTGCTGTCCAAAACCTTCATATGACTTTGGGTTCCTGGACCCATTCATTACATAAGCTTAGTAGTCCACTTAAAGATGGACACTGTTATCTTGAGATGAGGACATCATATCTAAACAATTCCTCCTAGTTCATTCGAGACAATGAAAGCAAGCCCAGCACTGATACTCTAATGGTGATGGATAATCACACACCTGACTTCCTTTGGTTCCACTCAATTACTGCAATCACCTTGTTTCTCTAAGTATTGACATGCAATTTTCCATGCCTGTTTCCTCTCCTGGTCTTCGTCTACTTATTGGCTGGAAAATCAATGTATGTACTCTCCTCTTGCACCTCATGAATCTGAGAAAATTGAGGAAAACTAAACTTTCTGTGGCACAGTTTCCCAAAATGGAGTCATTGTGATCAAAGCTCATTGTCATCAGGCCTTTGTTTTTTATTCCAAGAGAAATGTAAACACAATAATGGGTAGCAGCTTTCTGCATGCTAAGTTGCCTTCATAACAACTCTGAGAGGTAGCTAATGCTATGCTCATACTAGAGATGAGGAGACTGGGATTAAGTGGCTTTGTCAAAAACAAATATGAATTAGAGTGAAGTATCTTCTAGGGAAGAAATAACTATTGAAGTGGAAACATCACAGCCTCACTATGAAGAACCCTGAGCTCATATCCACAGGATACCACACCATCATTGCACCTCAAGAAACATGTTTTCTTGACCCTAATTAAGGAACAGTAATTCTAGCCTTACAGAGATTGTTATAGGAGCCACTGTGGTAGTAAGATCACAAAGACTCTGGACTCTGGACTCTGGATTCTGCTTACCTTCCTTCTCTCCTCATAATTATCATGATAGCATACAAAAGAGAGAAAGAGAAACAGAGAGACAGAGAGAGAGGCCAGGCATCAATGGCTCGTACCTGTAATCCTATCTACTCAGGAGACTGAGATCTCAGGATCACAGTCTGAAGTCAGGCAGTGCAAGAAAGCCCATGAGACTCTTACCTCCAATAAAATATTCCGAAAAAGCCAGAAGTGACACCGTGGCTGAAGCGGTAGAGTGCTAGCCTTGAGCATAAGGAGGCTCAGAGACAGTGCCTAGGCCCTGAGGTCAAGCACCAGGACTGGCAGAAGCAAAAACAAACAAACAACAACAATAAAAGAAAAAGAGAGGCTCTATATATTGTCAGACATTTTGACTATGTTGTCACATACTCTTTCAAGGCAATGCTCATCTCCATGGAATAACAATTCTGAAAACATGTATTTATTACCCAGACATCCTTTAGGACCATTATAGTTTCAAAGAGATCTATCTTAGTTCACAGACCATTGGTCCAAGTAATCATTAAAAGTTATGAGTATTGTGTCAATTTGGTTGCCATGTATGAATACTATCTTCACACTACAAATCTTGCATCATTTCTTAAAAGTTAGTACATATCTCAGCAGTAGATTTGTAAGTTGCTTCTTTTGCCTTGTCTCTTCCTCCCCCCCCCCTTCTTCTCTCCCTTCCTTCTTTCCTTCCTTCCTTCCTTCCTGTTTTTTGTTTAAGAATGAGAATGAATCAACCCCAGAGCCCCACCTTTCCTGTGTTAATGATTTAGGGTGTCTGCATGAACCCACCCAGGCCATATATCCTGTGTGTACGGCACTAGGACTGAATCTGTATGTCCCAGGCAAGCTCACATCCTTGAAAATAATGGCTTAAAATAGGAATGCTGACACCATCTTAACTCAGACGGCACAAATGCAGGGCTATAATTTTCTATGCTACTTAATCTCCTGGTACAAAAACCTCTAGTGCTCAAGAGAATTCTTCATCCAGCTCAAGCAGAGGGTTAGGGGAGATACTCTCTCAAGGATGCTGTAAGTTAACAAACCAAATTAGTATGTAGTAGAGTTTTGTGGTTCTTATCATTCACATTAACCTCAGGGTTCTCTAGGTTAATATCTTTTGTTGTGCTGGGGGTTTTTTTTGGTTTGGTTTTGTTTGGTTTGGTTTGGTTTTGTTACTTGCTATGTCCTGACCACTAGCCTTACTTCTCTGTGGAAGAATTGAAGGCCCTGTTCTTTGTGCAAATCTCCCTCTGATTTTCATTCTGTTTGGTGGCGTTAAGCCTCTCTGTTTCCAAGGTCAAATGAGCTAAGCCTTTTTCGTGGAGAGCTTACTTCTGGCTGACACAATAAGGGGCTAGTCTTTTTAGCAGACCCTGGCACCAACATCATTAAAATACTTTCACCATTTTAAATGCAACTTTCTTCTTTAGGCATGCTGGCAGGCCTCAGAAGTGTGTGGAGCAGCAGCGCCACCTACTGTTTTTCCTTAGCAGTTGTGTAATTTTTGCTGCATTGTTGTCTCTGAGGCTCTAGGTCGGAATTGAGAGAACAAAGTCTGCCCACACTGTTGCCCATGTGAGAATCAGAAGATAGACCAACTTTAATATCCTGTCCTTTCTCTCCATCATGTAGTAATATGCTTTACCTTCAGAACCTAAATTTTGAGATAGAGGGGGAAATGGAAACAAACAACACTGGAAATATTCTAAATGTCTCTTGTAGATTCCTCATGGCATCTTCTCCAGACTACAGTGGGTGTTCGGTTCAAATTGCTACTTGTCGTGTTGGCTTGTTGGGGGCCCATTTACATGGGTGACACCATGGCATACGGTCAGTCTCTGTGTCTTCATCGGAGAAGGAAAACAATAGTTCAATAAGTAGCTTTTACCAGATGTAGAAAAATCTTTCTTTTTAATTATAGAAAAAAACTGCCTGTAAAATCGCATCCTATCACTGAAAAGCCTATAAAAATATAGCCTAATGCAGCCTCATGACCAAAATACACCAAAATAGGAACTGCATGAAAATATAGCCTAATGCAGCCTCATGACCAAAATATATCAAAATAGGAACTGCATGCGACACTATGGCATCACAAGGTCTATACTATTGTTAACAAGGCCACATTCAATCCCAAGGGCAAGTTTATAGATTCTCTGTACCACAGCAAGGGAAAATGAACATTAACAGATGCAATATGCCTCTGGGAACATAAGTTCTCCAACTGAATTCTGTCAACCAGCCCAATGAAGTAATTAACCATGATTATCCCCACCTACAGCCAAGGAAACTGAGGCATCAGAGATTAAGCTATTTCCTTGACAATAACAAGCCAGAAAGTGAGCATCATGGAATTCAGATCCAGATCTGTCCAAATTCAGACCCTGTTGTTTCAACACTATGCCTGGTTGAGCGTGTTGAAAATGAGTTCCCTAGTGACAAGAAGAGCTATGAGCATGTTTTGGAAGTCTTGTCTACTTCTGCAGAAATAACCCCTTGGCCTATTCTGAGGAGATAGATAACATCATCTCCATCAATGACAGGGACAAATGCATTAAATATCAGTTACAGCAGAGAATTATAATATACCTTTCCTAGAGAAAAACATACAACTCATTTCAAAGTCTACCATGAGACCATTTTGTCTTACCCATTCTCACTCAGAGGGTCACATTACATATTAAAAAATAAAACAGAAAAGATGTTCTGAATGTCTTTAAGTAACTTAGCTCTCCAGAAGATAATGAGTCAAGTACTAATTTTTTTTCCTTTTCTTTTCAGATGACTTCTCACTTCCCAGGCTAGCCTCAAACTCCTGGGCTCAAATCATGCTCTTGGCTTAGCCTACAAAGTAGTTGAGACTACAGGTACATACCATTGCACGTGACTGAATCATAATTTATAAAGAACATATGTATATACACACATTTGTAAATGTATCACCACTCTTTGAAGGACACCTATAATTTCCACCTGTACACATCCACTGATCAATTCTCTGACTAAGCAAAGATGAAGCTTCCTGTGAGTCTCTCCCCCTCCCTCTTAACCTTAGATGAGCTTTGGAATATATCATTGCCCTTTCTATTATAAAATGATATAGATATAAATGTTGAAATTGCAAGTAAGGATCAAAAAGAACACAAATAACATCTGTAATCCCACCTCCTAGATAACCATTGTTAATGTCTTTCCTCGGTATGTATGGGAGAGAGAGAGAAGGACAGAGACAGAGGCAGAGAAAGAGAGATAGGTTTGTTTTTTCTACTTGGAATATTCCTGTATACATGTACATATTTGTGCATGTATATTTATATACCTACTCATAGGTCTGTATGATAAATGCATATGGCAAATTAGAGTATATGTTTTAAGCACAAGAGCTAACATTACAATTCATATCAAGGAAAAGATAGACCTTTTAAATAATTAAATGCTTGAGATAGAAAGTAAGCTGTATCCTTTCTTACCCGGATTACCTCTTCCTATCCAATCTAGGAATTGAGGGTTAGGTGCACTGACCTTCTGGGAAGATGAGGAAAAATTATAAAACAGAAGATCAAAGTGAAGTTTTGTAAGCATTGATAGAAGTTAGGCAATGGTGGGCAGAGACAGGTAGGGAGAAGAGGAAAAGGACTCCACATGAAAATAGTAAGTTACACAACACATGGAGATTGACCAACATCTTCCCTCCAGGCAGACAACTCACACTTGAATGAGTTTAAAGGATGAAACCAGAGATGTGTGAGTTATCCCAGCAGAGTAGGACAATGGCAGTATGTAAAGAAGCCAGAATCCTAAGGATCAAGGGCAGAAAAGCATACCCTTTGAAATGTTGCCAAAATTCAGAAGAGTGTTTAAGGAGACTCAAGGCATGTGAGTCTGATATCAAGAGTTGGGGAAAGCCCGACTGAAGTCTGAGCTTTGATATTCTGAGTGCTCACGTGTGCTGTGTGCTCTTGTCCCACAATGTTTAATGGTTGACTGCCTGCTTTTACAAACTTTTCGGGAGATTCTACACATTCCCACCTGCTCTTCTCTCATGAAGGGTTCAAATCTAGTATAGGAATAACCGTGGGGTTGGGGGAATAATGGTTGTGCTTGAAGAAAGCACTGAGATGTAAAGCAAGAAGGCTATGATTATTCACTGAAGTCCTCTCTGGAGACATTATTTTCCCAAAAGCTAAATAATATCCAAGACTGTCAGTATCGAATGTGGATTTGTGTGTCTGTGTCAGGTCATTAATGAATAGAAACTGATGCTTAAGGGATGCTTATAATATTTGGCATGGAAGATATTATGAACTTGAGTTAGGATGGTGTGCTTAAAAAAAAGAAAGCAGCTTAGATAAAAAATATTAAAGGGAATAGAATTTTTATAAGTAATTGTTTGCAGTTATAGATGAATATGAAACATAATATATGTTTAGATTCACCAGCCTGATAGTTGAGAATGAGTAGCAGAAGTGGCAAAGGAGGAAACAACTGGTTTGCATTTAGAGATGAGATTATTTTGTTATCGTGGAAGCTTCCAGCTAAGGCAAATGGGGCCAGAGGAATTGGCCAGGAGTCAGCTGGAAGGTGCGATGAAGTTAAAAAGAAAAGTCAAGGGCAGAGCAATGGGTTGGAAGGCCTCCATCTGGGTCAATTGAAGCCAATAGAGTAGAAAAGCCCTCCAAAAGAGGGAGTGTAAAGTCAGCATGCTCTATAATTCACTATTGGGCTTACCAAAGAATCAATCCTTTCCACCTTTTCAGACAGGATTCTTAGCAGAAGTCATGGAGAGGCTTAGGGAATTTTCCTTTAATTTGATGGGAAAGCAGTCCAACTTTAGGTTATATATTTCTCAAATGCTTGCTTCTAGGGATGCAGAAAATCTGATTTAAATCTCAGGAGTATAGATGAAGAGTTATTTGAAGGCAGTGCCCTACACACATTGGAACTTTTTGGTGTGTGTGTGATAGAGTACCCCAGCTTCAACTCAAGGCCTAGGCACTGTCTCTTACCTTTTGCTGTGTGCTTTTTTTTTTTTTTTTTTTTTTTGGCCAGTCCTGGGGCTTGCTTGGACTCAGGGCCTGAGTGCTGTCCCTGGCTTCTTTTTGCTCAAGGCTAGCACTCTGCCACTTGAGCCACAGCGCCACTTCTGGCTGTTTTCTGTATACGTGGTGCTGGGGAATTGAACCCAGGGACTCATGTATAAGGGGCAAGCACTCTTGCCACTAGGCCATATCCCCAGCCCTGTCTCTTACCTTTTATGCTCAAGATAGTTGATCTGCTGAGGCACAGCTCCATTTCTGGATTTTTTTTTTCCATTTCTGGATTTTTGATGGTTAATTGGAGATATGAATATCCTGGAATTTCCTACCTGGGCTGCTGGCTTCAAACCGTGTCCTCTGATTTCAGCCTACAGAGAGGCTAGGATTAGAAGGGGAACCACTCGTGCCTGGCCATGCTTTGAATCTTTTGCTCTCATCCCTCAAAAATAAATAAATAAATAAATGCCCTATATAGGAATCTAAAAACATCATTTGGTACACTGTGTCTCATCTTAATGTGAAAAATGAAAACATTTCAAGTGCTAGGACAAAGTACATTGGTCTTAAGCAAGTGGTTCTTTGCAGACCCGAGTCAGCTGTCTTTGGCCATCAAATGAAAGAGCAGAGGTGAAAGGTACACAGAGATGAAGACAAAGACAAAACATCATTTGAGCAAAGCTTTAGCACCTACTCACCTACAGAGTGTCCCAATGTCTGAGAATGTAAATCCAGTGTGTATATTTAGAATGTATGGGGAAACAGAAGAACACATACTCAAAAGAAATGGTGTGATCAACCATATCCCATTCCAGTATTGCCTCGGTGATTATGTGGAGCAAAGTTTCTAAAATGAAACTTTACAAATGCCAGAACCCTTTCTGACCTGTATTCCTTTAAAAGAAAATAGTCCTGTCCCTCTGCATTATGCTATCAGTCCTATTTCTCCATGTGTGGACCTTCTGAGTAAAAATTACTAGAAGAAATAGCAACTTGTTATACATTTCAACAAGCAAGTCATGAGATCTCCTTGCACATTCAAACCTTCAGTTTCACAGCCTGACTTTATTATTGGATGGATCCTAACAATGAAATTATAGAAAATAACTAATACTATGTCCATTAAAATACAGAGAGAGAGAGAGAGATGAGCTAGGAATATGGCCTAGTGGCAAGAGTGTTTGCCTCATATACATGAAGCCGTGGGTTCGATTCCCCAGTACCACATATATAGAAAACGGCCAGAAGTGGCACTGTGGCTCAAGTGGCAGAGTGCTAGCCTTGAGCAAAAAGAAGTCAGGGACAGCACTCAGGCCCTGAGTCCAAGGCCCAGGACTGGCAAAAAAAATAAAATAAAATAAATACAGAGAGAGAGAGAGAGAATAAAGGCACATCTGAGTTGTTTCTTAAATGATGGTGGTTCAGAGTCATTTTTAATAAAGTAGAAAATTTACAATTTTATCAGTTATTAGAAAAGAGGTGGAAAGGATAATTTTGATTGAGGGACATGGAAGGAAGGTAAACAGTTAAGTTAAACTCCATCCGAATTCCACGTTTTCAGCCCTGTGTGGGGTAATGTAAGTGCATGATGTCTTATCACCTGGCTCCTCTGTGTTATAACCCGAGGTAGGTCTGCCAAGGATTATCTATTTCTCTCCAAATGTACAAAGCTCACTGCGTTTTCCTTTTTTCCTCTTCTAATTTAAACCAAGGCTTTTTTTCCAAATAAGGTAGCTTTTCACAAAACTGTTTCCCCTCCTACATCTGTGTTCCCTGTGTCAGAAAGCCATAGAGGCTGCTGTTTTCCAGAGCTGTCATTGTATTCTATAACAAAGCTTCCTTCCCTTCAGCTGAGCTGAATACTACAACTGCTTTCAAATTAAAGCTTTCAAAGAATTTACCTTTAGCTATGAGGTCTAACTTAGCAATTTTTTTTCTCTTGATTGAAGTTCATTTTAAGCTCAAAGAATAGTAACTGTAATCCCAATTGTCCTGCAAGGATTCTGGAACTGATAAAATTATTTGCTTTTAAATATTTGATTTTAAGGGGTATGAAGCCAGGAAGATTTAGGATTTCAATTGTTAGTGTGACATGAGAGTGAGGGAGAGCAAATGGTGAGGGTAAAAAATGTGAGTATGGTCAAACTACAAAACAATGAAGTTTATTGGTATTAGTTTGGGAAGCAGGGAAGGGAAAAAGAGAAGAATGACACAGAGAGGTAAGTCTGATCAAAGGATGTCATACGCATATTCATACATGTCCAAATGAAACCACTTTGCCCATATAATTGATGTTCATTATAAATGCAAAAGAAAAATCAATAAAGATCCTAAATCTCATAGAGACCTCTTTAAGCTCTCTGAAAACCTCTGTCAGAATCGGGAGTAACTGATTATAATCTCGTAATTTTTTTTCTTTTATCTCATAATAGCAATGATCACATAATAATAGATGATGGCATTTATTAAGCACGTGATATTAAGGCTTAAGCCAGGTGCTGTTAACCCTATGGAGAGGATCACTAACTTATTAAGATTAAACACTTAGTAAATAGGGGTAAGAATTCTGTGTTAGGCTGAAGTTTAGCTTTTCCCTCTGTAGGACCCTTCTATTAGTGCCACAGCAACACCTCTTCCCCCTGCCCTCAGATACTCTGTAAAAACTTCACAGCTACTCAATCATCTGTCATATCATAGGACAGCAAAGCATCCCAGTTTCCCAAGGACTGATTTTCCCCAGGATGCTGGACCTTCAAGTGCTAAAATGGGAAACAAAATGGCAGGAGTTGGCCACACTAAGCAACCTGTGCCCAAGAATGGGGATGTAGAGCACAGAGAAATGTAGAGATTGGAAGAAAAATTTTAAATGCAAAGCTTTCTTTGAGAAACAGACATTTTTATCTCACTTCTTGAACTATTTTCCTTTTAGCTATTGTTGCTCTTTGATCTGACTAATCCCAAAAATCCCCTGAAAATAACTTAAGACTTTTCACAGAGTTATTGTTGCTCTGTTATTATCCTCTAATTCTAATGCAGTAAATCTCTTTTCCACCTGATAGCTATTTCTCAACTTCGATACATACATGGTTCTTGAACTGCTCTTGAAACTTCATAACTCCATATGCTAGAGACAACAAAAATAGGCAGTCCACAGACTGAGTGAATATCCAATCACAATTTTACATTCATAATTATATGAGATATGGTTCTGGTCTCTTCTCTCACTTTCAGAATTCACCACAGAATTCAGACAGAATGGACTTTGGGGCCTACAGTTATGGTGACTTTCCAGGCCAGCAATTCTAACTTATCCAAGCTCATGTCAAATTCTAGGAGTAACTCCTGCAAGAAGCTGAACCTAACAGGCTTTCAGCAGAAAGAATAGCTAAATGTTCACAGTGCCAAAGCTGAGACATCTCTTTAGGCTTGGATCTCTGAGCATCTAAATGGATGATAAACAAAAATATCTGTCTACCAAATGAGTCCATTTGGGAGTTGAGACCGCATTTGAGAGCTGTTTTATTCTAACATTTAGCCAGTTCAAAGTAAATGAGCAACAGCAGCCAGAGGGGCATTTCTGTGCATTATACATACTTTTCCTGCCTCTCTTTACCTATACCCAGGCCTTACTTCTGAGCTTTAGCATCCCCAACAAATACCATCCCTGCCCTTATTAGAGCACTGAATACTCTGAAACATAAAACAAAGGAATGGCAAGTTAAGCTCCAAGGTATCATTTCTCTTTTCCATAAAGTTTAAAATGGAAGATGTAGGTACTAGGAAAGCCAAATGTGCTTTAAAATAAGACGCCACCTTAGACAGATTTGCACATTCCTCTCAGTAGAACATGAGAAATCTTCTACCTGAAAACAAATGAAAATTAATATTCTCTGCCTCCAGTCTTTCAAAGACAGGAGGAAAAAAAGCAATTCTGCAACCAGTCTGCATTTCCTGAATTTTCCAGTCAGTCAGATTGGTCCCTCCCACATAATTGAGAACAGAGGGCCTGAAAGGCAGGTGGGAGTTACATTAATAGATTTCCCTCTACCTGAGGAAATGTCAGAGATGGCTGCGAAGTCCTGGTCCAGGTAAGAAGTTCCTTTCCTCCACTGAGGCAAGAGAAGGATTTCAAGATGTACTGAGGAAACAAAATCAGATGAGTTATAATGATCAAATTCTGGGTACTTTGGGAAGAGAAATGAGATAAAGTGGAGAGGAAGGAGAAGGGAGGAAAGGGGGAGAAGAGATGAGGGAACAAGAGGATAGAGGAGGAGAGAGGGGATTAGAGAGAGAAGGGGAGAATTCAGCAAGCTTCTGAGACAGAAAATAACCTCAAGTAGAGTAAGAGGATAACAATGATGTGTATAGCAAAAAAAAAGATAAAATAAAATAATAAGGTAAAGAATAAAATTCCTAATGAAGTAAAAGGCCAACCAGAATTAGAGAAGTACAGAATGAAGAAGGGGATACAAAGAAGGTCAAAGCATATGTGTGTGGATATATATATATATATATGTGTGTGTGTGTGTGTGTGTGTGTGTGCATGTGTGTGTGTATCTCTGTATGTGTATATGCGTGTATGTGTATGTGTATGGCACAATGGAATTCACCAAGTACTTTGAGAAGGGGGAAGAGGGAAGGGAAGAATGGGGATGGGATGAACTTTTTCAAAGTATACCCTGGGCATTTATGGAATTATTACAATGAATCTAGCATATTATCAATATACGCTAATTCAAAGATTGAATACATTTTTAAAAAGAAAAGAGTGCAGAGTCCTCCTTCTTGTGAAAATTAGAGAACTGAGCAGCTGAGGTTGCAACTCAATGGAGTACCCAGGGCTTCCGCCTGTCTGAGTAGTTAGGACTCACTGCTGGAGCAAACAGGAGGCCTTAGAGGTTCCTTTGGCAGAAGTAATAGGCTCAAAGTGGTGTGAATGCATTCATAAGCCCAAATTACAACTGCTTAAAGCATTTGGTTAAACACATAATCATACTTTTTATCATCAGTAAAGTCTTCATATCGTGCAACTGAAAATTTTGACTCTACTGAGTAAAAAGCAAACAAAATAAAAGTCATAAAACACATTTGTTATGAGTGTTTCTATTTTCCAAAGAAATGTAAATTTCCAGCAGGGCAAAGCTTTTAGACTGGCTTTGGTGGGTGGTACAAAGCCAGGGTTGGCCCTCAGCTGGTAGTACAGGCTACTGAAAAATGCCCAGAGTCCCCTCAGCCTGGTCTTCAGAGGACAGACAGGAGCAAAGAGCCATGGCTGAGGAATTGAAGGTACTACCTGGGCTCTCCAGAATCCTTTAAGAGATGCCTTAGTTTGCCAAAAATCTCACAGACACAGTATACTGTACCAAAATTTCAAAGAAATCCTGAGGCATAAATTATTGCTTAAAGTCTGTCTGAAAGTGAGATCTTTTTCAATTTAGAGTATCATCACCTTAGCTCCTGCACAATGTTAAGAGAGAAAACTTCATTCTCAGAAGTTCCAATTGTTCCTCCCCTCTTCCCCTCCTGCCAGAAATCTTTCAGTCTCCTTCAGTGTTTCCTTTTTGGAGTACAGAATATTCCACCTTTCCCCATTTCTCTTCCTTAGACCTACTTCAAAGAGATGGGATGGAATGCCTTTTGTACATAGCACTTGGAGCCCTCATTGGATGATAAAATGGAAGCTGGAGAAAGGTTTCTGCAAAGAGCTTTCCAGAACTGCAGATATTACTCCAAGGACAATATAGTTTATACACTAATTCTAGCCTCCATTGACTTTCATCAATTCTTCTCATTCCCCAGGATGGCTGTGACATCTGAAGCTGTGCTGTTTTCCCCAGTGTGGAACTGCACCCACAATTGCTACAAGACTTCCTATCTAACCATTTGCTCTGATCGTCAGCTCACAGTCTATGAGAACACCTGAGGATGTCTCTGCCCCATAGGCCAGCAGGGGTGTGCTGAGCAATCATGTCTCAGCCTTGACTGTTTGAAGTAAGTTCACCCAGCATGGAAAGGATGAAGAGAACATCTACCCACATATGCCATTTATACAATCAATCAACAATAGCAAATTACTTAGCTAGATGAAACTTAATATAGTACTTACACTCAGGAGCTTTCAATCTTAAACTTCAAATATTAGGAGACACTTTGAATGTCATCCCCAAATACTTAGCTATATTAGAAGAATGAACTTTCCTTTATGCTTAGCAGGCATTGGAATGCAGGCAGTCTGTGGGACCTACAGACAATTCTAGTTCTTAGAGGTTACTTTTCTACAGTGAACCAAAACTTTCCCATATATCAACCAATTCCTCATGTCTACAGATAAATCCTATTCCTCACAAAAAATGCAAATATTTTCACAATTCCTCCTTGACTGTTCTCATAGGTAGCATCAAAACCTTATAAGTGATTCTATTATTCCATATTGCTGGGATCTTTGCAATACTAGGGACAAAGGAGGGTTTGTCATTAGAGACTCAGATTTGTTTAAAAGTGAAGGTCCTTATCTCCTGGCTACTCTGCATCATTCACTCATTTGTTCCCCAAATGGCCTAGAAACTCAGTCTAGGCAGAGGTATAACTCATTCATACAGTGACTTGTGGTTTCATAGAGTAAATTATTTTGAGCCAAGTACCAGTCACACCTGTAATCCTAACTACTTAGAAGTTGAGATTTGAGAATTGCAGTTCAAAATCAGCCTGGACAGGAAAGACTGTTAGATTCTTATGACCAATTAACTGCCAGAAAACCAGAAGTGGAGCTGTGTCTCAAGTGGTAGAGTGAAGCTCAAAGACAGTGCCTGGGTCCTGAGTTCAAACCCCAGGACTAAGAAATGTATCCAATGCCTAACGTATGAAACTGTAACCTCTCTGTACATCAGTTTGATAATAAAAATTTGGAAAAAAAAAAAGGACTGTCACACACGTCACACACACACACACACACACACACACACACACACACACACACACAGTAAAAGAAATGTTCATCCCAGAGGGAGCATGGTCCCCAAGTTCACCTTCCTTCACTTTGGCACAAACTTGAGCCTCCCCTCCCCTTTACACCTGCTTCTTCATTTCTGTCACTGCATCAGATCAGGACCTTCACATGCCTTACCAGGTTCCCTATCTTCTGCCTCTAGTTTTCCTATACCTCTGTCCTAGACATCCCAATCCACCACCCATCCCATTTAGCAAGTTGACACCAGAGTGATCCATACCATCTCCTAAATACAGTCCAAGTCCTTTCTCAAGGTACATAGAGCTCTTTATGCAAAAATCTCACAAACTGTTCTCACTTCCAGCATGCACAATGCTTTCTCTCTCCTCCCACAGCTGCCACTCCACTGAGCCAACAGTCATCTCTGTCCTGCTGGGACTAACAAGAAGCCCTGGCTCTGACTTCCTTTCACTCCCTCGGTGTTTCTAGAGCTCTTGCCCTTTCTGCGATACTGTCCAATCACCTTACTCAAGATAAAGAAAGACAGTCACTTCGGGCCTGTCTGCTGGCTCCACAATTCTGACAGAAGATCCACTCTTCTCCTCTGTCCTTCCTTGGGCCCCCTGCCTACAGTTGGTGTAGGCCCCATATGTAGTTCTCCATGAGGAGAACAAACAAGGTAGGGCTAAAGGTAAAAGAGGAAGAAGAAAGAGAACTGAGAAGACAGAAGGAAAAGGGGAAGAAGAGAAAGAAGAGAGGAAGGAGGAGGAGAGAGAGAGATAGACACAGATAGACAAGAGAGAGGGATAGAGAGCAAAAAGTTTTCCTTAAAGGAGGTGTAGTACTGTTTCTGAAATGTCCTACATCCAAAACCACTATAAACTCATGCAGAGTACTAAAGGAACCCCAGTGCCCACAACTTCAGGAAAGGAGAGAACATTTACAGGATCCTAAGCCAGATGGCTACCGCCACCATCGTGCTACACCACAATTAAGATGTATTCAGTATTTCCATCTCCACTCTACCAAACCTAAGCAATCAGTATCTTAAAAGTTTGATGCTCTCTGCTTCAGCCCTTATTCCTTGGCCTTTTCATAGCCTTTCATCATATTCTTTTTTTTTTCAAGAGAGTTTTCCTTTTATTGTTATTGTAGAGTCGATATACAACAGGGTTATGGTCACATGAATCAGGTAATGTGTAATGAGTATAATTCTTTTTGAAACATGTCTCCCCTTCCATCACCTTCTCCCCATTTTTCTGATGCACAGTTCGTTTTCCACATAGTGAGTACCACTGCTGCTATTTGTTGTATTTGTTCCACCTTTTCTGTGCCCTCCTTACCCTCCCAAATACAAACAAACAAAAAAGACAAAAGTAAAAGAAAACAAAACAGTAACAACAGCAATTAAAAATGTCTCTCATGTCCTTTTCTTGGAGTTCATTTCATTTAATATTACTTTATATGATCGAATATATATTATCATGTCCCAGTGTGTGCATGTATACTTTTTATTCATTCAATGTGTTTACTTATAGATTTACAGGCATGTTCTAGTTAAAACAGATGAAGGCAATCATGCAACTTGTGTTTCTTTAGTTCGGTCTTACTTTTTTTAATAAAATTTTCCAAGTCTTTCCATTTCCTTACCAATGGTACAATATCATTCTTTCTGATGGATGAGCAGAATTTCCATTGTATACATATACCACATTTTCTTGATCCATTCATCTACTGAGGGCCATCTGGATTAGTTCCATAGCTTGGCTATGGTAAACAACACTGCAATAACCTGGGACTTTAGTGGTCCTGGGGCTTGTGGCCTGGTTTGTTGTTCATTGGATAAACTCCCAGGAGTGGAATTGCTGGGTCATAGAGAAGGTACATGTTTAGTCTTTTAAGGAACCTCCATACTGCTTTCCAGAGTGGCTGAACATCACCCCACTCTTAATCCCTCTCTCACCCCTTCTTTTCCTGGGTCACTTACATGTACTTAGAGCATCTTCAATTATCCATCATACTGGAATAAAACCTGTCTCCACAATTTTGTTCTGTCACAAAACCCTGGCCAGATCCTTTCCTGTGGCACAAAACCTTTGCCAACCATCTTTTTAATCAGAAAACCCAACTCTAGTGATGACAGTCCTTGATGGTGACTGTCAGGCTGGCACCAATGCCTGGCCAGGGCAAGCATCCCAAGGCCGGGAGATGGAAGTGATCCATCTGAGACCAGTCCTGATCACAAAGCGAGAGGGGAAAAAGCTCATGTTTTTTGTTTTTGTTTGTCCCCGGTCAGATAAGCTTTCTTGTTTGACACAACATGTAGAGGGAGAAGGGAAAAGAGGAGAGGCAGAGAGAGGGAAGAGGGGAAAAGAGGAGAAAGTAAGCAAGAGGGGAAGAGAAGGTTCAAGAGTGCAATTTGAGTCTAGGAGACAATAAGGACTCTAAAGGAACAGCTCCAAGAAATCCTGTACTGGGCTTTGAAGGTTTTATGGAGCCTTAAGTATACTTTGTGACTTAGGAAATATAATAATTGTACAACCCCACCCTTACACTCACTTCCAGGCCTCCCTTCACCAACACTGCAGAGCCTGATGTGGCTGACTTCCTACACATTGTCCAATCCAGTCTACCTCATTCCTGCTTGAGTGAAGGCATCCACGGCTGATTTTCAGCCTCCAGATAGCTTCATTCACCAACTCTCTAGTTACTGAGGCTTTAAACAACACTCTGCATGGGCCATCCTAGACAGGTTCCTTAAGGCCTAGTCCTCTTGCTCCTGAGCTGGTACAACTTTTAGTTCAGAGATAGATCCAACCGCAACTTTCCACTCACTCACAGTAATAATCAAAATTTGCAAAATCACCAGAAGAATCTCCACTGACATGAACCAGTGACATTTTGACCCTTGGGACATTTTGAAGATAATCAAGGACAAACATTCTTACCAGATAAAGCTAACACCCAGCATAGCTGTGATTCACATTGTATCTCCAAGGACAATAGCAATCTCTCCTGTTAGAAAATTGCTCATTGACCTATGTTTGTCTCTTATTGCTACAACTGATTTTAATCATAAATATCTTCTTGGCTTTCCAATTGATTTTTTATTATAACTTCTGTATTTTTCCCACTAACTGACCATAGATTTATGCATTAATAAATAAATAAGGAGTTACTGAACACAGTAAACAAAATATCATGTAAGTTTCCCTCACTGAAAGAGAATCACTAAAAGCCTTTCATAATAGATCTAAGCACCATTTCCTCTTGCAGTGTTCCCCCAAATATCTCTCCGTGCAGAGGCACCATATTAAATAACATTAAAAATATAAAAGATAAAGCCACCTAGGTTCCCCTCATATTTACTAAGTTTCTATGTCCACTTTTTGTAAACATCCTTCGCGATAAATTAAAATAAATATTGTGGGGCTGGGAAAATGCCTCGTGGCAAGAGTGCTTGCCTCTTATACATGAAAAGCCTTGGGTTCAATTCCCCAGCACCACATATATAGAAAATGGCCAGAAATGGCACTGTAGCTCAAGTGGCAGAGTGCTAGCCTTGAGAAAAAAGAAGCCAAGGACAGTGCTCAGGCCCTGAGTTCAAGCTCCAGAACTGGCAAAAAAATAAATAAATAAAATAAATATTGTGCTCTGGGGGTTGGCTTTGAAGTAGTTTTTTACGTTTTCTTTTTTTGTTTGTTTGTTTTTTAAGTTTTCTTTCTTTTTATGTTACTTTATTTTTCCCACTGTTACTGCAGAATCTTCTTTTATACCTCAGATGGCTATGGAACAGTCCATTGATTTGATGAGCTTAGCTTAGTTCTTGCTTTCCTAATATAGGAATTTTCAGTGAATTTCAGGTGTTCTCTAAAACAGACAATGCTGCAACAAAATAACATGGTGCATAAAGCCTGATCTCCTTGTAGGATTGTTTCTTTCAGACAGATTCCCAGGAGGGAAATTCCCCATCAAGGACTAAACAGTTTATACTTCTTATAATATATGATGTCTTCTCCCTTTGCATGTGCTTGTCTTTTCCCACTGTGATGACTAAGCACAGTGCTTAGTAAACTCTGGGAGAAACTGATTCTTTCTCTAAAAGAGTGACCAAATGAAAACATGTAGGAAGGCAGATACAATCTTTTTATTTCTCTGCTTTCTTTTCCCCCCTCACAGATACTGGACAAGCTGCTTATGCTCACTCTATGCTTCATGTATCCTTCTGTCTACCACTCCCATAACATCCCCTCTCCCCATCAAATCCAACCTCAGGAAGGAAGCACCTAGTTTTACCCATTACAGGACAGAGCATGATTCTTTCTGCCCTGAATTTATATCCTGCTTGCACTTACTTTCCACTAGCTTGAAGAGAGTCTTTCCTTGGTCCAGAAAAAGCTATTCTCCCCAGTTTCCCTGACAACTTCCACTTCAGTGTTTGAAAATCGAACTAGTCTTTCTGGCTTCCCTAAACTTGTCATGTCTCCATGTTTCTCCCTTGTTACCATTGCTTTGTAGTTCCCACACATACACCCCCAAAAGTTGAGCCTTTCACAAAGGAAATAAAGGAAACTGGAAGTTTTGTTCAAACTAATACTAACGCATAAAGCAAGAAAGGCCTGAGAAGAACAATAACAACAAGGAAAGGAAATTAGTTACCTTCCTTCAAAACTAATGAGTTTAATGGCAAGTGTCTCTTTAGTCAATGTACATTCACATTAGCCCAGGTAAACAATGGCTGATAATGACCACAGACTCCTGCAAAACATAACTTTTGACATCTTAAAGGACAGTAAGTCCTGGGACATAGATCTGCCTGGTATATTGGCTGAAAGTATCAAGAACATCTAAAGAGATTCTCAATAAATATTTCACCATTGTAGTCTAGCTAACAGGAACTCATAAAGACAATAGCTTCATTTGGAGAAGTCATACAGTATAGGGTGAATCAAAAATAAGCATAGAAGCTGGGTGCCAGTGGCTCATGCCTATGATCCAGTGTTCAAAACCAGTCTGGCAGGAAAGTCCATGAGACTCTAATCTCTAATTAACCCCTAGAAAACCAGAAGTAGCTATGTGGCTTAAAGCGGTAGAGTGCTATCCTTGAGCAAAAGAGCTCAAGGACCGTTCCTATGTCCTGAGTTCAAGCCCCACAACCAACAAAAGAAAAAGTTCAACATAGATGATTCCATAGCATGGGATATAGGGAAATAAAAATTTTAACATATAGGCTACTGCTACTCAAGGAAAGAAAAGAAGTAAAGAGGGAGGGAGGGAAGGTAAAAGAGGAAGGGATGGTAACGAGTTGTACCTGGTACTGCATGCCTATAATCCTAGCTACTTGGGAGGCTGATTTTAATAGGATCATGGTTCAAGTCCAGCCCAGGCAAAAATTTGCTTCCCAACCAGTAAAAGGGTGGACACAATAGTACATATCTGTCACCCCAGCCATGGGGAATGTGTAAACAGGAGAACTCCAATCAAGCCAGGCCCAGGTAAAACAAAAATTAGGCATACAAACAACATAAATAAGACCATATTCAAAAATAATGAAAACAGAAAGATCTGAGAGTGTGGCTCTGTTGGCAGAGTCTGCCTGCCAAGTGTTAGGCCTTGGGTTAAAAATCTCAATACCGCCAAAAAGAAAAAAAAAAAGTATGACTCTTCCTGTCCTATCAAGCAATTTCAGCTTCATTATCTCATTAAATGAAATGTGTTATTTTCACCACCAGCAAATAAGGAAGCCAGAACATGAAGAGCATAAATGAGCTAATTCAGAGCTATTCAAGAATAAAAGGCAGAGCCACATTTGAACTTGAGCCCAATGCTCTTTTCCATGCCATTCAGTTGGGATCTGGGCTCATTTACCTGTCCATGAACTCAGGAAAGACCACAGAAATTCAAGAAGCTACACACCTTAGAATACGGGCTGTGCCACACTTAATAAGTGTCAACTATCATATTATTAGCAAAGCATATTAATTTATTGAGGAAATAAATCACCAATTTTAGCTCTATCCATAATAGCTACTGTTTATTAAGTGTTTGTGTTGAAACACCATGATAAGTACTTTAAATAATATATCTAATTTATGAAATGTAGATGCTTTACATGATTGAAATTACAATTTATTTTCACATTTCTCTGAGATAGAATTGATTATCCTCATTTGACAAATGAGAAACCTGAAGTTGAGAAAGGGAAGTAAACTTGGCCAAGGTTAGACACTCACAACCTTCAAACCCTGCCCCTAAGTACTAGGTTTGAGTTCCTTTACTGAACAATGAAATGGGCTTCCAGTGCTCAAAGCCCTCTCTCCAGAGATGGAGAGCATTTGCACACCTGAAGGCAACAAGTAAGGTAACTTAAAAAGCAGGATGTTTCAGTGCAAATCTTCACATTCATGTAAAAAATTCTTTAGTTCCAATTAACAGCTGCATTCCATTGGCCTGGTATTTTTAGAAGAAATAACATTAAAACAAAAGAAGACTAGGCCAGGCACTGGTGGCTCAAAACTGCAATCCTAGCAACTCAGGATACTGAGTTGTTAAGATCACTGTTCAAGGGCTGGAAGTATGGCCTAGTGGCAAGAGTGCTTGCCTCCTACACATGAAGCTCTCAGTTCGATTCCCCAGCACCACATATATGGAAAACGGCCAGAGGGGGGCGCTGTAGCTCAAGTGGCAGAGTGCTAGCCTTGAGCAAGAAGAGGCCAGGGGCAGTGCTCAGGCCCTGAGTCCAAGGCCCAGGACTGGCCAAAAAAAAAAAAAGATCACTGTTCAAAGCCATCCCAGGCAGGAAAGGCCTTGAGATTCTTATCTCTGACTAGCCACCAGAAAAACCAGAAGTGGTGCTATGGCTCAAAGTAGTAGAGTGTTAGCTGTGAGGGAAAGAACTCAGGAACAGCACCCAAGACCTGAGTTCAAACCTCACAATCAATTTTTTTTAAAGACCCAACTTTCCAGCAAGGCAGCCTAAGAGAGAGAAAAATTTTCCATTCAAGGAAGAAGACAAGACTCAAAGGACTATAAAAGAGCACCATGGTTAAATATTTCAGAGTCTCTGCCCCATAGTTTACACATTAAACTGAAACCTGAAACCCAACCAAAGCCTGAACCAATAGAATAAGGAAAATACTTGAACATGGCCAATATCTAAAGTTAAATGGGCATTGGTACTGGTGCACCACTGAACAATGTGCAGGCATCATTACAGTAGGGGAAGGGTAATGCACAGGAGGTCAGGACGGGAAAATGGGACTGAAGGAGAGATGTGTCAGCAGTCTCCATCATTCCAGGAAACTGGAAGTTAGGAAAAGGACAGAGAGCAATGTCACTAAAGGTTATCTGGCAGGTGGTGTCCCCAGAGAAGAATAAGAGGCAAAGTACAGAAGAAAAGATATCATGATCTAATGCCAACAGTCAAATAATCACACCAAAAAAAGGTATAAATCCATAAAGTTTGGTATAGTTGCTCTTTTACTTCAAAAATGAGCTAAGGCATTTGACTCAAATATAAAAAGATATACTCTAAAAACTGTAGCATGCTGTGACATTTAAATTTATTAGCTGACAAACATTGTGTTAGACCATCTGCCACTCTGTACTAAACTTCCTGTAACTAAAGATGCACAAACCCAAGAGAATAAGCATTAGGTAAAAAGAGATTCATTTTATATAATTGAACATAATTGTGCGTATAATGTTTTGACGTAATATTACTCAACAGCTGTGCAAATAATCGAAGGCTTACTCATATAGACCATATGCTGGCAATGAGTTAGAAGACAGCACTCTTAACTGACCAGTGAACCCACAACTGCGCTAGGATGATGGGTGACTTGTTTTAGACAGAAGCTCAAGTGCAAAGCACGTATTGGAAAAGAGTTCCCCAGAACTCACAAGCAAAGAGCCACCATCATTCTCTGATTCCCTCTGCAGAGAAATGGCCCTGTCATGCATCAGCAGTCTTAGTTCATGTCACTCTTTGCTTTTCTCACAATTGGCTTTTTTTCTACAGCCTCTCTTCCTTTTCTATAGCTTTCATGACACTTTTAATAATAACCTATTATAATCACACAATCATCTTTTATCATCACATATTGACTAAGTAGATACATTTCTCTGGTTCTATGTGTTTTTCAAAACAAAGTGGCATTCACACAGTGAGACCAAAGGAGGATAATTTCAGGAGAGGAACACTAAGGCACAATGCCTATGTGTATCAGATCATATAACATAATAGCTATTGAAGCAAACACCAGGAAATTGAAACAAGCGTTTTTTTCTTTGTTGCTGGGCTTTGTTTTCTTTCCTTTTTGTCTTGTTTGTTCATTTATCTGTCTTTAGGAGGGTAAAGTGGGCACAGAAATGGTGAGACAAAGGGTGGACAACTGCAGCAGTGATACTCATTAGATGTTATGTTGAAAATGAACTATCGGTAGGAAGAGAAAAACTGGGAGAGAGCCAGGGAAGGGGTGACATTGTCCAAAAAGAAATGTGCTCATTACCTAACTTATGTAACTGTAACTCCTCTGTACATCACCTTTATAATAACAATAAAAAAATGGGAAGTGGGCACTAGAACCTGAATTCCAAATGCTTCAAGACTCATTACAGTTTTTGCAACTATCTTCATGTAAGTCATAAGTTTTTCTCATTGCATGGGTGGGCTTTATTATTCTAATTTAATGCTGAAGCTTAGCAGTTCAATACATAAGAGATTCAGTGAGGCCTGAGTCTGGCCAACACACAGACAAGTGGTACAAATAATTAAAGACATAGCTAAGGCTTAAGATGTAACACTTTCTTTCCATTAGTTCCTGTAGCCGTTCAGTTCACAGAAAAACAACCTTGGACAAGCTGCTAATAAACCTGTGAGTCATGGTTCCATATTTGTGAAGGAGGCACACAGACAGCCACTAATCAGAATATGTAATGCATGCCCCTTTCATCAGTCATGAGTATTGTATAGAAATGCTTTTATAAACTATTCACTTATTATTATTTAACTATCTTAAATATTTATATAAATCACATCCACTGATAATGACCCCAGCCTCCTGTAAAAGTTAATTCTTATTAGCATCTCCAAGGATAATAAGTGGTCCCAGAGACTGGACAATCTGGAGAATTTGTTAAAAGTGCCAAGGACAACTGAATTGAGATATGAATTTCATATATAAAATTTTATATACAAATATCTAGAATATATAAATGTTTTTATATCTGAACCAAATCAGTCCATAAACATCAAGTCAGTGTATCTCATTTCTACTCCAAGTCTATTAATTTTGTTTCAACCTCTCCTTTATACCTTATAACCATTTTTCCACACCTGTATTGCTGTAGTGGCCATTTCAAGTGTGGGGAATGGGATGAGATATATATTTTTATATGTATTATGCAAAGATGTGTCTTACCTGCAGGCTAACTATTGTAAATTGCCTCAACATCCACTATATTATACATTTCACATTGTTCTGCCTATACTATTAAAGCCTGGTCTCTTGGAAAACATTAGAAGAGAATTTAGCTACATATAAATATTAATAGGTACAATAAAATAAGAACAGCATAAAAAGTATTTCAGTACTAAAAGTTAAGTGTGTTGGAGCTTAAGAAAAATCTTTAATTCTTTTTCTTCGTGTAAATGACTTTAAACCCTTTAAGATGATGAAATGATAAAAATGTAAATAACCAAAAATGTATTACAATACATTAGGGAGAGAAGTCAATGGTTCAGAAAGCCCCAAGATGACAAAGAAAATTATAATATTCTAGAATTGAAATGAATCACTGAGATTGCTGAAATGCTATTCTCTACCACGAGGTGATGACATTTTTACTAGCACTCAGACAAACATAATAATCTCAAATTGTTTTAAGGTTGAGAGAAGGTTATACAAAAGAGTTACTAAAGGCAATAAATATCAAACTTGAGGTTGACATTTGGTCTGAAATCCCCAGTGTTTGCAAGAATTTCCGCACAGGTGGTAGGTGCAACCACCGTATGTTCAAACCAGAGATAAATGCAAAATAGAACCAAAGGAATTTTCAACTTAATGCATGTTCTTTTGGGTGAATAAATGTGTTATTTTAGGATATAGTGAGAATAATTTGGCTAAATCCTAACTGACATGAAAAACTGGAGATAATTCTGATCTATGAAGTACATCTCTGATCACTAGGTTTATTTTTCCTAAACTCAATCCAAAAGGATCCATGTAATTTGGATGAAGAATTATGGTTTAAAATAGAATTAAATTAAGAAGAGAGATTTATTAATCCCTTCAACTCTCAGACCTTCACATTCCTTCCTAACAAACTGAGGAAGTAGAAATCAGGTTCTGTCTCTTTAAGAATTCCATAATTATCTGAAAACCATGAAAATCTAAAAAGAAGATAACCTGTTAACAGTAGTTTTCAAATCTACTTAGAAATGAATGCTTTACTCAATTCATTTTTATGGAGATTCAGCTTCAAAAGCAAGCAGTAAAGCCTGTCAAATTATCTTTAAGAAATACCCAATTGTTTTTACCACCTTTCTCACACCCTGCAATTCAGAAATGAGAAGATACAAATATGTCATACCGGTTCTCAGTGTTCCACTTCCTACTCCCCACTGTTCACCCTTTACAGTGACAGAACAATCCTGGGTGAAGCTCACTTTGGGAAGTATTTAACCTCCCATGAGCCTCCTTGTACTCATTCTACTCCCTACACACAGTTGATCAGACATTTCATGCAAGCTGGATGATTCTAGAATCTGAACATCAAATTCATATCGCTAGTCATTCTTTTTCAATCATTTGGTGTAAGATACATGCATTTGACTGATATGCAGGGGTCTATCTTCCACCATTTGCTCAGAGAAACAAAGACAGTACAAGTACAAAATCTGGGCCCCAGAAAGAGATGAGAGAAAGGACATAGTTTCCTGATGACTTGCAAGTTGCTAATTCCTGTCATTCTCGTCACTTGTTGAGACCCAAAATTTTAAAAGGTGCTCTTTCTGTGTTTGCTTTTTGTTTTTTTCCCTCTATAGACTTATGATAGATTCATTTTTGCTACTCCACAGCAACTTCAAATTCATAACTATAAATGCAGAGTCAGCAGCATTTCTTAAGACTTTATTAGCTCTTACAACTCAAAAAGATCTCATCACTATTATCAATTTTACGTTCCATATCCACTCTGCTAGAACACCAACTGGTGCATAAAGGTGAGACTGGGAATAGACCCTACGTTTTCTGCACTTACTGGCTAGGTGAAGAGGGCAATCACTTTTCCTAACTTTGGTTCTTCAGTTCTGTAGAAACAGAGGCTGTACTGAACATGGTGGCTCACGCTTATAATGTCAACTACTCAGGAAGCAGAGATTGGGAGGGTCTTAGTTCAAAGTCAGCCTGGGCAAAATGTTAGTGAGACTACATGGCAACCAATAAACTGCTTATAGTAGGTCATGTCTCCAGTCCTAGCTACATGAGAAGCAGAGGTAGGAGAATTGTGGTCCCAGTCCAACCTGGGCATTAAGATCGCATCTGAAAAAAAAAAAAACTAAAACAAGAAAGGCTACTGGCATGGTTCAAGTGCTAACGCAAACATCTGCCTACCAAATTTGAGGCCATGAGGTACCAGTTCAATTTAATAATGAGGACTTTGTGCTGTTGATAATATTTTTCTGGGATGCACATCAATAGAAGTTATAATTGAGGTACTATTATTTCTGCTTTGATCTTATTGCAGAGTTAGTTGTACTCTGGCAGGAGATGATACAACATCCCAATTTTTCTTCTCCTTCTCCTTCTCTTTCTTCTTGTAATGTAGAGTACCAAGTTTTGAGCTCAGGGCCTTGTACTTGCTAGGAGGATGCTCTATCAATTGAGTCACACTTCCAGCCCTTTTCTGCTTTAGTTATTTCTCAAATAGTATCTCACATTTATGCCTAGCATTCAGAAGTGGGATCCTCTTATTTGATTCCTGCATAGAAGGGATGACAGGTATATGCCCTTGCCCCACCCCCTCGGCCTTTTATTGGCTGAGATGAAGTCTTACCAACATTTTCTCTGATCTGACTTGGAACCATGGTCCTCTCAATCTAAGTCTCCTGAGATTATAGAGATGAGCCACTATTCCCAGCCTTAATATAGCTTCTCTTAAGACTTGAAAACCCCTATCATTTAAAGAGTTCATATTCTAGTGCTAATTATCATCTATTGTGATATGCACCATACAATTTATCCTTCTGCTTGTTCTTTCTTAATTTTTCACTCATCAGGACTGTACTGCAGCATTCAAACCAAAGGAACCAGTGCAGTAAGAAGAGAAAATGCTGATGTGCCTGCCTGAAGAGTAAAGCCACAGCAGAGAAGCATGGTGCTTGGAGAGTTCAGCCAAGGGGCAATGTTTAGCACCAGAAATGTGCTAATGGATGGTCAAGAGTTCACTATCAGTGCCAGATGGACCAATGGTTTTAGACCTCACCTTGGAGGGCGTCAGCAAAACCCACTGCGCTGCTCCCACAAAGAAGACCACTTTTCTACAGCCCATTTCTTTTTCTTTTTCTTTTTTTGAAGGAAGTATCACTCTGGCATGGCTGCAAGTCTCCTGAGGGTGTCCTCTATTTTTAAGCTCATGAATTTCACTTTCCTAACCTGACAAAAGGTTCTGTGCTGGATGACACATGGATATGGGATGATTACACAGGACCCATCAGAGAGACAAGACTGTCTGCTCTTATTAGATTTGATGGCTAGGCAAGACATATGCTGCCGATCTATAAAAGCTAAGAGGACAAGAAAGCTTTAAATTGGGTTAAGGTGACTTAAGGTAGAATTTGAGATGCCAGTCGTTTCAGAAATGAAACTGTGCCAATGTCCCCTCTGGGGAAAGAAGGCAGGCGGGTGCTTGAACCAAAGAGACCCTCCATAGCATCGTGTCTGAAGGCCAGGCAGTAAACAGAAATCTGATGTGGAGAGAAAGGTGCAGAATACAGAGAAGAGAAAGGGAGCTTTCCCCTGAGAGGAAGGGAGTCTTTGAAACCATGACAGTCCCCCCAACCATGGTAAAACCACAATGTGGATGAAGGATGAAGGATGAAGGATGTTGCTGTCATGAAGAAAAAATTTACTAGAGTCCTACTAGGTATTGAGCTCTGTGTTCATCTTTATTAGGTGCATGATTGAATTTCCAAAAGAGAAACATATCTCAGAAGAATCCAAAATAAAGGAGTAGTTTTGCCTAAAGTAGGAACTTGAAATTTGTTCTGGCAAGAAAGAAGTTTGGTTCCTAGAGTCTTGTGTCATGTCACATTAAAAGGCCAATTTAGATCTGAAATCACAAAGGGAAAGTTTTATAAATATGTCATTCCTATCATTAGAACTCAGTCTGTCTCTTCCAAGATTGATGACTTCAGGGAGACCTGTACCCCCTGAGGATCTCTAACCTTGACTGATGTTTAGCTTGGGAAGTCTGCTTCCTGCTGGCTAGTCTACAATTCATTCCAAGTCACTCCATTGCACTCAATGAGAAACACACTCTGTGCCTCAATGATGTGGGGCCTTTGTGAGCTGTCAATTCTGCCTGTCTTCCCCTTACCATTTTCTCCACTGAGACATGGCCCTAGGATCAAACTGTGTGACCTTGAGCCAACCAAGACTAGAACTGTGTCAGAACACTTTAGAAAACACTTTGGTATTACAAGTGCAGATCCAACGAGAACAGAGAACAGCATTCAAGGCTCAAGCATTTCTCCACAGTGCAGGACAAAATACATACTGGTGGGCTTGAAATGTGCTTTAGTGGTAGAGTGCTTGCCTAGCATGCACAAAGCCCTGGATAGATGCCACAGCACCACATAAACAGAAAAGGCCAGAAGTGGCATTGTGGCTCCAGATAGAGTGCTAGCCCTGAGTAAAAAGAAGCCAGGCATAGTGCTCAGGCCTTGACTCAAAGCCCCAGGACTGGCAAAAAAGAAAAACAAGAGACAAAAAACATACTGCTAAATAAACAACTCCTCGAAGAAATGAACTCCAAGAGAAGGAAACAGGAGGATTTTACTGTTGTCATTATGTTTAATGTACTAGGTGAATTTCTTTTGGCGTACCCCACGTGGTTACTGTATATGATTTTGGTACACTGGATATTTTATATATGCTTACCTGAACTAGGGAAGGGAAAGAAAAATGAGGGAGGGTGTAACAAATATGACAAGAAATGTACTCACTACCTTATTATGTAACTGTACCCTGTGAACATCACCTTGTCAATAAAATTTAATTTAAATTTTTCCAGCAAATAAATAAATAAACAACTCCTCTTCTGGTGCAGCCTGAATGGGAGCTCTTCTCCTGCAAAGCTCCTCTGCTAATTGTCAACACTGTTTTTTGAAAATAATGAATTTCACATTGTTATAGTTAAGTTTCAATCATAGCTGAAAGTACTTTTTTAAAAAGCTTATGTCTCATATGAAAAAGTGCTCTACGTCACTGGCCATAAAAGAAATGCAAATCAAAACAACATTGAGATTCCATCTCACCCCAGTAAGAATGTCATATATCAAGAAAACTAACAATAACAATTGTTGGAGGGGATGTGGCCAAAAGGGAACCCTACTTCATTGTTGGTGGGAATGTAAACTGGTTCAGCCACTCTGGCAAGCAGTATGGAGATTCCTCAGAAGGCTAAATATAGAACTCCTCTATGACCCAGCAGCCCCACTTTTGGGTATCTATCCAAAAAAACACAAACAAAATCACAGTAAAGCCACCAGCACAACAATGTTCATTGCAGCACAATTTGTCATAGCCAGAATCTGGAACCAACCCAGTTGCCCCTCAGTAGACGAATGGATCAGGAAAATGTGGTACATACACACAATGAAATTTTATGCCTCTATCAGAAAGAATGACATTGCCACATTCATAATGAAACGGAAATACTTATATTAAGTGAAGTGAGCCAGACCCAAAGAAACATGGACTCTATGGTCTCCCTTATTGGGAATAATTAGTACAGGTTTAGGCAAGTCACAGCAGAGGATCACAAGAGCCCAATAGATATACCCTTATGATCACATAAGACGATGCTAAGTGAAATGAACTCCATGTTATGGAAACGATTGTTATATCACAGTTGTAACTACTTTCAACGTCCCATGTGTATCTGTAGCTTCTATTATTGATGATGTTCTTGTATCACCTTCCTGTGGTTGTACCTACACTATCTCTGTAATCTTATCTGAGTATATTGGAAACCGTGTATACTGGTATTAGAAGTAGGAAATTGAAAGGGAATACCAAAATTGAGAGACACAGGGTAAAAAAAGAGAAACAACTACAAAAGCAATACTTGCAAAACTGTTTGGTGTAAGTGAACTGATCACCTCATGGGGGGAAAGGGAAAGCGGGAGAAGGGAGGGGGGTATGAGGGACAAGGTAACAAACAGTACAAGAAATGTATCCAATGCCTAAAGTATGAAACTGTAACCTCTCTGTCCATCAGTTTGATAATAAAAATTTGGAAAAAAAAAAAAAAAAAAAGCTTATGTCTCTGGCCAGGTGGGGTATAATATACCTATAACCTCAGATACCTGGGAACAGAAATAGGAGGAAAAAGTCCCAGGCAGGCCTGAGATCAAATGCGTGACTCTGAAAAACTGAAGTGAAATGTGGCATGCCTGAATTCATATTATTAAGGATTAACGCAAAAAAAGTTGTTGCTTCATCCTAAAGCAAATGTTACCAATAAGTTCATGCGTACTTGCCTAGTTAATTACTATAAAAAGTTTAATTTTTTACGAGATGGTTGTTTTTTTACATATATTTTAAATTTCTGTCTTTATTTTACTTGACATTAGAACTCGTTGATTCTGTTTTCACATAATTTTAATCCATATCATTTTTTTCAGACCCTGCATAAACATTCCATCATTGTTCACCATTTAGAGAACTCTAGAAGTCATTATTAAGAGAATTTGTGGAATTTTCATGACCATTCTATTTGCATGAATACAGATAAAAGTTATTTATTGGCTAGACACTGAATGTATGCATGTTTATAAGTGTGCAGGTTTTGCTTTTCTATTTAAGACAGTAGGGAAGGGGAAGTGAATTTGCTGAGAAATTATTTGTCGGAAATTAGCAAGCTATATAAATACAGTGCTATAACTTTTGGTTACTTTCATTGTCTTCAAGTTGGGAAGAGTATCCTCCCAGACATTGTAGAATAAGGTGAATATGAGAATTCCACATAGTATAACACCATTATGGTTAAGTTTTTCAGAGCTAAGCATATAAAGAAGTAGGGTGTGTTATTTTTTTAAGCCACAATTTTAATTCTACACTGTGACGTTTTAAAGCTGAATTGGTTCCTTTGGCAAAGTTACTAGATTACAAATGCCAGAAAATAACTCGGATAGCTGCATTAACATACTTTCTTTTGCCTAGAGCAAAGAAATAAAAATGAACCAAAGGATTTTTCCAGAAAAAAAAAGAAAGATGTTTAAGAAGGCCATGACTCAATTCTTAGGTGTGTATGCTTTTCAACATCCTAGGAATTTTAATAACAAAACAAAATGTTTTCCCCAATCGCAGTCTACTTCAAGGAATTACTGTTGTTCCCTTTTTGTCACAGTTGAAATCATTGTTGGGAATTATAATTTGAGAAAAAAACATTACCCAATAAGGATGAATGTAGATGGCTAAACAAGTTATACTCAATGTGCTGTATAAACAGGGATCTTTGTAAATTGTCATATGCCAATAAAATGTCATAAGTGGTTAAGAGAGAGAGAGAATTTGTGGAAATGCCTTTCTGAATTGATTTTTGTATTGTTTAGGGGTTTGCTGCTATGTATTATTTTACTGTCTTTGGCACTATCAGCTCTCACTTCCATCTTTCCCCTACTTCTCTCTTCCCTTCCTTCCTATACACATGCACGTACACACACACACACACACACACACACGCATGCACACATGCACACACAGACCATCTAATAATTCACACGGTTATATGAAGAAAGCAACCACCACTATGAGTAACTCAGAAAATCAACTGAACCTCAAACTCAATACCAGAGAGCTTTGTGATCAAAAACAGAAAAACTTTACAACCTTTCATGATACTGAGGTAATTAGGATTAGTAGCCCCTGATATTACATATTTCTTCAGCACCTGCATCAGTGTGAGGTGATAGGCAACAATTACATTCAAATGCCACACCCTTCAGTTGGTAGTGTCTTTGTTGAGACAATGAAATAATCCTCCCCAAGAAACGTATTATTATGATTATGAGAGACTTAAACTTTCTCTTATGAATGTGTTAACCACACTCTGATTTTCGTCAGCAAATTTTCATTTTGTCTTATTTGGTTCTACCATTATTTGTTTCTAAATGTTTCTTCGCCAGGCAATAGTGACCTTGAGTGGAGCTCACTGACTATGTGGGGGATTCGGCGCAGAGTAACTTTGAAATAAATTGTCAATAAACAAATGTTCATTGGTGCCTGCTATGTACCAGGCACTGGGTCAAGCAGGTACTAGAACTAAACCCACATTTTATTTTCCTCAGAAATATGTAGAACTGGTTCTTGCTAAATATAAATTAAGAGCCTTGAGTTTTAAAATTACAGCAGATTTGGCCCCATGGTATCTACTTAGTGTGCCAAGAAGACATCTTCTCCAATCCATTCTCTAACTTTGTATCTGTATCTAATAGAAGCAATAAATTAAACCGTGTGTGTAGGGTAAAATATTTGGGGCAAAATTCAGACTGAAGAGGCACTGCTAGGCATCAAGCCATAAAATAACTGTAAACCTATTTATGAACTACCTTGAAAGTAATTTCAGGAGAGCAGGGAAGGAGCCGATTACCAAGAACAATAGCTGCCAAAATCTTTTACACCACTTCCTTATAAATGGGAGTCACCTTAGCGATCATTACCAGCCTCCCACGGAGAAGAAGAATAACTTGTATTTAAAGTTTTACAATGACTACTTAAAGGTGACCTGGGATGAAATTTGCTACTTTTAATATCCCACTTGTCTAAACCCATAATCACTGTGCTACAGTGAGTTCAACCAGCGTGTCTTCTATTGCCTTGCACACGGTCAAATAAATGGCCTTTCAACTCTCAAGGTCTGCTCTAGTCAACATTCCATTGTCTCGTCACTTGACTAATTAGAAAGATTGGAAGGTATCTAAGACATAGCTCTAATTTTTGAGTTAACCAGATGAAAGATATCTCTGTGGAATATAAAGGAGTGCTGTCAGTGTGATATGTAACAGATAACCACAACATTCCAGGATGGCAGCGGAACTCATCACTGCTCTACTATGCAGGGTGCATCACCCCCTAACTATAACAAGGGACATCTGGTATCATCTTTAACCACCATTCTCAAGACCTCTTCCAGTAGAAACATCTCCAATTTCGAACGGTTTTTCAGCCCTTTGCAGTTGATTACTTGGTTTCCTCAGGGCTCAAAAGGATGGGCTCTTCAATTACACATGCCATCCACTGGGCTTACTTGATTATAAATCATGAAGAAAACTTAGAATACTTGTTTGAATGGAAGGGGTGACTTTGATCAAGATGCATTATACTCAAATTAACATATCAGATTGAAATCCCTCTGTACAAATACTTGAAGATGGTAATTTTTAAAGTTCCTGCTTTGAAATTTATCTGAGATATACACACCATGATCATGCTGTTACTACTGAACATAACACTGGGGCTTCATCACCTATCCTTTCATTCAGGCTACAGCAGACACAGGACAGTTTTCAGAGGAAGATTCTAGTCTTCATCACAGGCACTCTGAGGCAGACCTGTCAGCCTACAGGATAGGATCTATACTATCAAGTACAGGTCTTATATATTTTTTCCTCAGCCCTACCACAGAATTTTCATTGTCTTGATTGTCAAGGCATAAGTCTCTGCCCTACATAGTAACTGCCCTATCTAAGTATCTAGAGCCCTGATGACCTTGAAACTTCTGCTGGTCACTTCTTCCCAAAAGCTCAGTTGTATATTTCACATATTTTTGAAAGGTCCAAAAGCACCCTCCAACACCTATTGCTGCAACTATTCTAAAATTTATCTTGAAGTCAATAGTTCTCTACTTTATTAAAATCCATTTGAGCTGAGTCAAAAAATAAACAAAAGCATCTGAGAAAGGGAAATTGAATAGAATCTGTCACTACTAATTACAGACATCTGGTAACTTGAATCTTCAGGGATGACTTGAGGCAACTACAGAATGACACAAACCCCACTTGACAAGAATCACCCCAGGTGGGGAAGCAAGAACAACAAATCATTAACTTTAAAATGCTTTCCCACAACACAGATTTTATGGTAACATAAAATTCTATGTGATAATACACAAAAAGTATGTTTTTCTAAGTTCTCTCACTCTAATGTTAGAGCTGAATATTGGGGCTAATAAAACTTTCCCCAGTGTTTTCCCACAAGAATCAGAATACTGCATAACAAATACAATGACTTTTACTTCAGTATCATGTCTAAGCAGGACCTCATCTCAAGTCCCCATTCAGGATTATTATTTCTAATGAGATATACTATTTACTTTTCTAAGAACAATGTTGAATTAGATATTAATTTGTTAATACATCTGTATCTGTCATCTTCACTAGTTTGGAGGCTCTGTACAGGCATGTATCTTGTCTGTTTGGTTAACACTATAGAACTATTGCCTACAAGGTCTTCAATGACCTTTTTTAAATGAATGATTACATGCAGAGTAAAAATGAGCAAATGAGTTAGGATTTAACTCTTTTTTTTCAAACTGATGTACAGAGAGGTTACAGTTTCATACATTAGACATTGGATATATTTCTTTTACTGTTTATTACCTACTCTCTCATTCCCCCCTGCCCCTCCCCCTTACCCTTTCCCCCGAAGAGTTGTTCAGTTCATTTACACTAAACAGTTTTGCAAGTATTGCTTTTGTAGTTGTTTGTCTTTTTTACCCTGTGTCTCTCAATTTTAGTATTCCCTTTCAGTTTCCTAGTTCTAATACCAGTATACACGGTTTCCAACGTACTCAGATAAGATACAGAGATAGTGTAGGTACAACCACAGGAAAGGGATACAAGAAGATCATCAATAATAGAAGCTACGGTTACACATAGCATGTTGTAGTTACAACTGTGATATAACAATCGTTTCCATAACGTGGAGTTCATTTCACTTAGCATCATCTTATGTGTTCATAAGGGTATAGCTATTGGGCTCTTGTGATCCTCTGCTGTGACTTGCCTAAACCTATGCTAATTATTCCCTATGAGGGAGACCATAGAGTCCATGTTTCTTTGGGTCTGGCTCACTTCACTTAGTATAATTTTTTTCAAGTCCTTCCATTTCCTTATGAATGTGGCAATGTCATTCTTTCTGATAGAGGCATAAAATTCCATTGTGTATATGTACCACATTTTCCTTATCCATTCATCTACTGAGGAGCATCTGGTATGGTTCTATATTCTAGCTATGACAAATTGTGCTGTGATGAACACTGTTGTGCTGGTGGCTTTAGTGTGTTCTTCTTTGTGGCCTTTTGGGTAGATGCCCAAAAGTGGGGCTGCTGGGTCATAGAGGAGTTTTATGTTTAGCCTTCTGAGGAATCTCCATACTGCTTGCCAGAGTGGCTGAACCAGTTTACATTCCTACCAACAATGAAGTAGGGTTCCCTTTTGGCCACATCCCCTCCAACAATTGTTATTGTTAGTTTTCTTGATAAAGGACATTCTTACTGGGGTGAGGTGGAATCTCAATGTTGTTTTGATTTGCATTTCTTTTATGGCCAGTGATGTAGAGCACTTTTTCATATGTCTCTTGGCCATTCTCATTTCCTCATCAGAGAAGTCTCTTTTTAAGTCTTTAGCCCACTTTTTGAGAGGGCTATTGGTTCTTTGCAGTTTTGTTTTGGAGGAAGGTAATTTTTTTAGTTCTGCATATATTTTAGATATGAGGCCTTTGTCCGTTGTATGGCCGGTAAAGATCTTTTCCCAATCTGTGGGCTTTCTTTTTTTTTCTTTCTTTCTTTTTTTTTTTTTTTTTTTTTACCAGTCCTGGGCCTTGGACTCAGGGCCTGAGCACTGTCCCTGGCTTCTTTTTGCTCAAGGCTAGCACTCTGCCACTTGAGCCACAGCGCTCCTTCTGGCCATTTTCTGTATATGTGGTGCTGGGGAATCGAACCCAGGGCCTCATGCATATGAGGCAGGCACTCTTGCCACAAGGCCATATCCCCAGCCTGTGGGCTTTCTTTGCATCTTGCGAGCTATGTCCTTTGCTCTGCAGAAGCTCTGCAGTTTGATGCAGTCCCATTTGTCCATCCTTTCTTTGATTTTTATTTGTAGCATTTTGGGGTCTTTATTAAGGAAGTTCCATCCTGTGCCAAGAAGCCCAAGTGTTTCTCCTACTCCTTCCTTTAGTGTTTTCAGGGTATCTGTTTTAATTTCACCAACACCACGTTTTAATGAAATAGAGGAAGCAATCCAGAAATTCATATGGAACAATAAAAGACCTAGAATAGCAAAAACAATCCTAAGCAGAAAGAACAGTGATGGAGGAATTACAATACCCAACTTCAAGCTGTATTATAAAGCTATAGTAACAAAAACAGCTTGGTATTGGCACCGGGACAGGCCTAAAGACCAATGGAATGGAATTGAAGACCCAGAAATGAACCCACAGAACTATGCCTACTTAATCTTTGATAAAGGAGCTAAAAAAAAAAATTGTCTGGAAGAAAGATAGCCTCTTTAACAAATGGTGCTGGCAAAACTGGTTCAACACATGCAGCAAACTAAAACTAGAACCTTATATATCATCCTGCACCAAAATCAACTCCAAATGGATCAAAGACCTCGAAATTAAAACAGATACCCTGAAAACACTAATGGAAGGATTTAGCTCTTAACACAAACATTTAGGAATGGTAACTGTCTTACTATTTTACTATTACAAAATCATAGCTATTTGTTGTAATGGTTGTTACAATTTCATTGATTTGGATACTTGATAAAGTTATTAAAATCTTAGGTATATTTCCTAAAGCACAATGAACAAATTTATGTTAGTAGATATTTATTTTAGAGTTTTCAGGTTATGATGGTTTATCATATTCATTTGCATTAATGGAATTTGTATGTGTGAATTTGTATTTAGAAGATCAAGATGAGTTATAAAATCAAGTTAACAGCCAGGTGCCAGTGGCTCAGGCCTGTAATCCTAGCTACTCAGGAGGCTGATATCTTAAGATCATGGTTCAAAGCAGGAAAAGTTTGCCACTCTCTTATCTCCAATTACCCACCAGAAAAATGGAAGTGGCACGTGGCCCAGGTGGTAGAAGGCTAGCTTTGAGCTGAAGAGCTCAGAGACAGCACCCAGGACCAGAGTTCAAGCTCTACAACCAACCAAAATAAAACTTTTAATCAAGTTAATAAATTGTATAAGATAGTTCACTGCTTTTATAATAGACAGAGGTATATGTGGTAATCATTCAAAATATCAGTTGTTTATAAGAAAGTATTTCCAGTCATTATTTCCAGGTGTAGAATTTATAATAATCTTTGGGTTTTTCCTCCAACTGTTTCTCCTCATTGCCCCTCTTCCTAAAACTATCACAGATTATTCATGTATTTAATTTTTTAACTCCAAACAAAAGACACTTGCTTTCTTATGTGTTTAACACTTTTAATTCTAAATAAAAGACCATGCAAAAATTGTCCAAAGTGGGGTTGGGAATTTAGCTCAGTGGAGGAGCAATTGCCTGGCAAGTACTCTGACTTCAGTCCTCAGCTCTAAAAAAAAAAAAAGAAAGAAAAAGTCTGTACACAAGATTCTAGCATTGATTGAAAATTCCTTTGTCAGTGGAATATTTTCTTTTCATTTACTTTAAAAAAGTTAAAATAATCATAAAATATTTAGGTCATCATTACTCCTTATTTTTTCCATCCACTTCTCATATGCTTCTCAAAAGCAAAACATTGTCCACTTAAAACATTTCACTTAAAGATTTTATTCATTATTTTATAAGTTCTTCATTCAGCTGTCAGGATTATAGCACTTATTCTGTGAGACCTTTTTTGTACAACCCAAGTTGTTGTACAAGCAGCCAATCTGTGGAAAATCAAATCACCTGGGGCTGTAATGAGACCACACCCCCAGTGACATTCTTCTAAACTGGTCTGGGAGTCTAGTGTAAAAGTCACAGCCAAGGCATCATGGAGAAGTAGGCAGTACATTCACTAGAGACAATCATTTAAGGATGGTAATAGCATTATTGATAACATGTTATTGAGTATTTACTATCTGCCATAAACATGCATTTACTCATTTAACATTCTTTTTTTTAATCCCTGTTTAGTAAATACAATTATTGTTATCTTAAAGATGAGGAAAACTGAAGCAAAGAAGTGATATACTTGGTGTTATATGAGTTAGAGCAAAGGACTGACTCTAAAACTTATATTCACTTCTGCTACTCTTTCCCACCCTTACTAAAATCCCTGAAAATACAAAGCCATCTATGAAAGATGTTTCTATAACAGCACTGGTATATTCATTAGCCATTAAGGCAAAATGAAATATATCATTTGTAAGAAAATGAATGGAAATGGAGATCATTATGTTAAGTGAGATAAGCTAAGTTCAGAAAGATAACAATAGCTCACTTTTACTCATACATGGAATCTAGACATAAATAAAATAAAGTGATTATCCCCATAGATTACCTCCATAGATAGGGTTTGTCTTTGGACATGAAAGTTCCCTTTTCATAGTCCTCAAAAGAAGGATATATTTCATTTTGCCTTAATGGCTAAAGAATATACCAGTGTATATATACACCATATTTTCTTTATCCAATCCTCAATTGTTGGGTACCTGGGCTCATTCCAGCACTTTTGTAAACAGTGCTCCTATAAATATGGGTGCATGTATCTCTCCCACAAGTTGACTTACATTCCTTCAGGTATATATACATTAGTAAAACCATGAGATCTTAATACATGATGTTCCCCCTAGATGTATATTCTTCTCTCTAAAATTGGTAGCTTGACTACTTCATTGTTTCAGAGATGATAATGGATGTAGGTTTTTCAAAGACTGAGCCCTTGAGGCAGTTGTTAAATAAAATACCAGATTCTCACCTAAATTTTATTTCAGCTAACTAACAAATTATGTTTTACTTGCAAATATATCGTGTGCAATATTTAAAACATTATTTAGTGGTTAGCTGAAATTCAAATTTAACCAGGAATCTTCTATTTTTATTTGCTGAGCCTGGTAACCCTATCTGTGGGGAAACTTAGTTTATGTGAGAAGTAATATAAAAGATTATATGACAGACAGAACAGCTTAGAAAAAAAGCAGGAGGGGCAAATGAGCCTGAAAATAGCCTGCTGGAACATAGAAAAGTCCAAAAATAAACTCTAGCTATGAAGATAATCATTGTAAAAATTATATTGTGAACATGTGGTGTTTGGAACAATGAGTTTTCCACATAAAAGAAAGGTTATCAGTGTCCAAGGGTAGGAAAAAAGCAGATTGCTATCAGCCTGGTAAGCGGTGAAGGAAGAAGTTCCCTGGCCCTCTTGTTGATGCTAAAACTGTAAGTTGTAAAATTAAATACAACCAAGAAAACCCAATTCAGAAGACTACGAACTAAAATCACTGTGGTCATAAAGAAAGCTATTATATAGGAAAACTATGAATACTTGCTGGTTTTTAATGAAAAAATTAACGAGTATAGTTTAAAATCTCCATTCGACATGACCATCCCAGAAGTGGAAGCAGAATTTACATGCACCTTAGAGGGGAGGAGTCAAATGCTGAGTAGTAATTGAGTGTCCAGTGACCAACCATGGTAAACAAAACCAGAAATACTGAGATGAGAAATACACCCTCTGTCTACCGCTATCCAGCCCTGAACATGATCTCTGAAACTAAGCAGGGCTAAACCTGGTTAAAACTTGAATGAGAAAAATATACCCACCCTTTCAAGCACTTGGAGTCTGATGGGGGGATTTGAGCAACAGGTAAACAAGCAATTTTAGCACTGGAGCTCTCCACATACAACGAAAGTCATCAGAGAAGGTCAGGATTTACTCCTTAGGAATTGACAGGGAAAACTTCATAAAAATAAATTACTCCCAAGAGAGGTCTCTAAAGAACAAGCTGGCATTTGCTAGAAGAAGAGACAGAGAGACAGACGGTACCTCTAAAGTATGTTTGATATTTCAGGCACCCACAATACCAAGAAGAGAAAAAGAAATGGGCTGAAGCCAGATCCTAAGAGTCCTTTGACACACAAGTGCTTCTAAAACTCAACCATACACACAAATCATCTTGGGACCTTGTGAAACTGCAAGTTATGATTAAATGGGTTTGAGCTAGGCTCTCAGAGAGTCTTCATTTCCAGCAAGTCATTAGGTAGCTCTGAAAATCCTCTGGAGTTAGAGAATCTGCATGCTATATTTTCAGACCTTAAACCTTTCCACATAGGTGATGGGCCACCATCTTGTGAGTCGTTGTTTTTTGTTTGTTACTAGCCTGAGCGACTAAAATTCAAAAAGCTAGACACAGGCTATAAAAGGAGTTCTACCACCCAGAAGAGAATGGCAAGCGCCTAAACTGAGGACACTGAAGATAAAGAGAAGAGGATGAATTTAGCAATGTTAAAAAGGTGAAACTGATTTGGTATTCAATGAAAGTCCAGATAAGGGGGAAACAGCAGGAGATCATAGTATATTAAATAGCTAAGCAACTCCCCCCCCCCTCACAATTATATGATATGATCTGAGGATATTATTTGGTATTTATAACACCTTGCTATGATTTGTTGTGGAACATTTTAAACTATAAAGTATGACTTTCAAAATTATGAGTTAAGTTTTAAATGTATTTAAATTTATTGTGGATTCAGTCACATTACTTTAAGGTCATTTCTGATATATGTCTCATCTTCCCAGATAAGAGTGTAAATTCCTCTTGGCTAGAATTGGCCTCCGTGTGTCCCCTGGCACTAAAGTGTGTGCCTGAAATACAAGGCTTGCTCTCTAACCATATTTCTACTAATATGCAGATATCCCACTGCTGATCAAACTGTTTCAGATATGAAAGCCTGCGGAAGTCTCAATGCCTAGGTCCCAACAGAGTTTCTTTGTTTATCCCCCCTTCTCATTTTTAAGATTGGAGATAATATGAGATTTTTTTGTGCCAGTGCTATGATGAGTATTCATTCATTTTTCACATTCCAGTATAACATGCTGAGTTATATATCCCAGTCCTCTTACCTAATGACTGATGAGAGTTCTTCCTTTTAATCTCCTACTGATGATTACCTGTTGTGATAAGATGCTTAGAGCATTGACTTAGCACCTCTGCTAATTGCTTTATCCTGTTAGAATCTGAGTTTCAATATTTAAAATGCTAGAATAAGCCAGAGGTTCTTAGTTCTATCTACACTTCAAGATTAACAAAAGAACAATACTCAGGCTACACCCCTATGGGTTTAAATATACTTGGGCCAAGGTGGGTCCCATGTGTCAGTATAGTTTCTAAGGCCCTTACACAGTTTCTGTGGTAAAGCCAAGGCTGAGAACTATTGACTGATATGAACCTAAATGCGGATTTTTTTTTCCTGACAGCCTTTATCAGTACCTTTTTGCCTAGAGTGGCCTTGAACTAGTAATTGTCATGCCTCTTCCTCCTGAGTAGTTGGAATTATAGGCTAACAAAAAGCTTTCTAAAGTGCTACCTTTTTGAATCACATAGCACTGGTATGCAGCACTCAGAAAACCAGTATCATGACTCTCTTAACCACTGAAAGTGTTTCAAGAGATTAGTTACCCACCTGAAGAGGCTTTTAATATTGAAGACTCTGTATTTTAAAATATATTTTGAAGCATAGTAGTTATTGCTCTCATCTCCTTAATTATGATACCAGTGTTTTCCATCCTGCTACTTGTCAAGACCTGTACCTAAGAAACTAGAGTTGTTAAATCTGGGGACTCAGATAGTCATGTCACTTGTTGTGTCCATTTTCTGTTGCTTCAATTTTATTATGAAATAAACAGCTCCAAAATCTCAAGACCAGCTGGTCATCCGCTAGATGGCTCTGCTAATCTTTGTCGCAGTTGCTTACATGTCTAGGGTCAGCTGGTTGCTTGTCTCATCTAGAATGACAAGGACTTCTTCCTTAGTCTTCTGGTGCCAAGGTCTAGTTTGGGAGTTGTCACAGGATATATTGACAAAGGCATGAGAATGAGAGAGAGAGCTCATTCACAAAACCATTTTCAAGTTTCTGATTCTATCACATCTGTTAATATCTCATAGGCCAAAGAAAGTCATATGACAAAACCTAGAATCAAGTTGAGATTAAGAGAGGTGACGAATTAGGACACGTGATGCTATTTATTGACCATATACAATTCTGTCCATCAACAGGGCCCAGGTCATTTATCCAAATGACCACAAACCAGGCCACACTGAAGCCATCAGCACAACTATCTTTGTTGTAGCATTGTTTACCGTACCTAAGATATGGGATCAACCCAGATTCTCCTAAGTGGGGTAATGGATAGAGAACATGTGGCATATATACACAAGGGAATTATGCTTCCATCATAAAGAATGAAATTGTACCATTTGTAAGGAAATGGAAAGACTTGGAAAAAAATTATACTAAACAAAGTAAGTAGAACCAAAGAAACATAGGCTTCATTGTTTTCCTCATTTGTAATAAGTGGACTATGCCTATAAATCTACAAGTAAATCCAATGAATAGTAAAAGACAAAGAATTACACTTGGACATGATTAATTAAAACAGCACTCTAAACGTTTACACAGAGAGAACAGAGGAGGATAGTCTTAGGAGAGGATCACAAGGGCTCAACAGCTATGTTCATGTGATCATATAAAATGATGTTTGCTGAAATGGACGTCAAGAAATGGAAGCAGTAAGTTTTTTTTACTATACTGTTTGCAATTCTTTTTTTTTTCTTTCCTTTTTTCCTTGGTTTATTCCCTTTATCGCTGTTTTTTTTTATTTCTGAACCCTTTGTCTTGTATATAAGTTCATCTGATTTGAGGAAGGAAAGAGGAAGCATAGAAAAGATGGGACAGACGGTGAAAAAACTCAGCAGTAATATTCACAAGACCCTATGTTGAAAATTAACTATACAACTTCAGGGAGAGGGAAGTCAGGAGGTTAAAAAAAAACTGGAGAGGATGAAGGAGAGGCTAACAAAAGGAATTCAAAAGGAAATGTACTCATTACCTGACATATAAGCTATGGTATAACCCTTCTGTATATCACCTTTACAACAAAATTTTAAAAATTAAAAATAAAGAGGGCTTGGAAAAGACTGAAGCACTGATTTACCAGGGCTCTAGAAAATGTTGAATAAATCATAAAATTTCACTCCTGAGTACTCAGGAATGAGACTGAGAAAAGACAAGGGAAGACAGGGCCCTGAGATTTTGGAGGAATTAAAAAACCTCCAGTTATAAAAACTAAAGAAATGTTCAGAATAATTGAAAGTGACCAGAGTTATCATTCTATATCCATTTCCCTGAACACTGGGTCTCTTCCACTTACAAAGCATTTATAATGCATTTCACATAGTTCACCTCCATTATTCCTGACCCCAAGCCCCATTCCCAGCCTGGTAGGCTATTTGTTTGTTAATGTGGAGATACTGAAGGTTGCAGAAGCAAAGCAAAATGCATGCAGTCACAGAACTAGTTCATGATCCAACTGAGACTCAAACCACATCTTTTTCTTTACTTGCCATTACATAATGAAAACTTTTGAAAAATAGACATAGAAACAGTAACATTTAAAACATCTTTCCTTTAATTCTCCAGCATAAAGGCCAAAGTGCCAAGTGTCATCCAACATAGAAACAGAGAAGCAAATTGGTGGTTGCTATAGCACCATTCAGCACTTCCTTGCTTGTGAAGTGGGCCTCCACACTGACAGTTATTAAAACTTAAAGGGAAACACTTGCATATTTTCTAAGTAATGAGAAAACCATGACATGATTTACACAGAGCCCCAGAGGAAAAAGGATTCAAAATGCTATCACAAAAGGTGGGGCAGGGTTCAATGGGAAAACAAGCATTAATCAGTTGATGGAGCCTTGGGTGGGAAATGATCATTTTGGGAAATGAGTACCAAAAAAGTTAAAATTATATTGAATCAAATACCACTTGTTAATCAAGAGGGGAATCAGGAATGTCAAAGTATAAGTAGTAGACCTAAAAGATTAAAACTAATGCAAAAATGTACATTGTTAGTAGACATGCAAGAAAACATTTAAAATCAGTTTATAGCTTGTAAAAAAATCAAAAGCTGTTATGGTAGCTTTTTCTTCAGAAACTGGAAATATAAATCTTAAAGTCATTCTTAGGGTTGCAAAATGCCCCCTGTATAAGCCCCCTGGAAATATTTGAAAAATATCTTACACTTTGTAACAGAGCCTTTGAAATAACCTAAAGACAAGGAAAAAAGAAATTGAGGTAGATCTCATTTCTGTGACCGATGCCAGACAGGACCATGGCTTTTCAGAAAGCATTGGGGGTTTCATGGTAAATAGGTAATGCTCAAAAGATTTACAAGAAGACAAAAAAAATACTATGGATTGGTAATGTACAAAAGAACTCTGAGGTCATATGTCATCATGTGAGACAGAACCTCAGGAAAATTCATGGACTTTTGGAAACTAGATCAGAGACCCAGGTGACATAACTACAGATTTTTAGCTTAGAAAAAAGAAAAGTAGTTAGTTAAGAGGTTATATTGCACTCAAAAGAGAATTATTCAGGATGACTCCAGGAGCCAGATTTGAGCCAAAATGAAAGGAAATTTAAGCCAAATGGGGGGAAACTGTCTTATAAATTAGAAGCTGACATTTCTGTGTCACTGAAGGGTAAAAAAAGTCACTAAATATTAATATTAAACAGTCAATAAATATTAAGCATCCATTGAATACTGGATTATGCATGGCACTGAGAAAACCAGGATGCGTTAGTAGGCAAGAAACACAGGTAAAATGGGTAAAATTATATCATAAAATATCACCTAGAGGATAAACCAGAGCCTGGGGGAATGAGTTTGAGAGATGTAACTCTGGAGTTATTATCAAATGCATAAAGAGGAGCTCTTGGTCAGGTGGCCAGCCATGCTAGAAGGCAAAAGCCCAGAGTATACTTAGTCAAGGAATCCTGCAGATAATCTTGTTGATAATGTCTTTTTCTTTAGAAATTAGAAATCAAAATCTTCTTAATTTTTTTTTAACTTTTTTTATTTATTGTCAAAGTGTAGTACAGAGGGGTTACAGATTCATACTTAAGGCAGTGAGTACATTTCTTGTTTAACTTGTTACCCTCTCCCTCATTACACCCCCCACCCGTGCTTTCCCTCTCCTCCCAAGAGTTGTGCAGTTGGTTTACACCAAATGGTTTTGTAAATATTGCTTTTGGAATGGTTTGTCTTTTTATCCTTTGTCTCTTGATTTTGATATTCCTTTTCCCTTCCCTAGTTCTAATACCCGTATAAACAGTATCCAGGGTACTCAGATGAGATACAATGGTAGCGGGGGGTACAACCACAGGAAGGGAAAATAAGAGAAACAAAACTAAACAAAACAATCGAACAAACAGACAAGAAAAAGAAAAAAAAAGGTACAGTTTCACATGGGATGTTGAAAATAATTACAACAGTGATATAATTCTTGTTTCCATAACGTGGTGTTCATATCACTTGGCATCATCTTATGTGGTCATATGGGTGTAGCTATTGCGGTATTTTGATATTCTACCATGACTAGCCTCATCATGTACTTGCTATTCCCTATGAGGGACACCATAGGGTTTATGTTTCTTTGGGTCTGGGTCACTTCACTTAGTACGATTTTTTTCCAAGTCGTTCCATTTCCTTATGAATGAGGCAGTGTCATTCTTCTTAAATCTTAATGTTACTAGGTACAGCCTACATAATCCCCTTAGAAATGAAACTTGAGTTTGCCCCATGCAGAGGAACAGAAGAATCTCAACATGATACTGTAAACTCAATAGAACCATTAAAAGATGTGAAGTATAAGAGTAACTTAGAAATGTTTGTGCTGATAGCTGGTGGCACTGATCATAACAGTAGGTGCAGCCATTCTACTTCCCAATGAGGAATAGATGAATAAGTATGAGCCTTGAGCAAAAATCTCAGGGACAGCATCCAGATCCTGAATTCAGGTCCCAGTTTACACACACACACACACACACACACACACACACACACACATTAAGGAAGTAAATAAAGGAGATTGGGGAAAGCAGAATAAGAAAGAGTAATGGAAGAGGTGAATATGATCCAAGTATATTACATGTACGGGTGGAAATATCACAGTGAATCCTCTCACTTTGTACAATTAGCATATATTAATAAAATAATTATTTTAAAAAATAACCTGTAGTGGGCTGGGGATATGGCCTAGTGGCAAGAGTGCTTGCCTCATTACACATGAGGCCCTGGGTTCAATTCCCCAGCACCACATATACAGAAAATGGCCAGAAGTGGCGCTGTGGCTCAAGTGGCAGAGTGCTAGCCTTGAACAAAAAGAAGCCAGGGACAGTGCTCAGGCCCTGAGTCCAAGCCCCAGGACTGGCAAAATAAATAAATAAATAACCTGTAAAGAAAAATCACCGGTCATCTTTAGTCTATCAGAGACAACCCAGCAGTTCCCCTCAGATCTGAGGGAGTTTAGAAGGTTTTGTTTTGTTTTGCTTTTCCAGAAATTTTGGTAATACCAGGATTTGAACTCTGAGCCATGCCCCCACCTCTTTTTTGCTAGAGTTTCAGATCAGATCTTAACTTTCTTCTGGGGACTGACCTAGAACCACAATTCTTCTAATCACTGCCTCTGAGTGGCTGGGATTACAGGTTTATAGTCAAGTGCCACTGTGCCTGGCAGTGCCTATGGTTCTACCTTACAGAAGACTCAGTTGCCACAAGCCCAATGTAGTCTGAAAATATTCATGAAAACTTCCAGCAATAAAAATGTATCCATTTAAAATTGCATGTGATTCTGGTGGTTAATTGGAGATAAGGGTCTCATGGACTTTCCTGCCTGGGCTGGCTTTGAACCATGATCCTCAGATCTCAGCCTCCTGAGTAGCTACGATTACAGGCATGAGCCACCAGCACTTGGCTTTAATTTTTTTTAAGGTTAAAAAGAAACTGGATCCTGTGTCTGTTAAGAGCCATAGTATGAATCTTCTCAGCATGAACTGTAAAGAAGGATAGAGAAATTCTACTTTTGCTGATGTACCTCCAACTGCAAAACCTATAGCTACACTGTCTGGTGAATGTTTAGTTATAGAGTTACTTTTAAATATTCCCTGGAACTCTCAGAACATATCCCTCAAGAATAAGAAGGGACTATCATACAGAAAAATGATTGATATTTGTTCTCTAGTATCAGTCAGATAAACTGATTGTTCACCATTGTATTAACTTTGATACATTGTTTACTCTCTAAGAGGCTCTTTAAAATAGATAAGTATAACCTAATAACTACCTAATTATCATTTGTTGTCATATGATAATCAGGTTGCTAGATCATAAATGATCACAGATATCATAGATGTGGTATCATAGATTATGAGAATCTGAAAATAATCATTCCAACTTTATCACATTTTGTGAAGATTAATGTGTAACATATGTGAAACATATTTAAAGAAGTGTCTAAGATGGCATAACCAAAGTACTGAGATGATAACACTGATTTTGCATACAGAGAATAAGATTATGTTGCACTTTCCCTATCTCTTCATCATCGTGGCTAATAGTCTTTTTTTTTTTTTTTCCTTTTTTTGGCCAGTCCTGGGGCTTGGTCTCAGGGTCTGAGCACTGTCCCTGGCTTCTTTTTGCTCAAGGCTAGCACTCTGCCACTTGAGCCACAGCGCCACTTCTGGCCATTTTCTGTATATTTGGTGCTGGGGAATTGAACCCAGGGCTTCATGTATATGAGGTGAGCACTCTTGTCACTAGGCCATATCCCCAGCCCGCTAATGGTCTCTTCTTTCAAACACAGCATCATCTTTTCAACAAAGATAGTTGCATATATTTTTTTCAGACATAGAATAAAGGGCAAAAGTTCCTCTCAATAGTAGTTAAGGTAAGTGGGATCAATCTAACTGACTGCCAAAAATGGAGTAGTAGAGCCCTTAATAGCATCAATTCAAGATATTGTGCACATAGCCATTGAATTGTTCTCTGTGTTTTATTAGAAATCGATACTTCCTCGTCCCTGATTTTATAACTATTTTCCATGGATTGAGTGATTTTGTATGCTTGTGTGAAGAAAGCTAAGGAAGAAATAGAACATGCCTTTGCATCACCTTCAATGCCACCAACAATACAGGTCCTCAAAAAAGACCAATTAATGGCACTGGGCACTAGTGGCTCAGGCCTATAATCCTAGCTATTCAGGAGGCTGAGATCTGAGGATTGCAATTCGAAGCCAGCCTAGGCAGAAAAGTCCATGAGACCCTTATCTCCAATAAACTAGTCAGAAAAAGCTGGAAGCGGTGCTATGGCCCAAGTGGTAGAACACTAGTCTTGAACAAAAGAAGCTCAGAGACAGCACCCAGGCACAGAATTCGAACCCAGAATTGGGGGGATAAAGAAAACAATAACAACAAAAAAGAAAACATAGCATGAAGTTATTTGTGAAATGTTCTTCACTGGGGCTGGGGATATAGCCTAGTGGCAAGAGCGCTTGCCTCGTATACATGAAGCCCTGGGTTCGATTCCCCAGCACCACATATACAGAAAATGGCCGGAAGTGGCATTGTGACTCAAGTGGCAGAGTGCTACCCTTGAGCAAAAAGAAGCCAGGGACAGTGCCCAGGCCCTGAGTCCAAGGCCCAGGACTGGCAAAAAAAAAAGTAGAAATGTTCTTCACTGAGTGCCTTGGTAGTACCTAGTTAACTCTAGGGACAATCTACATTGTATTTGAGAAAACAAGATTAAAGTGGATGGCAAAAGTAGTAGACAAAGCCACTAGATTATAGCTCTGGCTTACAATGCTAGTTACTCAGGAGGCTGAGATCTCAGGATTGTGGTTCAAAGCCAACCTAGACAGGAAAGTTATCACCAATTAACTATGGAAAAGCAAGAAGTAGAGCACCAGCTTTGAGTGAAAAAGCTAAGTGATAGTGCCCAGACCCTGAGTTCAAGCCCTAGAACCAGCATTATTAAAAAAAAAAAAAAAGTAATGGACAAGACATTGAATTTCTGGATGAGACCATTAGAATCTTTACTCCATCATAACTGTAGCTTGAAGCACATCAGTTAACCTCTAAATTCAAGTGTCTCACCTCACAATTATGTAAGCATTGTAGATACCTATAATTAATGGAGTCCTTATGGGATTAAATTAACTAATGTTTGTACCAAGCAAACATATGATAATTACTATTATTATTATTATTTTAACATTAAATGAGTAAGTGCTGTAAAATGTTACATTACTTTAAAATGCAAAAGTAGGAGTGCATAGAACAGGGATTACCATGACATTACGTAAAGTATACCTCTAACTATAGATGTTTCTTAGATAAAATAAATCTGAAGCATGAGCTTATAGATCTATAGCCTCATAGGCAAAGGAACGAAGGGGATTGGATCTCTGAATATACAGAAGAGTAACTGAACAGCCAGAATTTTTAATTAAGAACCCAAATAGTTACAAAAGGAATACTTGAAGTCAAGTATGCAAGTGCCAGGCAGTCACAGAAATGACAAACCACCTAGTGGTAGATCTAATATCATGATGTAGTAGGTAAGCCAAGATTTTAGCAGCAAACATATCTAGGCATAAATATTCAGACAGCTTAGCTAACCCTTCTAAGCCTCAATCACATCATCTTTGTCATGGGGCTATTTTTTATCTACCTTGCCAAATTTTGAGGAGGATTAAGTGAGCTTCAAGAAAGAATTATATAAATTCACCCAGATAAATATCAATCAGATTTGTCTAACCACAGTAAAAACATTTTCCTTTCATCTAGTGCTCTGATTAACTATGTGCTATGACTATTGGGTTCTGGCCATAGCATGTATATGGCAATAAATGCAAAGTATTGTCATCATAATTAGAGCTAATTACTGCCTCTTTCTCTTCAACAACCCTAGAACACAGTTTCATTTCTCCCATTTTAAAGTTTTGGATTGTTTTTTCCTTTTTTATTTTATGAGTTTAGAGAGTTCAGTCACTTATCTGTACTTATTCAGAAATTAAGTGGTCGCACCAAAATTTGAGCCAGGACAATCTGAATTCAGGCAATCTGACTGAGGGCTTTGTGTTCCTCTAAAGACCAATAGCAGATAATGGAGACCTTAGGACACATACCTGCTGAGCTGGACTGAGTAAGGCCTACTAGGTGGATTCAAGAAAGAATAATAGCCCAGAAGGGAAAATGGACATGAGTAGATAACTGGCTAGAAAAAAAAAAAAAAAGAGTAGCCTGAAGAAATTACCTCCTACGATTTTTATTTCAGTCTTTCTTTGGAATTTAATTCTTATTTTAATTCCAAGTAAACAAACCCTTCAACTTAAGTGTTCTGCCCTTCTGGCCTTTGCTGAACCCCGAAGTGTTTGTGGAAGATATTGTCCTGTAATGACAGAGACAAAGTGCCTACAAAAGCAAAGACTTTAAAAGAAATAGATCTGGTTGTATCATTTTAACAAGCACTATCAAGTGCAACACTGTAAGGAAAGTTTGATCCCTTTGATACTACTTAAAAACTGTTTCTTCTCACAGGTCAAAAGCAAGTGAAAATCAAATGAAAATATTCTTGAAAGTCTGAAGAGGACTCAACAAAGAGAGGTAGGAGATGATTAAAATATTACCCTAATGGTTATCAACTTTTTTTCAACCTGCCCCTTTTAAACTTTCCCAGGTTTTCCATAACTAATTGATCCTAATTTCTCAAAAGGAAGGGGCAAGAGGAAGTTGAGTAAGAAAGAGAAGAAAATCATGAAGTCAAAAAGGGAAGAAAGGGAATAATGAAGATGAGTATTTCCAGATTTAAGGTCTGTCAGGTCAAAAACTAGCAATCACATCACTAGAATAAGAGTCCATGAGAGAAAGAAATCCAGAAATCTTCAGGATTTCATCAGAGGCCCATCTTGTTTGCACAAGACCCAAGAACACCGATAGGTTTCAAATGGGTTGAAATGACACTAATTCTAGAAACCAAGGAGTCAAAATGTAGAGGTGAACTCACTGAACCTACAGGTAGCTAACCATGTACCATGAAACCTTTCTGGTGGTCTGTCAGTCCTCTGGGGTCTACAGTCCACAATGTTTGCTGTGATCTCAGGGGAAAGCAGAACGCTGACACAATCATATCACAGAGCAAAGTGAAAAGATGCTGGACTGAGACCCTCTGGAAAAGACACTGTTCTATCCATGTGTTCACTTTAACCATGTTTCAGGAAAGGGAGGGAAGAAAAGTAGATATTACAGGAGGGGAAAGAAGAACAGCAGTTAGACATTCAGAAAACATCTCCATACCACAATCAACATGAGTCAGATAGTAATTTGGGTCTCATGTCAGCTATTTCATCTTTTCAAATCTAGCATATATTTGCTCCGACAATTAGGAGAGCAGGAAAAGAAAGATGTAAAGTGATTTAAACTCACCCTTTCATTGGAAAGTTTTAATATGAGCAGCAGCCAAGATTATGCATAACTAAAACTCAAGGGTGGATATTATGAACTTAATAAACCATTATGTCTAAAGTAATTGTTCTGAATGAGCTTTTAAAAATAGTTTTATGCCTTTTACATTTCAATCTGTCCTGCGTTAAAATAGCCTAAACTCTTTAGTACTTTGCCTTTGAAATCTTAACTGTAATGTTCAGATCAATTACTGATCATCTTCCAACTTTGTTAAAAAAAACTTTTAATGCAGCAGTAGCAGTACATCGTAGTTTAGCAGTGGTCTTCCTTTTCCAAATGAATGTCTGATCTTTGTCCTTCTCTGATCAACCCAGCAAATATCTGAGATTCAGCCCACAGATGTGGAAGCTGAGAAAGGAGAAAGAATCACCTACAGCAGGCTAATGTCTGCGCAAAATGAAAAACTAGGATGCTGAGACTCAGTCCAGCTCCCCTGCTACTCCCCAGTAATAAGGTAGGAACATTCTAGAATATTCTTTGGCTGTGTATTTTGAATCAGAGACAGAAGAAAATATCAACGCTCCCTCTCCTCAAACTTTTTTTTTACATATTAGTGTCTTCCTGTAGATTATTCCCACACCTCTGTGTTTTTCAAACTTCTTTTAGCAGCAGTCTTATTATCAAAATTCCATGCTGGAGGCCTTTATATGAAAAAGACAGAAGTAGAGCCATATTGACTGAAGTACAACTGAGAGATCAGGAAGAGATTTGGCAATAAGCACCATCAGCCTCAGTCTCAACACTAACTACAAGAACACTAGAGCCCCACCCAGTAAAGGAAGAAGATTAAGCTATAGAGGATGTCAGACTTTTTGGCACTGTCATCATACAAAGGACTTCATCTTTTAGTGGAGCTTAATGTGAAGTTTCTCATTTGCTCACTATGTCCCTGAGCTTCCATTTCTTCATTCACAAAGGAGTTACCTGCCAGGTGAGTCAGCTGTGATTCAGATTCCCCAAGTACATCATGACAGTGCTCAACACATAGTAGGTACTCGCATAGTTTCCTTTCTGAAAGACTTCTGCCAAAACTATGTGCTTTTCTGACAAACCAAACGGGATCTTGTTTCCTCAGAGGGTATAAATTCCATTTGTTTTTCTGAAGTCCAGCTCATGCTGTTAGCATTTGAGAGCTTGTACTGCTCCCTCAGACATTTCACATTTTCTACTCAGGTAGCACAGCATCCACACTTTAAAAGCAGCTTGAAAATAAACTTGATTCCAAATATGATTTATAATGTCCCAAGAAACAGCTCATTTACCCAAGAAAGCACCATCAATTATTGACAGGTGTACCCTCCAAAGAGAAATAGCATTAAGACTGAGAGATGGAGGGAAAAAGCATGCTTAAAACCCTTAAGCGAATTATCCAAGGTGATTTTGAGCATTAAATCCTTAGATATGCTTAATTTACTGTCCTTGTCTGTAAGGAAAAACAGTCTGTAAAAGGAAAAATAAAACAGTAACCAATTTAATAATGCTTTTAAAAACAAAGAGAAAAAAAATAACACAGAGAGGTAAAGCATACAGGAGGTAACACGTGGGTGTTAGCACGTGGCTTATAGATTGAGCATCCCCAGCCCACCTTGTGACCTCCTGGCCGAGCCAGCTACTCCCTACCTGTCCTTGTTCAGTACAGAAATAATTGCACTTACCTGCCTCTGACCTAATAATTATAGCAGGGCTGGATTTGATTCTCAGCATGTTTATTGTGGTTGAATTTCCACAGCTTTCAGTGCAAAAGCCTTAGTAAGGCTGCTGGCATTATTTGCTCTGACATCAAGCTAGCAACAAGGCTATGTAAGGTTCTGTGAAAAGCCAAGAGTCCAGTGTGAATCCAGCCCAGAGGGCTAGTAATCTGTGTTTGACATGCAGATATTACAAAACCCTTGGCAAGGCTACAGAATTTACCTGCAAGAAAAGGGAGTGTGTGAGGCCAGTATGTTTGAGAATGCTAATATATTCCTCCCAGGTTTTCTCAAAAGGAGAGAGATAGAACAGAGTTTTGTCATTTTTTTGCTTTAAAATCCAAATTATAAGGCAAAAGGTAATTAATTTTGCTGACTTAGCTTTAATTTGTATGTAATAAGAACTTGCAGAATGTGTGTATGGCCCTGTGTATGTGTGTGTGTGTGTGTGCACGCGCGCACACAACCCCTCTACACATATCATGCTGTGGAGGAATATAGATAGATCTAAATAAAGTATATTGAAATGCAGAGAGGATTAACCTACACAAAACTTTTTGTAATGAATTGAGCACTTCGTCTTTGAGAAAATAAACCCTACCATAGGAAACCAAAAGGATCACTACCCCATCTTATTGCAACCTGTGCTTTAAAGTGCAGTTGTAGAAACGCTCTAAAATTACCAGTTTGTCTCTCATAACCTGGCAGCATAATTACAGGATAGAGTCTTTCATCTTTTTTATTTTACATTTTTTATTAAGAATTCAAATATTCACTACAGCAGGTTATTAAAAGACTGACCCCCCCCCCTTCTAGTCTGCATTTTTATCCCATTATTAAAAGGTGTGTTTAAAATTCAACAGGCTTCGACTTTTATCATTTTAACTTCTAAAATCTCAGATTCAGGATGAGCATTTGAATGCTGGCTAAGTGCCAGATCATAGGCAATTGCGGGCAAAGGCATTGCCTCACCTGAATAACATTCCAGATACCAACTAGGTCTTCCCATTCGAACCTAGTGTGTGTCCCACCACAGCACAACCTCTTCCCATTGCCTTGTCACTGAGTCCTGAAGGAATCTGGAGCAGAAGCGGGGAGGAAGTCTGGGAATCACAGTCTCATTAATCATGTAGAGTGTTGTGTCCATGGTGAAATCAGCACAGCCAGGTCTGTCTCTGTTCTAGCACTGACTTGCCTGTAAGAGACAATGTCTTTTGTATTTGAGGACTCCTATTTCTCCAAGTGTGAAAGTAAACCAAAACAAGACCTAAAATAAGCTACAGCCTCCTTAATCATCTCATGGAAATACAGTCAAGGATTTACAAGAAAGTGCTGCCCCTTTGAGATGCCCTTTGTATTGGATGTCTGACTTGAAGATAAAAGAAGATAAACATCACAGATTAAACATCAAATGAATGGTTTCTCCTTGAGCAAGAGATAAGCTTCTGACAAGTAGTTGCTTTTCACTTAAATTCCTTAAAATTTTGTGTTGGAGACTGGAGAGTACTCTAGGGCAAAGGGAATCCTCCGTGGAATTGACATCATTTCTGGGACATATCGTTAACATTTTCAATTTTTCATGTCAGAAGTTTGGATTGTTTTATTTGAGACCACCAAATATTATTCAGAGCCAAAGGTGATTTTCTTAATAATGATGCATTACATAGAAAATATAATTTGGTATCAACATATAATGTGTGACTATTTTTAAAAATTTTTGTTACTGTTATTATAAAGGTGATGTACAGAGGAGTTACAGGGTTAAGTACATTTTCTTTTCCTTTTTCTACAATGTCACCCCTTCCCTCATTCTTATCCAGATTTTCCCTCCCTTCCCCACTTATAAGTTGTATAGTTCATTTTCAACATAGTCTCTAAGATGTGATTGTAAAGTAAAACAACTTTACATCTTGAAAATTTAGTAAAGCTTTCTTTGAAGACGATTGCAATAAAGAATTACAAAAGACTGTAATTGCATGCACCCATTCACAAACCTCCCCTCAAAAAAATGTTTCAAGATGTTTCAAACAAAGATAAAATCTCAAGAACACTTTTCTTTTTATTTAAATACACGAGGAATCTGATTTGAAAAAATGAGACATTTCCCTGAGCCAAGTATGAATTTCCATGCATGTGTACATGTACATGTGTGTGCACCTGTCACCCACAGATGGGAATTGCCCTACCTCAGGCACCTTTTCTGTAAGTGCACTGTTACTTTTCTAGTGTGTTTGTCCAAAAACCTGAGCTTGAGCACAGCTATCAGGTCTAGAACAGGTCTCTTTCTTCACATCCTAGGAAGTTTTCTTGACTTTTAATTCAAACTATGTACAAGTATCCATTTACCCTTATGTTGATTCTTACATACTTTGTTTTCTTTCTTTCTTCCTTCTCTTTCTTTCTTTCTTTCTTTCTTTCTATCTATCTTTCTTTCTTTCTTGGTCTGAGATCAGGATTCAAACTCCATACCTGTCACTTTCATTCACTGGTAAATGCTCTACCAACTGAGCCACGCCTCCAACCTGATTCTTACATTCTAATAGCACATCAGGTCCAAAGAATGAACTATGAGTGTGACTAATCTGAATGCCACCTTTCCAGAATGGATATCAGTAACACAACCAATGTGATCTTTGTCCTTAGCATTGACATCAGCAGGGGATATATCCCAATAATAATAAAATAAATACAGTAGTATTTTCCTGTGAGAATAAGTTCTAAGAGCATCCTAATTCTGGAAATAGGGATGACTTCTAAGTATGTTATGCTTTTCCTTATCCATACATATCTATGGCAAAGTTTGTAAATTAGACAGAGTAACAAAATCACAGTAATAATGAACAATAAAGTCAAAGTTACAAAAACTCTACTGTAATGACAGTTATTTCAAACCTTATGGATTTTTTTGTTTCTGGAACTTTCCATTTAATATTTTTGTGGAAAACAAAATTGTTGATATTGGAGAAACCAGTGTACAAGACAACAGTAACAACAACAATAAAGATGGGAGCTACAAATAAAAAGCCCCAAGAATGCTATAAATTGTAGAAATGAATCAGGCATAATGTGAGCAGCCCTATGTTAGGGAGGAGCCAGCCAGAGCCTCTATGAGACTGAGGCATGTGATGAGAAACCGTCAGCCCTGGAACGTTTGGGGTGGCACCTTCCATTCAGAGGGGTCAGCAAGGCAAATTCAAGGGAGACAGACTGGGGAATGAGAACAGCTTGACATAGTCTAGAAACTATCAGAAGGCAAAACCCAATGGAGAATGAAGAGGAGGGAGATGGCAGCCTGAAATAGGACCACAGAGAAAAGCAGAGAACAGACCACATCCAAGACCGGTGCCTGTGTAGGCACAAGTTTGGTCTAGGGAAATGGGAAGAATTAGCAATGTCCTTGTTATTTCACAGGTGAGTAAACAACCTCTAAGAGGTTATGTGATTTATCAATGTTTCTTACACCTGGCAAGCATATAGCTCTGTCCCAAGTCCTTCCCTTCTCACTTCCATTCCACAAATAGGTGCATGTTAACTGCCAGACACATGACTATTTGCAAGATAAGATGCAGCCTTAACCTCAATTAGATTGTGTCTGGAGTTGGAAAAAAAATGATCATATGAACAAAGGCAATAAAATTGGACAAACACTAAGTCCAAAAGTCTCTCTGGAATATAGAAGACCCTTAGAAAGGAAAGTTAGTTCTGCAAGCGATTGGTTGGTCAGGATCAAAGTTTTAGCACTGAGTTTAATCTAGAAAATTAATATTTGTGGAAAAAATAAGGAAGAGAAAGATAAGTCATATTGAGCAAAGCTAAAAAAAAAAAAAGCAGACTGGTGGATCCTTGAATAGGGAGTTGTTTCTAGCATGGGCTACAGGTTAGGGACTGGAAGATAGGGTTGGAAAAGTAGAAATGGCCAAACGTCAAAATCATGAGCTCCCCACCCCCCCACCCCCCCAACCCCCCCCCCCAGGAAGTCAGAAGCCTAGACTTCAGTGAAAGCCACATCCCCAATTTTAAGGCAAGAGAACACCATGATTGAACTTGTCTCCCGTGAAGTACATGAACAATTCAGGGGTGATATGTGGTGTGACACTGGGAGTCCAATGAGGACATACAAATTCAAGGTCTAGGTAAGAGACAAGACAGGTCTCAAGTGAGAGGCTGGGTGTACTCTGGTTGCTGAGGTTCCATTGAGATATAGTGAAGAGGAGGAGGAGAGAGGAAGTACAGGACTTGGGACTCTGAGAGTTTGGGTGAAGGGTATAGAGGACTCAGGGCAAATTCTTCATTTTATGACTTTTAACTCAGAGTCCAATACTTTTGAGAAAGCTTTTTTTTGTTTTTTACCTTACATAAAAGAGGATTTTTTTATTTGTTGCAGACAGTTTAATATAACTCCCCTGCTGGCTAAGAAAAACTCACATGAGATTATTCCTATTTAAAATTGTTTTTAAAGAGACTATAGTATGCTCTTTTCTGACAAACTATTATTTAGAAAACAATGCAACTCTTTCTTACCAGAAATGATCAGCATAATGTCCTCTACTGAGGTGAAGAACAAATTTTCACATTGCTGTTGGCAAGACTGATCTAAGGAGAAAAAAAAAACCTAGCTTTTAACAACTACATTTTCCTGCAGTTACAAAGGGAAAATGCTACTTCTCTACTTAAGAAGAGTGAGCTCTCTCACTCTCTCGCTCTCTCTCTCCTCATAAAACTCAAAATAACAATTCTTTTTATGTGGAGACCTCTCTTGACATATCCCTCCAATATCATAAATACACACAGGTAAGTTCAATGTCTGTTCTCAGATGCTGGAAAAAAGTAACTTTATATCCGAGTGTGCAAATGAACTTGAAAGATCAGCTATTAACACATAATACATAGTGCCTGTAAATTTTTAATTATATTTAAAGATTTCCAAATAGTTGGCTTTAGGGGATCAATATCAGTAACATTTATACACAAATAATTCCAGGATCTTATATGAAGATAGCTTTAATAGACTCTAGCTCAGTCTTTCCCACATGTGTCCTCTTATATTGCCCATTTCATTGTGTCATTATTATTCTTCTTTTGAGACATTTAACCAGGAAACATTTAACCATGTTGGCTGGAGAAATGATCTGAGACTTTGATTGGCTTAAAGTTTAACATGGAAGGTACCACATGCAGAGAACTACTTTCAAAGAAGGATTTCAGACAATGAATTTTCTCAATGAAAGCATCCTCATAGATGGATGAGAATTTAGGTACTCTTAAAGATTTGAGATATATGGTATTACCACAAGATAAAGATGAGAAAGCAGAAGGTTAGAGAAGCTAAGTAACTCAGTCAATAGCACACGGCCTCTTAGAGATGCATTTGGGGTTCAAACATAGTTCTGTGACTCCAAAGATGTGGGAGATTGTGGGTTCCTAACTCCAGTGAACTGCCCAACAATAAGTATTTGGTTAAAGCTTTTTACAAGTGTCTAGATGTTTATTTTTTTTCTTTATTGCAAGCACAAATGTAAAAACAATTTTGATTTATATGTGTGTGTCTTTAATTGGCTGTCCTGTATGTTTATT